>NC_058416.1:20761664-20886266 GCF_002201575.2 Neomonachus schauinslandi | reverse complement strand
ATGGTTCGTCTACCCCTCCGATTTCCCCCGCTTCATTCTTCCCCTCCTGCTACCTTCTTCTTCTTCTTTTTTTTTCCTTAACATATATTACATTATTTGTTTCAGAGGTACAGATCTGAGATTCAACAGTCTTGCACAATTCACAGCGCTTACCAGAGCCCATACCCTCCCCAGTGTCTATCACCCAGTCACCCCATCCCTCCCACCCCACCCCCCACTCCAGCAACCCTCAGTTTGTTTCCTGCAATTAAGAATTCCTCATATCAGTGAGCTCATATGATACATGTCTTTCTCTGTTTGACTTATTTCACTCAACATAATACCCTCCAGTTCCATCCACGTCGTTGCAAATGGCAAGATCTCATTCCTTTTGATGGCTGCATAATATTCCATTGTATATATATACCACCTCTTCTTTATCCATTCATCTGTTGATGGACATCTTGGCTCTTTCCACAGTTTGGCTATTGTGGACATTGCTGCTATAAACATCGGGGTGCACGTACCCCTTCGGATCCCTACTTTTGTATCTTTGGGGTAAATACCCAGTAGTGCAATTGCTGGATCATATGGTAGTTCTATTTTCAACTTTTTGAGGAACCTCCATACTGTTTTCCAGAGTGGCTGCACCAGCTTGCATTCCCACCAACAGTGTAGGAGGGTTCCCCTTTCTCCGCATCCCCGCCAACATCTGTCGTTTCCTTACTTGTTAATTTTAGCCATTCTGACTGGTGTGAGGTGGTATCTCATTGAGGTTTTGATTTGGATTTCCCTGAGGGCATGGGGTTTCTTTATGAGATGATGACAATGTTCTAAAATTGATCATGCTAATAACTGCTGTACCTGGTAAATATACTAAAAACCATTGAATTATACACTTAAAAAAGGTTGATTCTATGGTAGGTAAACTATGCTTTAATAAAGTAGTGAAATTGTGTGTGGGTGTGTGTGTGGGTGTGCACAAAGTCCTTAAAATGGCTTCTGAGGCCCTGTCATCTGATTGCCACCTCTCCCACTATTCTCTAATTTATCTTGTATTTTCATTCTCCTCTTGACTAAGCAGTTGCCACATAGGTCTTCTTGGTCTTCCTTGGATATATCAGGTATGTTTTGTCCTCGGGACCTTTGTACTGGCTGTTCCCAATCTCTAGAATGCCTTTCTCCAACAATATTGACATGCTCACTCTTTCTCTTCCTTCAAATCTTTGCTTAAATGCCAACGTGTGAGTGAGACCCAAATCAATCACCCTGTTGAAATTGCAATCCACCCCAGGCACAACAAATTCCTCTCATCCTGCTCTGCTTTTTTCCCTAGAGCATTATCTTTTGCAGGAAAGGCTTTGGATGCTCACCCACACCTGCTTCTCCTCTCCTTTCAAGCATGTAGAAGAATTAATCTTCCTTGCGGCCCTATATAAATGGGGAAGATTGCACGATTAATTCTGGCTAATGGATTGTCAGCAGAATTGACACGTGCCATTTCTGTGCCAAGGAATTTAACTGCCAGTACAAAAGCTTTTGGTGATCTCTTCCACAGTTGTGGTAATCATGAAGGCAAGTGCATTCTGAGATTGAGGTGCTGAAGATCAAAGCATCCCAGATTGTAGATCCACTGCACAGAAGAGAGCTTCCCTAGAGAGTCATCTAGACCCACAGCATATCTTTTAATGAGTAAGAAATGTTGTCATGTTAAGGCACTGAAATTGTGGGCTGGCTACCACTGCATAACCTAGCCTATCCTAACTAATAAATCTTCTAATATTAATTATTTATTTTCATTGTTCATCTCAGTTTTTTTTGTTGTTGTTGATTGTTTTGGTTTGGTTTGGTTTTGCTTTTTTTCCTTATCCCCTCCCACAAGAATGTGAAGGTATAATGACAGAACGTTGTATCTGTTGTATCACTATCCTATCTCTAGCCCCTGAAACATTATATAACACGTAAGACGTGGTAACAGACATTTGTTGAATGAACAGAATGAACTAGTATGTAATTACATAAAATACAGGTGTTATGAAAAGGATTACCAAGAAACATTAGCAGAGCAACCTCATCATTGAGTTAGAAAAGTATCTTCTGATAAAATGACTTTTTTTAAAGATTTTATTTATTTATTTGGGCGGGAGCACAATCAGGGAGAAGATTAGAAGGAGAGGGAGAAGCAGACTCCCTGCTGAGCAGAGAGCCTGATGTCACATGGGGCTCAATCCCAGGACCCTGAGATCATGACCTGAGCTGAAGGCAGATGCTTAACTGACTGAGCTAGCCAGGCGCCCCTGCTGAAATGACTTTTAAGCAAGGCTCTGAGCAATCACAACTCTGGCGAGTGCTAGGAAGGTATTACATCCTGTCATGAGAGCCTATAATGTGAGGATCTGATCTCATTAGGGCAAATAACAGTGTAACAAAAGCCACTGGTTGGAGGGAAGCAAAAATAAAATTAGAAAAGCATGTGAGGGGCGCCTGGGTGGCTCAGTCATTAAGCGTCTGCCTTCGGCTCAGGTCATGATCCCAGGGTCCTGGGATGGAGCCCCGCATCGGGCTCCCTGCTCGGCGGGAAGCCTGCTTCTCTCTCTCCCACCCCCTCTGCTTGTGTTGCCTCTCTCGCTGTGTCTCTCTCTGTCAAATAAATAAATAAAATCTTTTTTTTTTTTTAAAGATTTTATTTATTTGGCAGAGAGAGACACAGCGAGAGAGGGAACACAAGCAGGGGGAGTGGGAGAGGAAGAAGCAGGCTTCCTGCCGAGCAGGGAGCCAGATGCGGGGCTTGATCCCAGGACCCTGGGATCATGACCTGAGCCGAAGGCAGACGCTTAACGACTGAGCCACCCAGGCACCCCATAAATAAAATCTTTAAAAAAAAAAAAAAGAAAAGCATGTGAGATCATATATAATGGGATTAAATTTGAGGTATGATGGTGTCATAATAGTTATATAAGAATATAACAGCATATTGAAGTATTTGCAGAAGGCATCATAGAAGAAATGAGAAATTTGCTGGAATTTTAGCTAGGCATGCAAATGAGAAAGCAAAAGAATGCAGGACACCGCAGGCTGTGGTCCAGGGCTGGGCACAGGAATGATCTCTCCTAAACACAAAGGCAGGAGTGCCTGGGGCATGGATGCAAGACAGTGGGGAAGATGGCATAACTAGAATTAAAGAGGGGAACATTTTGAGGGCAAATCCCCATTGCAAAGGCAGGTGGAATCGACAAATGGAGTTGGTTCACTATAAGCTGTAAATGCCTAAGAAGTTAATGAGAGCAAAGTTGAATAACCTAAGTCATCCCTCCATTCAGCAAATGTTCATCCAGTAACTACCATATGCAAGGTTAAATAAGGTTTTTTTATGTATAAAATACATTCCTTATTTTCTGGGTTTAATATTTGTAGTAAGTATGAATGTTCATGTGTGCAAATAATTACTCATACTCATTTCAGAGACTAAAACTGTAAATTGGATTCAGATTGACTGCCCAAAACATATCAAAACCACTGGGAAATTTCATTTCTTTGGCAGTCCTCTTACCTGAATAGATGCTTACTTAGAATTCTTTGCTTTAGGGGTGCCTGGGTGGCTCAGTCGGTTAAGCGACTGCCTTCGGCTCAGGTCATGATCCTGGGGTCCTGGGATCGAGTCCCGCATCGGGCTCCCTGCTCTGCGGGGAGCCTGCTTCTCCCTCTCCCACTCCCCCTGCTTGTGTTCCCTCTCTCGCTGTGTCTCTCTCTGTCAAATAAATAAATAAAATCTTAAAAAAAAAAAAGAATGCTTTGAATTAATAATGATATAGTTTAGTTACCTCAAGGGATTTGAACTTTTAGAGGTTGTCTTTAGAAAGATTTGTCTTGGGAGAGGTCATTTGGTCTACAGCTCCCGCTGAAAAGTTTTATGGCTGAAGCTAATTAATTTCCTTAGTATAATTTTATTGGTCCCTTCCCTAATCTCTGTCTCTAATAGGCAAATACACTGGAAACTACTCCAATTCCACAAAGAAATAAGAAAATTACTGTGCGTTGGTGGAAAGAAAAAGCTACAAGGAGAAACAAGAGTCAGTGAACAAGAACATAATAAAAACAAGGGGTAAAATCATGTCTGATCAATAATATGCATCTGAGAATATCAAAACATGTTTAGATGAATTATTTTCGAACAACATAAAATTTCCTAGCCCCTTCCACTTAGAAGTATCACAAAATTGCTCTACAATCAAGTCTTCCAGAATGCCAAAATGATGTATAGTTTCTATCAGCCAAACTGAGAATGATGTTTTGAAAAATAAAGAAAGTAACACTTGTAAATTATGAGACAATTTCAGAAACAACTATGTACTTATCTTTTTTCCCCTAAGCTACCTATCAAATCATCCTTAAATACTTAGCCTGATGGAAGTCTTATTTTATTTTATTTTTTTTTTTTAAAGATTTTATTTATTTATTTGAGACAGAGAGAATGAGAGAGAGAGAGCACATGAGAGGGGGGGAGGGTCAGAGGGAGAAGCAGGCTCCCTGCCGAGCACAGAGCCCGATGCGGGACTCGATCCAGGGACTCCAGGATCATGACCTGAGCCGAAGGCAGTCGCTTAACCAACTGAGCCACCCAGGCGCCCGGAAGTCTTATTTTAAAGACTTTAATGCAGAGACTTGTCTCAAACACAGTATATTTTGAATTGCAATAGAAATTAAAACTCTAAAACAGAGTATGAAAATTAATATCCCCTATGAAAGTTAACAATTCATGAAGTGCACTGTAAAAAAAAAAATTGTACAGAATTCTCTTGAAAAAAGAAAAAAAAAAAAAGGATTCAGAGACTTGTGATTCTACCAAGATAGAGTAGCCGCATTCCTTCAGATACTCCCTCTTGCAACTAAACAACCCTGGATATAACCCAAATAGCATAGGAGGGCTCTGAAAAGTAGAAAGAAGAAAGACAGTCTACAGACTCAGGGCAGTGAGTTCCCTGGGTTTCCTGTATATCTGGACTTGGAGGCTGTGGTTTTAGGCAGGGCCAAGCAGGAAGTGTATCTTCAATATGCACATCCACCCCACTTCAGTCTCCTCCCTACCCCCATGGAAACAGGCAAAAGTGATCCAATTCCTTTGTTGGATGGTCTTGGCATGGCAAGAGAAAGCTTGTCTTCCAGCCCCCATCCAGTGAAACCAGATGGTGTTTTGATTCCCCTGCCTCGGTAGTGTTGATGGGGCTGAGCAGGAAGCTGATCTTCCATCCCTGCCTGACTGAGACAATGGTGATGTTCTGAGACCCTCCCACCAGGGCTGAACCTCCACCTGGCAGCACAACTTCAATGAATCTTCAGGAAATCATGCTGGGTGGGGAAAAAAAGCCCATCCCAAAAGGTCACCTACTGTGTGATTCCATTTATACAACATTCGTAAAATGACAAAATTTTAGAAAAGGAGAACAGATCTGCCAGAGGTCAGGGATTGGAGAGGGGCTGAGAGAATAAGAGATAGCTGTGGCTATCAAAGAGCCTATGCCTTGACTGTATCAATGACCATGTCTTGGTTGGGATACTCTACTATGTTTTGCAAGATGTCACCATTGGAGGAAACTGGGTAAAAGGTCTTTGAAATCTCTCTGGATTCTTTCTTACAACTGCACCTGAATCTACAATTATCTCAAAGTAAAATGTTCAATTTAAAAAGACTTATTCAAAAGACTTGAGATATCTTTTTAAAGGGATCTGTCCTACAATCAAGAGATTAAATAGCATAGTTGTCTTTTGCATTCTAATATAAAATTATAGGTTTACTTCCAAATGCGGACAGTAGGAGCAGTTACAGCAATATTTTGGTGATTTCTTTTTCACTTGATAAAGAACTTGGATATGAAAATTCATTTTTTTAAAGATTTTACTTATTTATTTGACAGAGAGAGAGAGCACAAGCAGGGGGAGCAGCAGGGAGAGGGAGAGGGAGAAGCAGGCTCCCCACTGAGCAGAGAGCCCAACATGGGGCTCGATCCCAGGACCCTGGGATCATGACCCAAGCCGAAGGCAGACACTTAACCATCTGAGCCACCCAGGCGCCCCTTAAAATTCTATCATACCATTATTCATTCACTCAATCATTCAGCAAACATTTGTTGAGAACCTACTATGTGCCCTATTCTAAGTTACAGGGATAAAGTAATGAATAAAGAAGACCAATGTCTGCTCTCCGGAGATTACTTTTTGTAAGAAAAGAACTCTTTCTTTCATAGTCATCAACAAAGTCCTTTTCCACTATGCGATCAGAGTAACTGTTTCTCTCCGGCCTTTGTCACTTACAAGTCAATCATGCTGAAAGATTCTTGTGTTAAAGTACTTCCAAAAAAAAAAAAAAAAAAAATTCTTGTGTTCCCTGCATACTACTTTGTTGGGTTGAAGGACTTTCTCTGTATGATTAATCTTTAATAGAACTAGAAAGCTTTCTGGAAAAAGCCTAAGGAGGAAACTAAAAGAATGTGACACCTAAGAAGCAACTGAGATTTGACTGGAAAATGTCCCTAAGCTGAGAATATTTACAGTAGGATCAGTTCACAGACTGTTTTTGTTTGTTTGCTAATTTCTATGCTGATGGGATGTAATTCAATGGCGAGAAACCAAAAGTAAATCAGGGTTTCTACTTACTACGATTCAGGATTTCAGACCTTCTAGTGACCCATCTGAAGCATCATTTTGTGTGTCATCAGGATAAAGTTTGTGTCAAAACACAAAGACCTTCTGAAGGAAAACTTAGGTCTATTATTTCTAAAACAACTAAATTCATCTTTAAAATAATCACTTGCTTGACTGAATTCATTCATTGCACAAATACCCATCAACGCCTACTGCCAGCACATGAAGAATACAAAGATGATTCTGTAGAGAACCCTTTTCTCAACAAGGAAGTAGCCTTAATGAAGTTAACTAATTTGGAACAGAGTATCTGCGTATAGAGAACATAAAAAGATGACTCATATGGAACCACATGGACTGTCCTCCCATACAAAGTCTGATTTCCTCTTCTAAATGGGGCCAGTCATGGATCAGTATATTCCCATGACAGAAAGCCAGAGGAAAATATGAAAGATCAAAAAATATGGAAGTCAGAGAAATCACAGTTACTGAGCCACAGTGAACTTTCCACATAGCTCTAAGACAGCGGCCTCCTTAGGACATATATATACATGTAGTTTGCCATTTTATGCATGTCCTAGAGAAGAACAATATGAGTGCATGCCCCATTACCATTCAAATACCAACTGAAGACTTTACAGGTATTATCACTTTGTCTAGAGAGGCCATAAACAGAAGAAACACTGAAACTTTTTCTATTTTCACACTGCAGTCACAAAGAAATTGTTTATCCAGCTAAACCCTTTCATGTGAGACACAAAAGCACTGTAATGAAATATTCAAACCCAGTGGTAGAGGCCTGACTCCTCATAGTAACATGGTAACGAGCTAACAAGCAAGACAGTGATCTTAACTTCAGCTTAACTATTCCACTAGATAAATCAACCATAATAGTAAGTAAGTGGTCTTCATGTTTACTTTCCTGCAGTGAGGATCCTTAACAGTTCCCCAAATCTACCCTAGGTGTCCATCTTGGCGCTGATACTTTACCCACCTGAAGGTAATCGCCCACAAAATGAAAGTTGCAGATTGATCAATGGGAATAAAAAATGCTCGACTCTTCAGGACTTAAGAGAAAATTTAACTTGGTACTTTGAATTCCCACTCAAAATAGTTTAGATAGTTTAGAACTGCCCAAAGTAAAAATAATGAAACCAAATAAAGGCTGTACTGGGAAAACATCATAAATGTTTAATATCATTCCACGTGCAAAATATAGTTACACTCATTTTGAAAATATACCCACGTAGGCATTTTAAGACATCTTTTAAACTATAGAATCCAGTTCTTTGTTCCCTGATTGAAGTATAACATAAAAAGTAAAGTCACTCGAATGTACTGATACGAACTCAGTAGCGGTCTGTTAAAACTATTTGTAACCCTATGCCTTTGCCATGAATTAGATTTTGGATCACCTGCATGTCAGAACTGTTGTGATAAGGACCATTAGAATGAACAGATAGGAAAAGCCTATGTTTCATTTGAAGACTCTGTTCCTTTGTCTTGTTTGAAATAACCTCTTCATCCAAAGACCTGCAGGGTTTAAGTTGTTGAGTAAAGAAAACATCCCTGTCACCACTCAGACATTGCTGTCACCAGGCATCAGTAGAAGTGACTTTCATGGCCTAAAAGGGAGATATTGGTCCATCAGTTTCAGTGACCTCTGAGCCATTTTATTAGACCAAAACCAAGAGACTACAGTGAGGTGTGACATGCGACATTTCACAAGAAAGGAACAGTGAAGCCAGATGAGACAGAGGAGGGCCATAGTTGATTTTCCTCTTCTCCTAAGATTAATCTGGTCCAGCAGCCATTCTTTGGAAAAGGTAGTCACTATCCTCTAAAGTCACTTGCATAGGGGCCATAGCTTTTCTAGAGAAACTACATTATAAATTGGGCCAGTTAGGCAAAGGAGTAGGATCACACAGTGGAATTTGAGGGGCCACATGAGGTCCTGGGCTGAGGACAGGAAATCCTGTGCTATAGAATCCCTGGTGCTAAAAAGGCACCCCAAGATCTAAGGACATAAAAAGCAGGGTGTTATGTGGAATGGGGGAGTTTAGGGGGCTGACAGACACATGGAATTATTCGCAGCAATTTGCTAGCCTGTGTGGGTTGCAACTAAGCTACCTCAGGAACACCAGGGCCATTGCACCCAATGGGGGCAAGTGGTTTTGACTCCTTGTGAAAAAAATGTAACATATGAGCTTTCCTAACCACAGGACACAATGATGGGGAGAAGATGCATTGCCTTAGAACTCATGTGATTTGCCAAAAGCAAAGAATGAGGCTTTCCCAGGCCCAAAGATGTCAGGTTGTATAGAGATGCGGATTGCCTAGAAGTATGGTAGGCTTCCAAGATCAGCTAAGTCAAACTTTCATCATATGGATGAAATGCACCTGGCAGTGATAGATGACTTACCCAAGAGTAGCTGGAGAGTGGCAGAATCAAGTCTAGCATATGTGTGCCTCCCTAATGTCAACCCCACATCCTTTACTTTATAGTTGCTTCATTTTTCCCTTTAAAAAAAATTACAAAAATAATACCTGCTATTATGGGTTGAATTGTATCCCATCTCCCAAATTCATATGTGGAAGTCCTAACCCCCAGGACCTCAGAAGGTGGCCTCGTTTGGAAATAGGGCTGTTGCAGATGTAATTAGTTAAGATGAGGTCATACGGGAGTGGGGTGGGCCCCTTACCCAATAGGACTGGTGTCCTTCTGAAAAAGGGAAATTTGGACATGGAGACAGACATGCATAAAGAGAAGATAATGCAAAGAGATATGGGGAGTTAGATAGCTATCTACAAGCTCAGGAGAAAAGCCTGGAGCAGATTGCTCTCCCACAACCCTCAGAGGGACCCAAGACTGCCAACTTGGTTTCTGACTTCCAGCCTCCCACACTGGGAGAGAATAAATTTCTATTGTATAAGCCACCCAGTTGTGGTACTTTGTTATGGCAGCCCTATTAAGGGACATACCGGCAAACCATGCAGATGTTTGTACAGAAAAAGTCAACACTCTCCCTCTCACATTTGCATCACAAGCCTTTCAGATAACCAATGTCCACATCTTGGGGTGTATCTTCTCATACTCATGCATTCACACACACACACACACTTTTATTCATTTCTTTATAATGAAATTAATATGAGACAGCACTCTGCAACATACCTTTTATTTTAAATGGCAACATCATTCCAGATCCATACACAAAGCTCTCATCCATTCTTTTTAAGCACTGCATAATATTCAATCTTATTGTTTCATTCTCCTACTGGTTAACAATTAGGTTATTTTGGGTTGTATACTATTACAAACAATGCTGCAGTAAATATCCTTGGGCAATTATCCTTACATCTTTTCAATTTTAAAGCATAGATTTCTTACATTAGAATTTCTCAAAGAGTATGGTGCATTTCCTATTCTTTCATGGTTTTTGTCCAACTTACCACAAAATTCTCAGCTAACTACTGCACACATATCTCAATGTTGGGAACAAAAAGCTATTTGGAGAGCAACTATAGCCACAGAGTCTGACTAGACCCTCAGATGGAAGTCTTTGTTGTATTCTGGTAGATAAGGAAAAATAGAAATCAGTATCACTTCATTCTCAACCTTCACACATCCCTTCTTCCTTCTTTTGAAAGGCTGTGTGCCATAGAATCCACTGGTGTCCTCCAGGATTGTCCCATCATTTCTTTATACATTCTGTAAGGCAATCCAGAAATACCAGTGCAAAAGGCCAAGCAGACTGGTCATGGCTAGCGGGTGATTCTTTCAGCTAGAGAGGACTTTCCTGATTCTAGAAAAAGCATGGCAAGGTCTCTGTTCCCCTAGACCCACTCTCAATTAACTGGATGAAACTTTAGAACCTCAAGAAGGGATGGGTAAGGCCAGGCATTTCAACTAATCTAAATTCCGGTGGCAACCTGGGGGTTCCGGGAGGGAGAGGAAGCTGGCAGAAGTGGATTGCCCCCTGCAGAGACCACAGGCACAAACCAAGATCCCAAGGCCATGTTTAGAGGCTATTATTGAGGCAAGTCTGCCGAAGTCAGGGCTCTTGAGAGAAAAGGGCAAGTCTAAAGTGTTTCTACTGCTGAGCAAATCGGCCATCACTTGCTATGCAGATCTGCAAGAAAATGAAGGAATAAAGCTGAACATGGGGGGGGGCAGGGAATAAAAAGCACTCAGCTTGCAAATGCTTCTGTCATGTCAACAGAAGCTGAGACTGGCACCTCAAGAACAGTGGCTCTTTGCTGACAGATGGCTCATGTGTTCCTTAAGAAAATGAGAATTCAGGACAAGGTTCAGTCATAAATTATTCATTTGGGGACTTTTTTTCATTTTATTTCAGAACATTTCTCCTGGTCATTTCATAAGTGAACTTCTCCCTGGTCCCCTCATTTCCAAATGCAGACAATATTCAGTGAAGGAGCCAGATCTTAAGCAGGGATCCATGGGATTTCCCCTTAATGAGAGTCTCCCTGCTCTTCAGTTGCTGTCCCCTTTCTAGGCCAGTAATACCTTCAATCCAATTAAAGCTGTAAAGTTTTCTCTCTCTAACATTTGAAAAACAAAACCATCTTCATATAAAATCTGCAAGAATGAGTACTTTCCTTTCATCACTGCCAAACCTCAAACACATCAAGATTTCCCACTATGAAAAGGCTGCATGTTTTATATGCCATATTTATGTCTCATTGTAAACTATTCATTGGTTTATAGACCTCTGGTCCTCTAGCAAGCATCACAAATCCTTATTATACTCCTGGATATTAAATTTGGTGTTAGGATCTCTGATTTATCTGCCAGGCTAACTCATATGTAAACAGACATCGCTCTTAAAACTACCTACTTCAAATTCAAGAACTAAAAAAGTAATTCATGCCAAAGCTCTAGCCTTGAAGCTCATTACAATTACATTATTGACAATGGTAGGGATGATGATGATGATGAAAAAGAAAATGCTTTTAGTAAATTATTTCCTCATTTTGCTGACTTCCCTTTGCCCAAAAAATAAAACAAAGATAGAGACCAGAAAAGTATGATTTGGGAAGTCTTTCAAAGACAAGTGCAAGCTATCTACTATATGAAGACAGTAATCTTTAAATGAAGGACTGAATCAACACGAAGTGACTATGAAGTCCAATAAACAAGGCAATAAATAATGATTGTCTAATGAATGCAGATCAAAGACTCAGCCCAAGGACATTCCTTCTTATCAGTTCTCACCTTTCCAAGAAGTACAAATGTAAAGAAACCTCCATATGAGTTTATGTTACAATTTTTTTCTAACTGCTATATAAAATTGTCCTGGTGGGAATGTGGATAGAAAAAAATTTAATCATCCAGGTATCTTTTGAGAGAATCTGATTACGTGAATGTCATTCCACAGTTTTTTAAGATGTCATCCTCCCAGCTGCTCTCCTTTTAATGATCTTATATATACCATAGTATTGCCAACTACAAAATTACAGAAGGCAAGAAACACTTTCCTTCTTTGACATTTTCAAAATACTAAAATACTTAGGCAGATGATGTTTAGTAAAAATTATTAGAAACTACTGAAAATATATTTCTAGATATGGCATTCACATTAGATGTGTGAAAAAACAATCAGAATTAACTTAATTCCCCTTCAACACAATTTAGAAATGCTTTATTGTGTGATGTGCAGAGCACAATGTCAGGTAATAAAGAGGAAGAAATATCTGGCATGTTCCCTGTCCTCAAGGATCTTCCAAATCAACTTGCCTTTTTTCCTTTTACATGAACTAAATGGTCTTTAATTTTCAAAGTAGAAGGAAACTTTGAACAATCGTTTGTATATCAAGGCCCTGGTTAATCATATGGTCAGTTCTCATGTTCAAGAATGAGAAAATGATGACCACTCAAAACAAACCACATATTCTTAGTAACTGCACACCTGTGAGTGGAGTTGTCTAGATCAACCAAACTGATACTTATAAAAATCAAGATAGGATAATATATTTAGGAAAGATCATGATTTGGTTTAATCTTTACTCTTGGTTGAATCTGAAGAGTATTTTTAAATTATTCTAGAGGTAATAATACAAAGAAAGAATGATGTAATTCTATTCATTAGAAGACTCTCAGAAAAGCTATGAATTTTGCAAGTTAAAGACTAAAAAAAGCACACCGAAATGACAAATATGACTAAATTACAGAATATTATTTTGGGGTTTTTTTCCCTAAAGAATCATTTTGAACAAGATATGTAACATGGTGCTCGCTTCGGCAGCACATATACTAAAACAAGATATGTAACATACTTGGCATAGCAGATCAGGGATAACCTTTTAAAAATTTGAAATTATAGGGTTAACTATTAAAAAATTATAATAGGATATCTTAATGAATTAAAGACATTTTTAAAGAGTAGTTATAATTTACCCTCTATATTTGTAGAGTTTCCAAGACTTTTGAATCCTACAGGTTCACAGAATTGTATCTCTTGATATCTTATGAAAAGGTAACTGAAAAACAGCATAGTTCAGTGGATTTAAAACCGCCTGCACAACAGTACCCAAAGGGTATTGATTAGTAGATTAATTTCAAACTAAAGGGTGGCTGTTAATTTTATGCTAAGAGAATCTGTCCTTGTTTCTGTTCTGTCCAAATATTAAGAGTGACTTGAACGGAGACATGGATGATGGGCTTATCAAATTCATAGATGAAATAGAGCTGAGGCAGATAGTAACTCTGCTGGTTGATCAAGTAGAGTCAGTTGTTCTCAATGGAATAGAATGATGGATTGGATTTACATGAAAATAAATAGGATAAATGTGAAAGTCTGGCACATGGTTTTATGAAAATTCATGAGTATAGAACAGAGATGGTGTGACAAAACTAGAGTATGCTCTCTCACAGATTGCAATTCCAATATGAAGTCAGGTAGGCAGCTGTGGGTAGGAACTAACATTTATTGAGTGCCTTAAGCTCGTAACCATGAGCATCAAAGAGACAGGGGCATTATTATTATTCCCACTTAAGAGGTACAGAGACATAAAATAATTTCCCCTATGTCCTACCGATTACAAGAAGTAGATCTGGGATTTGAACCTATAGCAAACTTGCTGTAAAAAGCCTTGCTTTTTTCAATCCATCATCGTGTATACAGTGCAATAAAGATACTGCAATAACTAATACAATCTTATGTTAGCTAACAAAAGTACAATGCCGGAACAAAAGAGGTAGTAATCCATTTCCAGTAGGCACTGGGCAGATCATTGATGGAAAGCTAAGGTAGAGTAATGCATACACCTAATACTAATCAGAAGGATGAGAGAAAAACAACTGGAGTCTCTTCACACAATGAAATACTACTCAGCATTAATAGGGAAAAAGCTATTGACCCATGCAACAACATAGATGAATCTCAAAAAACATCATGTTGAGTAAAAGAAGCCTAATGAAAAAGAATGCATGCTGTTTGATTCCACTAATCTTAAGTTCAAGAGAAGGTCTCTGGTGATAGAAATCAGAAAAGCAGTTGCTCCAGGAGGGCTGACTGAAAAGGAGCCTAAGGGAATTTTCTGGGATGATGAAAATGTTTTATATCTTTTTTTTTTTTTTTTTTTTGACAGAGGGAGACACAGCGAGAGAGAGAACACAAGCAGGAGGAGTGGGAGAGGGAGAAGCAGGCTTCCCACTGAGCAGGGAGCCCAACACACAGGGCTGGAGCCCAACACACAGGGCTCGATCCCAGGACCCCGGGATCATGACCTGAGCTGAAGGCAGACGCTTAACGACTGAGCCACCCAGGCGCCCCGAAAATGTTTTATATCTTGATTGGGAGAATGGTTACAGAGTTTATTACACTATTGTCAAAAACTCATCAAAATGTTCACAGAAGATCTGTACATTTGGTAGCATAAAAAGTATAACTTAATTCAAAGAAAAAATAAGGTATACAAACTGGCAAGTGAGGAGAAGAAAATAGTAAAGGATCAGGAAATTATGGCCCATGTGAAACATACGATCCAGGACATATTTTCTGCAAATGCTTATTTTATTAGCAAGAAGTCCAGGAAAAGGGAGACAGAATGAGACATGATGATATTCATGTTAAAAATGATACCATTCCACAGATGAATGGATAAAGAAGATATGGTGTATATATATATATAATGGAATATTATGCAGCCATCAAAAAAATGAAATCTTGCCATTTGCAATGATGTGGATGGAACTGGAGGGTATTATGCTAAGCAAAATAAGTCAATCAGAGAAAGATAATTATCATATGATCTCACTGATATGAGGAATTTGAGAAACAAGACAGAGGATCATAGGGGAAGGGAGGGAAAAACAAAACAGGATGAAACCAGAGAGGGAGACAAACCTAAGAGACTCTTAATCTCAGGAAACAAACTGAGGGTTGCTGGAGGGGAGGGGGTTGGGAGGGATGGGGTGGCTGGGTGATGGATATTGGGGAGGGTATGTGCTATGGTGAGCGCTGTGAATTGTGTAAGACTGATGAATCACAGACCTGTACCCCTGAAACAAATAATACATTATATGTTAATTTAAAAATTAAATAAATAAGTAAGTAAAGGTTCACATACCATATCACAACACATTTCAAAGAATTGATGTAATACAAATTATTTTTTTTCTAATCATAAATGCAATAAAATTATAAAATGACTAAAAAAAATTATACCATTCTTGGGGCACCTGGGTGGCTCAGTCGGTTGAACGTCCGACTCACGATCTCAGGGTCTTGGAATTGAGCCCCAAGTTGGGCTCTGTGCTGGGCATGGAATCTGCTTGAGGATTCTCTCTCTCCCTCTCCCTCTGCCCCTTCCCCCACTCTCACTCTCTCTCCCTCTAAAATAAATATATCTTTAAAAAAAAATTCTATAATAGAGAAACAGTCTTAAGTACTTTTTAGGGAATACAATTAGGACAAATACAAATAAGTAGAAATTTCACCTTAACATAAGAAAGGATTTTCTATAGCTGGAGCAGTCCCTAATTGGTATTATCTGCCTATGAAGTAATAAATTCCCCACTGCACAAGGTGCCAGGAAAGGATGGAGAGTCCTGTCATAATGTTTGTGGAGGGTGCTCAGTACCTAAGGCAGTCCTCTCCAGCTCTCAGGTCCTATGTGTCTGTCTTCTGAAGCACACTCTGACCTACATGGATGAATCTCACATCCTATACATCATCCAAACTCTTGACCTCACTCTCAGTCTACTGCCAACCCCCAGGACATACAAGCACCCATGCCTACCAATCTCTGTGCTAGTGATAAACAGAAACAACATCCACCCAGCTTCCTCACTCCTACCCTACCACATGCTCTAATCTCAGATCCTCAGAATAGTGCTAAAATACCTTTACACTTTTAGCTTTGGAGGTACTCCATAACTTTGCTGTACCAAAATAATATTCTTTATTGATGCTTTTAATGACATTTATTATTGAGAGCTTACTGTGTATCTAGCATGTTCTGGATACAAGGAGAAGAAAGACAGCAACCCCCATCTTGGTGGAGCTTACGTTCCAATTAGTAGACATCAAGTTGCTTAGGATAAGAACATCCCCCCAGTGTTTAACTCTGATAGACACATAGTGGGTGATGAATAAATATGCATTGACCTAACTTGATATGAGAAAATCATGTAGTATAATTATATAGAAACCTCAGGGAAACACAGAGCTTACCCAGGGCTTGAACATGGCATTTTGCTCTTTAGCCCAGCAAAAATCTGTTAGGGATGCCTGGGTGGCACAGTCGGTTAAGCTTCCAACTCTTGGTTTCTGCTCAGGGCTCAGGTCATGATCTCAGGGTCCTGAGACTGAGCCCTGAGACATTTTCTGTGTTTAATGCAGAGTCTGCTTGAGATTCTCTCTCTCCCTCTCCCTCTGCACCTCTCCACCCACTCACACACACACTCCCTCTCTCTCTCTCAAATAAATAAATAAATCTTTAATAAAAAATCTCTGTTAAGTGTCAGATAGTTGAGGAAATGCTCATTTTCGTCATTGTTTCTACACCTGAATGGTAAACCAATGCACTGTGGCTCAATGGGTTTACTTCTAAATTTACAATTAGGCTAATGTTATGCCCTAGAGGGACTCCAAGAGCCTTAGTGGAGCTTAAGGAAACTGACTTCAATAAAACGAAAGGAGTGATGTTACTGAGCTCTATCCAATAAATCACAGTCTACTAGCTAACATTAATTTATAATTTCAGGCACAGGGATAAAATTATTCACAATGGATACCTTTAAATTGGGTGAAAAGCCCAGGTAGTAAATTCTGAAAGCAACAAATCCTTCTAGAATAAAAACGGTAAACAATCTCAGCGGCAGAAGCTTTCAGGGATTCGCCTTTAAGCTTACTTAGTGAGCCAAGATAAAATGTTTTAAGTGTGTACCAATTAAAGGAGTTAAGTTGATCACACCCACTTTAGGCCTGTTCAAACACTAGCCCTAAACTTCACAGACCAATTCTCAAAGGAAAATTAGGTATTTTTTACACATGTATCAGAAGTGTGGAGTTGCAAGGGGAATTATACATAAATTATGTAGGTGTGAGGGTGGCGATCACTGCTTCATGGGTAGCGTTCTGTCCTTTCCCTCCATGTGTGATAATAAATCTTTGTAAACCTGTTTCCTTTCATCTGTACACATTCTTTTATACAGTCTCCAGTTAACTGCCTGCCACATGGAGTTCCGTTCAATTTTCAACAAAGAAGACATTTGCTCAAAGGCATAAAATCATCAGGGAGGGGTGGACGAGTATTCGTGTGTAATTGTGTGCATGCAAATCAACAGAATCATACATTTGGGCAAGGGAGAAAAGAGGAGGAAAAAGAAAACCGTGTAGAAAATTCTAAGAGTGAGCCCAATGAGAAGGCAGCTGAATTAACAAACAAAAGCACTATCCAGAGAGGATCCTGATGGCCACTGGCAGGAGGGGAAGTGGTGGGGGAAGGGGGCACTGCAGCAGAAAAGGGCTTAGGGATGTGACAGGAAATCCTCATCTACTTAACACTGGGGAAACCTCAGATTTGGGCAGTGGGTTGCCACCTCGTGAAGGGTTTAAACTACACCTCGAAGTGAAAAATAAATAGCAAAATGACAAAACTGTTTCCTAAAAGTAAGAATAAGAAATAACTTTATTCACCTTTGTCAACTTTTCCCAAATCACCCTGTATTATCTAAGTCACCCCGTATTATACCAGATTAATCCAAGAAAGTGAAATGTCTGGAGGGAGCTGTCATCCGGCCCCGTGGGCTTCCCCTGGGCAGACGATAATCTGATAAAATGACAGAATCAGTGACTGACTGGTTCCAGTATTAACATTAGAGTTTTGAATGGGGAAATTTGCAAACAGAAACTGGGGAATAAATAGTACATATATATATTCATACAGAAAAGGAAGAGGCCTGATGGGAAATATGAAGATAGCTCAATACCTATAAATAAACACTTGAGAGGGAAGAGTGAAATAGGGCAAAAAAAGGCAACCAATTAGAACTTGTAACTGAGTAAATCATTTTTCTAGAGAAGGGCAAAAAATGACTTACTCTCCCACTTAACAATGACTTTTCAGATTCTGAGGAAGAGAAGAGTTTAATATAGTCTGATGCCTATCTGAATGTGACATGCAAGGTGCTGTGCTGGGTTCCATGAGGTTGTATAAAGAGGTTTCTTACATGAAATACATGCTTTCAAGGATTTTACAATGTGGCAGGGGGAATTAGGCACACAGACAGATCCCACCTTACAAGGAGAACCTACATCAGTGGGGTTATTTCCCAATAGAGAGATTTGGGAAATTTCTTATTCCAAGTTTATCTACCCCATGCCACCGAGGTTCTACTTCAGATGAATGTTTTAGAATAACCACAGGGAAGAGATGTTGACTAGGTTAAAGCTACAATTGAGTATGTCTCTTCCTTATGAAAATGACATCTGATATATAAGTGTTTTAAGTATACATATTTAAAATTTATATTCCTGGGGTGCCTGGGTGGCTCAGTTGGTTAAGCATCAACTCTTGGTTTCAGCTCAGGTCATGATCTCAGGGTCAGGAGATCAAGCCCCTCGTTGGGCTTCATGATCTGTGCAGAATCAGCTTGAGGGATTCTCTCTCTCCCTCTCCCTCCACCCCTCCCCCCTCTCATGCTTTCTCTCTCTCTCTCTCTCTCTCTGTCTCACTCAAACAAATAAATAAATCTTTTTTAAAAAAATGATATTCCTGGGGCACCTGGGTGGCTCAGTCCATTAAGCATCTGCCTTCGGCTCAGGTCATGATCCCAGGGTCCTGGGATCGAGCCCTGTGTGTTGGGCTCCAGCCCTGTGTGTTGGGCTCCCTGCTCAGTGGGAAGCCTGCTTCTCCCTCTCCCACTCCCCCTGCTTGTGTTCCCTCTCTCACTGTGTCTCTCTCTGTCAAATAAATAAATAAAAATATTTTTAAAAATTGATATTCCTGTTTTGTAAAAAAAAAAAAGTAGTAAACAATACTGGAATTAATTAAAGTTGTTTAGCTACAAACCTTGTGGTAAGTCCTTAGAGGAGTTTAATGGGTGCAAAATTCCTCCTTTACACAATAGCCCCAGCCAAGGGGAAAAGTAGAGATTGAAATCCAGCCAGAGATCTGCTGGCCAATGTGTTATCCTGCCCAAGGGCTGTGTCCCAGCAAAGGTCCCTTCTCTGTCACCCTGCCCAGGACAGAAACCCCACAAAGACTGCAAGCTGCTGCACGCATCAGGCTGTTTCCCCCTCCCTGAGACAGTGCCTTTCCCTAATTCATCTTTTCCTAGTTCATAAAAGGGCACTGCCTGATACACCCACTGTCTAATCAATAATCTGGATCCAAAGTGAGTACTATTTAATTTCACTGGCAAGGATCATCATAAAACAGAAGAGTAACTCTTTCCTTAATCATGTTTGTTGTGTGTAAAACTTCGTGAAAAACTGTTTAACTGGGGAAAAGACACTATGTATACACAGTGGCAAAGCATCCAGAGGAAATGTGAAAGTCTTATATCTTTGGTTATATTCAGTGAGACTAAGTAGTGAGGAACTAAAACACAGCAATTAAAGACCATGGGCTCTAGGGCCAGATTCCCTGGGTCTGCATTCCAGCTCAGACTTTTCCTAGCTGCACAACTTTGGGCAAGTTCGTTAAGTTTTAGGTGCCTCAGTTTAACGAACTGGAAATAAAATAATAATAGTATGTGTCACAAATTTTCAGAGATATCAAATATAGCCATGTAAAGAGCTTAGAACTCACATATTCTGGAAGCGTTTTTGATGGTTCCATAAAACTCTCTACTTAGATAACCACGTCATCTGTGAATAAGGAGTTCTTTCTTTCCAAAATGAATCTCTTTCATTTCTTTTTCTTATATTATTGCACTGGCCAGAACCTCCAGAAAAATGATAAATAAAACTGATGAGAGTGGCCATCCTTGCCTTGTTTCTGATGTTGTTTCTGACTTTCCTTAGCTTAAAGAGCATTCAGTTTTTCACCATTAAATACGACGGTAGCTATAGGTTTTTCACAGTTGTGCATGAATTTTTTAATCTCAAACATTGTAGTTTCCGTCTCAGGAAGTTTTATGTGTCTACTTCAGATAGTCGATCTTTCTTCTGGCTTCTTGAACATTTGGAACATTTTAATAATGAGCTTTAACGACTACTAATTCTATCATATGTCATTTCTAAGTTAGTTTCATTAGACTGATTTTTCTCCTCATTATGGATTGTATCTTCCTGCTCCTTTGCATGAGACTTTTTGATCAGATGCCAGACATAGTAACTGTTACCTTAATTGATGCTGGATATTTTTCTAGTCCTTTATATATTCTAGAAATTTTCTCTCAAACATGATTAAGTTACTTGAAAAGAGTTTGATGCTGCTGAGTCTTACTTAAGCTTTATTTGTGAGAAACAGATCTGCATTGAGTCGGGAGTTAATTTTTCCCAATACTGAGGCAAGACCCTTAGAATCCTATCCAACGCCCCATGAAATATCACATTTGCCATGCTGGCTGTTGGGAACAAGCAGGGTTCCTGATCCAAATGTGAACTCTGGCACTATTCCTTCTAACACTTTATGGAGGTTCCTACCCCTGCCTCCGTATATTTTCTCATAAGTATGTGCTGAGTCATTGTCAACTGAATACTCAGAGGAGACACTCCAGACACCTCCCTTTGTGCAGCTCTCTCTTCTCCTTTATTCTGCCCTGCAAACTTTAGGCACGTTGGTTTCCCTACACTCAGGGAGACAACTCCAGGAGACAGTCAGGTTTTACTCGGCTTCCCCATTCCTACACTGAGTCCTGGAAACTTTCCTTAGGCCATAAGCTGCTGCATAATGCTCCCCATTATTCCATCTTGACCCAGAGCAGGACCACAACAATATTTGTAATAGCAAAACACTGGAGGCAACCTACATACCTTCATTTGGGAATTGGTTAGGTGATTTGTGGTAAGAAAATATATATGTTCTCTTTGCCACATTGGCTTATTTCAAACATAGCTTTGTGCCAATGTTCTACAGGGAAAGACCACTAGAACACATCTATAGTTGAACAAGTTGGGTTATTTCTTGTTGAAACATGGAAGACAGCACCCCATGGGGAGCCATGGGGAATCTTAGTTAGAGGCTATCAGAAATGACTTCATGTAGGATTTGGGTTCATGTTAGGTGATTTTATGGAAGATTCCAAGAAGCTGGCTTAGCTCCAAACTGCATGCTGTCAGACAGCGGAGGTAATACTGTGTTTGAGTGGTTTAATAAATGCTACTTAGAAGAAAGAAGAATAGAGAGAGGCTAAAGCTGTGATTAATAAAGAAGCAGCCATCACTCATATTATCCAGGATGGGGCAAGTTTGGTCATCTTTGTGGCTTGGACAGTGATATGTTTTGTCTATATTCTCATGTGGTTTCATTTTTGTCTTGATTCATCCCACTCACAGAGTGACCTTGTCTGATCTTAATGTTCCATGAAATTATGTTAACAAGAGAACATCAAGGCCAGTTCTCACATGTCAGGGTCTGTTTTTCTCTTTCTCACTAGTAAGAAAACAACAGACTCATGGTTCTCACCAGTAGAAAGACTAACATACATAATTAGAGGATTAATGGATTCCCCCTCACTTACAGGACTGGAGTCAGCCCACAGGCTTTGAGACTGAGCCCAGGACAGCTGCTCACCGACAAAACCTATCAAAATTTCTTGGAGGAGGAAAGTAATGGAACCTCAGAATCAACTCCCATGTGAAAGAGTATCCCTGAGAAAAGAGTCCATTGCTGGAGACAAGGGCTTAACGAGCATTTTGCAAATGAGGATTGGATGAACCCAAGGTAGAAGAGCAGATCAGAACTGGAAAAAGCATGTATGAACGGCATTTTCTAGTGAAGATCAAAGTACCGCAATACCTTCCCTATGTGGCTCAAAGGGAAACCGAGCCTTAATATTGGTTCAGCCTCTCATGCCATAATATTCTTAGAAGAGAGCTTGATCCTTGGATAAAGAAATATATCAGGCGCCTGGGTGGCTCAGTTGGTTAAGCGACTGCCTTCGGCTCAGGTCATGATCCTGGAGTCCCGGGATCGAGTCCCGCATCAGGCTCCCTGCTTGGCAGGGAGTCTGCTTCTCCCTCTGACCCTCCTCCCTCTCATGCTCTCTGTCTCTCATTCTCTCTGTCTCAAATAAATAAATAAAATCTTTAAAAAAAAAAAAAAAAGAAATATATCTATGTACCTTACAGTCCAGAGTACACACCAGAGCATTGGCGTACTGACGCCCGCCCAAAATAGGACAAGATGGTCAAGAAAGACGGGGGTCCCTCCATTTTCTTCTGGGATTCAATAAATTTGGACAAAGGGATAGAAAGACAATGTTAACTCCTCTGGGGGAATTCCTAGAGCCTCTCATTGGTGGGCAATGGAATAGAAAGCAAAATCAGTAAAATCAAACTTCATAATTGCTTCCAGAGGTAAAGAAAGCCAACTTTTAAGAGAAAAAAGCAACACCCAGGTTTTATATAGAGCGGTGCATTCCCATGTGCCTTATGTGTCTATTAACCCTAGTTCAGGCCACCACCATCTCATAGCTGGGTTAATACAATGTACCCCAACTGCTCTCCCTGCTTCCACCCTCGTCTCCTAAGGGTTATTCTCCAGATGGCAGCAAGATCCTCTTAACAGATCAATCAGACCATGTCTCACATACACATCTTTGAAAAAAAAAAAAAAAATCCCAACCAATGCCTTTCTCAGCATCTATAGAAAAGAGCTGCAATCCCCCCAAACCCATCCTGGCCTAAGCGATCTGGCTCTGGCTCTTTCCCCGGCCTCTTATCTTATTACTCTTCCATGGGATCAGTGTTTTTCAATTGCAGAGTACAGGTTTTTGGGGACTGGGGTCAGGAAATCATTCTAGGGTCCTGACCAACATGTAATGTCATGGCGTAGAATGGAATTGTCAGTAAACTATAGGGTAATAAGAGTAAGTATGGACTAATAGCACTTGTGTTTCTGTGTGTGTGTGTGTGTGTGTGTGCATGCACGTGTACACATTATAGGCATACGTGGAAGGCGTCACAGGCTCAGTTCCAGACGGCCACAATAAAGCAAGTATCACAATAAAGTGAGTCAAATTAATTTTTTTATTTCCCAGTGCATATAAAAGTTATGCTTGCTCTATACTGTAGCCTATTAAGTGTGCAATAGCATTATTTCAAGAAAAAAAAATGTACATACCTTAATGAAAAAATACTTTATTGCTAAAAAATGCTAACCATCATCTGAGCTTTCAGCAAGTCTTAACTGATCACAGATCACCAAAACAAATATCGTTAGCATGAAAACGTTTGAAATAGTGCGAGAATTACCCAAAGTGTGACAGAGACATACAGTGAGCAAATGTTATCGGCAAATGGTGCCGGCAGCCTTGCTCATTGCAGGGTCACCACAAAGCTTCAGTTTGTGAAAACTGTAGTATCTGTGGGGCACAGGAACATGAAGGACAATAAAATGAGGCGTGCTTGCAGTTTCCTAGGGCTACCATCACAAAATACCACAAATCGGGTGTCTTAAAGCAATAGAAATACATTGTCTCACAGTTCTGGAGGGCAGAAGTTAAAAAAAAAAAAATCGAGGTGTCATTATGGCGTTGGTACTTCTGAAGCCTGTAGGCGAATCCTTCCTTTCCTCTTCCAGCTTCTGGTGGTTGCTGGAAGCCACTAGCATTCCCAGGCTTGTGGCTGTAACACTTTAATCTCTGCCTCCATCATCATATAACGCTCTCCTCATGTCTGTCTGCATCTCTGAGTCTCTTCTAGTCTTCTAAGAACACCCATCACTTTGATTAAGGGGCTGCCCTACTCCAATATGATTTCATCTGGACCAATGACATCTGCAACAACCCTATTCCCAAAAAAGTTCACATTCCGACGGACCGGGGGCTAGAACGTCAACATGGGTATTGCAGCCCACAGCGGTGTGTGTGTTGTGTGTGGGGTCATAAAGTAAAATATACATCATACCACATGCCACAATCAAAGCCATTTGGAAACTCAGCCTTGGCTCACGCTCCCTCAGCAACTCTGACCCTCCCGCTTCCCCCACAACAAAACAAGAGTGATCCCCACCCAGAGTCTTCACACTGGCTGCTCTCTTATCCCACAGAGCTCTCTCCATGCAGCCATGTGGCCCACTTCCTTCGTTGACCCAGGACTCTACTTGACCAGTCAGCTCCCGAGAGGGGACGTTCCTGTCTGCCTTATTTTTTTTAACATTGTATTCTTAAGTAATCTCTACATGCAACACAGGGCTCAAACTTTAGCCCCAAGATCAAACTTACAACCCCAAGATCGTGAGTCACCTGCTGTACTGACTGAGCCAGCCAGGCACAACCCAGCCCACCCACCCCGTCCGTCTTATTTAGACAGCACCTTCTGCCACTCTCAACCCTTCGACACTGCTCTATTTTCCTTCAGAACACAGGGCATTCCCTAACTTGGTTTTATAAACAATATTTACTTACTTTTTCTCCTCTGCTAAAATGTAAGCATCCTGGGGCAGGGACTGTGTCTGTATCCCCAGCCTCTGGAACAGCAAGCACTCAAATACATGTTGTTCAGGGAATGAATATAATTCTACTGTGAAAATAAATGAAGACCAACCAAATGAGAGCAAGCAAAAGCTATTTACTTGGAGCTCCCCATAGCAACAGAGCTAGGCACCATCACAGGTGTCTACAGACTCAAAGGCAGGCAGAGGAGCGGGAAAGCTTTATAGAAGAAAGGGAAGGCTGCAGGTGTGCCTGATTAGAGACTGTTAACTTGGGGAAGCTGTGGGTGGGCCAACTAAGAAGTGGGGAATCCAAGGTGATTGTTTTGGGGTACATAATTGGCTTTCTCTGGTTAGTCCCAGGTTGGAAGTTGGAACAGAAATTAAGGAAGCAGTCCGTGATGAATCAAGTTCTGGCTATTTGGGGATGATTGTGTAGAGGTTATTGTTCACTTCCTGTACCCGTTGCTAAAGATAAGGGTCTGACCTCCTACAGGTGTGACATATATCTAGCAGGTTGGCTTCCTGGGCTGACTAATGTAGATAATGGGCTGGTTTCCTGGGTTGGTTGCTGTGAACTGTAGGTCAAAGTTTTATTTTTACATATGCTCTGGCCATTCTCCATTTGTATATTTGGTCTCTCATTTTAAAGAGAAATATGCTTTAAATGCATAGTGAAGGAATTGAATGGGCTATATCTGGGGGTAGGACATAAAGAGAGACTCACTTTTATTTTAGATAATATATGTATGTACTGTCTATATTTTATAATAAGTTTGTATTACTTTTAACTTAGAAAATTGAATCAAAGAGTATAATCAAGTAAAGCCAATGGCAAGTCACACCGCCCCCTCTGATGTCTGCAAATCTATTTGCAGAACTATGTGCTTAGTCCTGAGCCTCCTGTCATTTCTCTTTGTTTTTCTTAAAACAAATTAAACATTGTAAAAATGTGCTAAATCCTCCCTTGGAAATTTCAGTTTATGTATTGCAAGCGAACTTCTGGTGACCTCTTTTTCAACAGAACCTTTAAAACTAAAATTAAAAACTAAACTTTCATTCAACATGTATTCAATGAATGTGAATTGAGTGATTAATATTTTCCAGACATACGCCTCCCTAAAAAATGAGGGAAATGTCATCCCAAGAATGCCCTGAATTCAAATTCGACAGGTTTGACTCAAAAGCTGTTTTCCTAGAGCCATAGCGCCATCTTGTGGAGTTTCCAGATATTTTCACGGATGCCAAGGTTCCCGTTGCATTTTCACAACCGTAAATGTCATGTGGGTTAACCCCAGAAACCAAAACACTCCATTCCCCAAGCAGTCTGGGTGCGGGAGGCTTTGTTGTACTCATTTATTCTGGTTCTTAGCAAGGAAAATAACCTATAAGGGTCATTTACTAATGTGTGAACACATTTGTTTTCAACGTTACCACCCAAGAACTGAATTCATTGTACCTTGTACACAGTCTCTTATAAGACTTAGAAGATCATACTGGAATGATCTGCACCTGTGTCAAGGACCAGAGCCTGAGGTCTCTGCATCCCTATGCCCTGCCAAACCCCTGGCACACAGAAGATGTGCTGTGTTTTGAAAGAATGGCAGAAGCCCCACGGCATGACATAGCTCAGAAGGAACTTCATTTAACTCATTCATAACACATTCATGTACAATAGTAAAGGACGTTGTGCTTTTTAAAACTATATGGGATCTCAATTTGAAGAGAAAAAATACAGAAATCATCACTTTCAAGCCAGAAATACGACGTTCAGAGAAATGGCATGGATGATAAGTTAAGGCATTGTTCAGAGGGGTGAGAAATTACTTCCTGCTGGGATGATTAAGAAAAGCCTGACATTTCAAATTCACTTGAGAAGAGACCCTAAAACCACTCTGATCAAGGCATCACTGTAACAGAGACAGTGATTCTATTTGTAAAATCATTGTCATTACATAAATGTACTTAATGTACTACCAGAGAAAGCTTTGCCTCATGGTGTTCCTTGCTATATATGAGTATTGCAGTTAGTTTTTACTATAAAGCACATCACAAAAGTAAAGCTGTAACACCTATATAAAGTCCAAATTCTTCAATAACCTAGAGCAGGTGTTCAGTCTGTGTTCATGGGTGGATGAGGTCTTGTCCCCCCCCACTGCAGACTTCTCTGGAAGTTCCTACACACATATTAGGACTCACTTCCTCATGCCCACGAGGGTATGAGGAGCCAAACATCCTTTGCTTCCATGTCTCCCCCTCAATCCATGGCTCTACCCTTTGATGATTTACGTGGGCAATTTTAAGAACATATATTAAACAACTACTGTGATGAACACTTGTATGTAATTACTTTATATCATCCTCACACACCCCCGTGAAGGAGGAATTGTTTCTCCCATTTCCTGAGTGAAGACACAAAGCCTCAGAAACTGAATTACTCAAGGTCAAGTACCTAGAAGTCTCAGAATTTAAACCCACATCTCTGAACTCCAAGCCCACTGCTCTTTGCACAAGCCAAAACTACCTCAGTGGTTGCCTGATTTCTGCAGCAAGGTTTCCCAATAATCACCAGTTCGGCCATTTTAAGTATACACTAATTAGTTCTGTGGTCACAGAAAAGTCATTTCCAGTCACTATGCTTCAGTTTACTCGACTGTAATAAAGGGAAGAAAATTATACCTGTCTGGCCTACTTCCCAAGTTGCTTTAAGAGCAAAATCAGATGCAGGAGGCCTAAGTATATTGCTCAAGAGCATGGACTCCAGCATCAGTTGCCTGGGTATAAACCCCACACACAAAACTTATGAACCACACAGCCTTGAACTGTCTGTTTCATCTCTCAACTTGCATTTCTCGTACACAACATGAGAATAATAAAGGTTCTACTTCCTAGGATTGTTCTAAGGATTGAATAGGATAACCTATGTAAAGTCTTCGTGGGATGCGTGGAACACAGTTCTTGTAAATGTGAGCCTTAGTTGTTATTAACAAATGCAGCAAAAAACACCCGGAAAAGAATCAGAATTTTTACAAGTATGGGATGATTACTATTGTCTCTGCTAAGCCAAGATAATAAGTCCTCCCTGGTCCTACCCTCAATTTTAACTTTTTTTTTTTTTTCATTTATCTTTTACTTAATCATTCTTTTAAAAATCACTGGTAAAAACAATTGATAGGGGCACCTAGGTGGTTCAGTCAGTTAAGTGTTTGCCTTTGGCTCAGGTCATGATCTCAGGGTCCTAGGATTAAGCCCTGCATCAGAATCTCTGCTCAGTGGGGAGCCTGCTTCTCCCTCTCCACCACACCTGCTCCTCCCCCTGCTTGTTCTCTCTCTCTGCCAAAAAATTAATAAAATCTTTAAAAAAAAAAAACACTTGATTTTTCTATTTTTTTAGCTGAATCTTTCTTCTTTCCTTTTTCAACCAACATCTTATTAATTTCTTTTTTAAAAACTTTTTTTCATTTTTACATTCATATACGATCTTTTCATTATATTTAAACTTATTTTTTGTATTTAACCTTATTTTTTGTGTATATATATGTATATATGTTTTTCTTTCTTTTGTTTAGTTTCTTCTAACAGACCAAAATATACCCTAAATCTAGTGTATGATGTTGTCCTAGTCTCCCACCTGATCAGATTCTTTTTTTTTTTTTCATTCTTTTTTCAACCAACTTCTTATCAATTCCTTTTTTAAAATCTTTTTTAATTTTCATCTTTACAGTCGTATTCCATCCCTTCATCATACTTACCCTTATTTTTGTATATATATATAAGTTTTTCCTTCTTTAAAATTTTGGGAGGTGATTTCTTCTAACAGACCAAAATACACCCAAAATAGTGTGTGGCTCTGTTATATTCACCAGTCTGATATTTTTCCCCCCTTTCTTTTCCCCCTGGTTTCGGGTCTCTTCCGATTTGTTTAGTGTATATTTTTCTGGGGTCATTGTTACCCTTTTAGCATTTTTTTTTAGCATTTTGTTCTCTCATTCATATATTCTCCTCTGGACAAAAGGACAAGATGGAAAAACTCACCTCAAAAATAAAGAAGAAGAGGCAGTACCGACTGCCAGGGACCTAATCAATACAGACATTAGTAAGATGTTGGAACTAGAGTTCAGAATGACAATTATAAAGATACTAGCTGGGCTTGAAGAAAGCATAGGTGATACTAGAGAATCCCTTTATGGAGAAATAAAAGAACTAAAATCTAACCAAGTCAAAATCAAAAAGACTATTAATGAGGTGCAATCAAAAATGGAGGCTCTAACTGCTAGGATAAATGAGGCAGAAGAGAGAATCAGTGATATAGAAGACCAAACAATGGAGAATAAAGAAGCTGAGAAAAGAGGGAAATAAACAACTACTGGATCACGAGGGGAGAATTCAAGAGATAAGTGATACCATAAAGCGAAACATTAGAATAATTGGGATACCAGAAGAAGAAGAAAGAGAGAGAGGGGCAGAAGGTATATTGGAGCAGATTATAGCTGAGAACTTCCCTAATTTGAGGAAGGAAACAGGCATCAAAATCCAGGAGGCACAGAGAACCCCCCTCAAAATCAATAAAAATAGGTCAACACCCCAACATCTAATAGTAAAGCTCACAAGTCTCAGAGACAAAGAGAAAATCCTGAAAGCAACTCAGGACAAGAGGTCTATAACCTACAACAGTAGAAACATTAGATTGGCAACAGACCTATCCACAGTGACCTGGCAGGCCAGAAAGGACTGCATGATATATTCAGAGCACTAAATGAGAAAAATATGCAGCCAAGAATACTATATCCAGCTAGGCTGTCATTGAAAATAGAAGGAGAGATAAAAAGCCTCCAGGACAAACAAAAACTAAAAGAATTTGCAAACACCAAACCAGCCCTACAAGAAATATTGAAAGGGGTCCTCTAAGCAAAGAGAGAGCCTAAAAGCAACACAGACCAGAAAGGAAAACAGACAATATACAGTAACAATCACCTTACAGGCAATACAATGGCTCTAAATTCAGATCTTTCAATAGTTACCCTGAATGTAAATGGGCTCAATGCCTCAATCAAAAGACACAGGGTATCAGATAGGATAAAAAACACAAAACCCATTGATATGCTGTCTGCAAGAGACACATTTTAGACCCAAACACACCTCCAGATTTAAAGTGAAGGGGTGGAAAACCATTTACCATGCTAATGGAAACCAAAAGAAAGCTGGGGTGGCAATCCTTCTATCAGACAAATTAAATTTTAAACCAAAGACTATAATAAGAGATGAGGAAGAACACTACATCATACTTAAAGGGTCTATCCAACCAGAAGATCTAACAATTGTAAATATCTATGCCCCTAACATGGGAGCAGCCAATTATATAAGGCAATTAATAACAAAAGCAAAGAAACACATCGACAACAATACAATAATAGTAGGGGACTTTAACACCCCCCTCACTGAAATGGACAGATCATCTAAGCAAAAATTCAACAAGGAAATAAAGGCTTTAAGTGACACACTGGACCAAATGAACTTCACAGATATATTCAGAACATTCCATCCAAAAGCAACAGAATACACATTCTTCTCTAGTGCCCATGGAACATTCTCCAGTATAGATCACATCCTGGATCACAAATCAGGTCTCAACCAGTACCAAAAGATTGGGATCATTCCCTGCATATTTTTGGACCACAATGCTTTGAAACTAGAATGCAATGACAGGAGGAAAACCGGAAAGAACTCAAATACCTGGAGGCTAAAGAGCATCCTACTAAAGGATGAATGGGTCAACCAGGACATTAAAGAAGAATTTTAAAAATTCATGGAAACAAATGAAAATGAAAACACAACTGTTCAAAATCTTTGGGATGCAGCAGAGAGGAAAGTATATAGCAATACAAGCCTTTCTCAAGAAACAAGAAAGGTCTAAAATACACAACCTAACCCTACACCTAAAGGAGCTGCAGGAAGAACAGCAAATAAAGCCTAAACCCTGAAGGAGAAGAGAAATAATAACGATCAGAGCAGAAATCAATGAAATAGAAACTAAAAGAACAGTAGAACGGATCAACGAAACTAGGAGCTGGTTCTCTGAAAGAATTAGTAAGATTGATAAACCCCTGGCCAGACTTACCAAAAAGAAAAGAGAAAGGACCCAAATAAATAAAATCATGAATGAAAGAGGAGAGATCACAACCAACACCAAAGAAATACAAACCATTATAAGAACATATTATCAGCAACTATATACCAGCAAATTAGACAATCTGGAAGAAATGGATGCATTCCTAGAGATGTATCAACTACCAAAACTGAACCAGGAAGGAATAGAAAACCTGAACAGACCTATAACCACTAAGGAAATTGAAGCAGTCATCAAAAGTCTCCCAACAAACAAGAGCCTAGGGCCAGATGGCTTCCCAGGGGAATTCTACCAAACACTTAAAGAAGAATTAATACCTGTTCTTCTGAAACTGTTCCAAGGAATAGAAATGGAAGGAAAACTTCCAAACTCATTTTATGAGGCCAGCATTACCTTGGTCCCAAAACCAAAGACCCCATCAAAAAGGAGAACTACAGACCAACATCCCTGATGAACATGGATGCAAAAATTCTCACCAAAATACTAGCCAATAGGAAGCAACAGTCCATTAAAAGGATTATTCACCACAACCAAGTGGGATTTATTCCTGGACTGCAAGGTTGGTTCAACATCCACAAATTAATCAATGTGATACAGTACATTAATAAAAGAAAGAACAAGAACCATATGATCCTCTCAATAGATGCAGAAAAAGCATTTGACAAAGTACAGCATCGTTTCTTGATTAAAACTCTTCACAGCGTAGAGATAGAGGGTACATACCTCAATATTATAAAAGCCATCTATGAAAAACCCACAGCAAATATCATTCTCAATGGGGAAAAACTGAGAGCTTTTCCCCTAAGGTCACTATCACCAGTGTCATTCAACATAGTACTAGAAGTCCTAGCCTCGGCAATCAGACCACAAAAAGAAATAAAAGGCATCCGAATCAGCAAAGAAGTCAAACTCTCATTTTTTGGAGATGATATGATTCTTTATGTGGAAAACCCAAAAGACTCCACCCCAAAACTGCTAGAACTCATACAGGAATTCAGTAAAGTGGCAGGATATAAAAAATCAATGCACAGAAATCCGTTGCATTTCTATACACCAACAACAAGACAAAAGAAAGACAAATTAAGGAATCAATCCCATTTACAACTGCACCCAAAACCATAAGATACCTAGGAATAAATCTAACCAAAGAGGCAAAGGATCTGTACTCAGAAAACTATAAAATACTCATGAAAGAAATTGAGGAAGACACAAAGAAATGGAAAAACATTCCATGCTCAGGGATTGGAAGAACAAATATTGTGAAAATGTCTATGCTACCTAGAGCAATCGCCACATTCAATGCAATCCCCATCAAAATACCACCCACAGTTTTTCAAAGAAATGGAAAAATAATCCTAAAATTTGTATGGAACCAGAAAAGACCCTGAATAGCCAGAGGAGTGTTGAAAAAGAAAAGCAAAGCTGGTGGCATCACAATTCCGGACTTCAAGCTCTGTTACAAAGCTGTCATCATCAAGACAGTATGGTACTGGCACAAAAACAGACACATAGATCAATGGAACAGAATAGAGAGCCCAGAAATGGACCCTCAACCCTATGGTCAACTAATCTTCAACAAAGCAGGAAAGAATGTCCAATGGAAAAAAGACAGTCTCTTCAACAAATGGTGTTGGGAAAATTGGACAGCCACATGCAGAAGAATGAAACTGGACCATTTCCTTACACCACACCCAAAAATAGACTCAAAATGGATGAAAGGCCTCAATGTGAGACAGGAATCCATCAAAATCCTTGAGGAGAACACAGGCAGCAACCTCTTCGACCTCAGCCGCAGCAACTTCTTCCTAGAAACATCGCCAAAGGCAAGGGAAGCAAGGGCAAAAATGAACTATTGGGACTTCATCAAGATAAAAAGCTTTTGCACAGCAAAGGAAACAGTCAACAAAACCAAAAGACAACTGACAGAATGGGAGAAGATATTTGCAAATGACATATCAGATAAAGGGCTGGTATCCAAATCTATAAAGAACTTATCAAACTCAACACCCAAAGAACAAATAATCTAATCCAGAAATGGGCAGAAGACATGAACAGATATTTCTGCAAAAGAGACATCCAAATGGCCAAAAGACACATGAAAAAGTGTTCAACATCACTCGGCATCAGGGAAATACAAATCAAAACCTCAATGAGATACCACCTCACACCAGTCAGAATGGCTAAAATTAACAGGTCAGGAAACGACAGATGTTGGTGAAGTTGCAGAGAAAGAGGAACCCTCCTACACCGCTGGTGGGAATGCAAGCTGGTACAGCCACTCTGGAAAACGGTATGGAGGTTCCTCAAAAAGTTGAAAATAGAGCTACCCTATGACCCAGCAATTGCACTACTGGGTATTTACCCTAAAGATACAAATGTAGTGATCCGAAGGAGCACCTGCACCCCAATGTTTATAGCAGCAATGTCCACAATAGCCAAACTATGGAAAGAGCCAAGATGCCCTTCAACAGATGAATGGATAAAGAAGAGGTGGTATATATATATAATGGAATATTAGGCAGCCTTCAGAAAAAATGAAATCTTGCCATTTGCAATGACGTGGTTAGAACTAGAGGGTATTATGCTAAGTGAAATAAGTCAATCAGAGAAAGACAAGTATCATATCATCTCACTGATAAGAGGAATTCGAGAAACAAGACAGAGGATCATAGGGGAAGGGAGGGAAAAATGAAACAAGACGAAACCAGAGAGGGAGAAACCATAAGAGACTCTTAATCTCAGGAAATGAACTGAGGGTTGGAGTGGAGGGCGGTGGGAGGGATGGGGTGGCTGGGTGATGGACATTGGCGAGGTTATGTAGTATGGTGAGCGCTGTGAATTGTGTAAGACTGATGAATCACAGACCTGTACCCCTGAAACAAATAATACATTATATGTTAATTTAAAAAAAAAAAAAAAACTTGGTAAAGTGTAAAAACACTTGAATACTAGAGACTCAAGTAGGGGACAATAGATGAATTCTCTAGACAACATACCCAAAGTGTTAGATTTTAATGCAGGGCTTTTTGCAAAGGTGTAGGCAGGGCTTGGGGAGCCCCTGGTGATGGAGAACAGCAGGACTTACATAGGCTGGAAGGTTCTATCCCACTCAGCCTGAATAAAGGTGTAGACAGGAGTGTTACCAGACCTGGAGAGAACTAGGCCACCCACCAAGAGTGCAGCCATTAGGGAGAGACAGGGGGTCCACAGGCAATATATGCCCAGCCTCTCATTTCTTTTTGTGCCTCCCATTCACCAAACTCAAATGAAAATTGGAGGCAAGGAAGCCCAGGATGCAGTCCAGAGATGGTGAGCCTCTCTGAGCCAGCACAGGATACAGAAGGGAGGAGAAGAAATCTGAGCAGCAAATGGAGAGTGGCCAGCACATAGTCCTAAGTGAGGACTAAACATACAATATACTTAGGAAAGTATACAGTGATCTCCTGCAGCATAATGGCTAGTCCTAACCCTACTGACTGAAGCAAAACAACCTCCTTCCAAATCTACTTACTGGCTGGGTGCCCTTGACGTTACTCACCTTCTCTGTGCTACCGTTTCATCTATAAAATTGGCATAATAGTAATACTTCCCCTCTAGGGTTGTTGTAAGAATTGAGTTCATATTTGTAAAGTATTCAGAGCAATGCAGGGTACTCAGCCCTGTGTAAATTTGAGCTATTACTGCGATGTTATTATTACCCCTTGTCTTGTGGGGGATTATAGGAATCTGTGGAGGTTTATGTCATACAGAAGTGAACCCTTTGGGTACTAAGAAAAGCACATGACTATAATTTTTACATGCCATAATCACAGGCAAAGCACACTGACCCCAACTATAGTGTAAGAGGGGGCCTTAACAGGTATAAACACAACCTGAATGTCAATTCATCATCAAAACCCGTCCTGGAATACTGCCACAGCTTTCGGATTTCCTTCAGTCATTGTTTACCAGATTGAAGAGAAAAAGAGCCAGTACACCCAAAGGTCATACCTATAGACGTGTCCACTCAGGAAGTCCACCAAATACATGAACATACATTAACAAACGCCCCCTTCCATTTTTCCTTTCAAAGCAGCGAACGTGACATTTCCCAAATAAGCGTCAACTTGCAATTTTCCTTTCCTTCAGACCAAAATTGTTTTATTCTAATTTTTGCAGATGGTGTCAAGGTTCCTGTCAGCAAGACCAGATGGAATTTGAAGCTGGTAAACAACAGCAGAGGAGCAGGGTCCCTAGAAGTCAGCCCAATGTTGTCATCACATGCCATCCCAGACACCAAACATCTGAAGGCTGGGCAGCCATCCAAACCGCAGGACGTCCTGAATCCAAAAATATAAGCCTGTGTTGCAGGCAGGGAGCGGAGTTGGTTTGCAGTCAGGGAGGTTTGGTTTGGTTTGGTTTGGTTTGCTTAAGTAATAGAGATAACACAGAAGAGTAACTGGGGGGTGGGGGGGTGGAGATGAATGAACTCCTTCGAGAGGCAACTAGAGAGAGGATCAAAGCAGGAAAAAATTTGCCAACAGAAACATAGGTGGACTTCAGAAGGACCAAATTCACATCACATCAAGATTCTTAGGACATAAAAGTACCCAATTCTATTTTCTCAAATATATTTCCCCCAGATACCTGAATCAGCCTCCTCTCAAAATAAAGTACCCCTACCCCATATGCAGCTACAGAGCCGCATCCCAACTCCTCCTCCCATCCAGACGACTACATTTCCACCAAGAAATCCTCTTTTTAATTAAACCTCACTTTATAATCTTGAGCCTACATGGGTTGTGTTTTGTTTTGTGTTTTGATTTGCTCGCCCCCATCATCAAGTAGCTGTCACCCAGATGAATGCCGTGGATGCCTAGGGCCGGTCGTGACTTAGATTCAGAGTATGGAGATCTCAAGCACAGAAGTCTGAAAACGTTAGAGGTTTTACAATAATCATCCTATTGACTTCTTACAAATACCATGTGAAGTAAATGGGACTGGTTTTTATTTTCCGATTTTACCCACAAGAAAACTAAGGCTTAGTTTCAGTGTTAGTGAAAGTCTTAGAAACTCCTAGGAAAATTGTTACGGTTGTTTCCAATACACCAAATGTAAAGAGAAAATGTGCAGAAAATTTAAGCCAAACACTACAGAGCAGGAGGAAGTTCCCCAGCTGTTCAAGAAGGGGGAGACGAACCATGAGAGATTATGGATGCTGAGAAACTAACTGAGGGTTCTAGAGGGGAGGGGGGTGGGGGATGGGTTAGCCTGGTGATGGGTATTAAAGAGGGCACGTACTGAATGGAGCACTGGGTGTCATACGCAAACAATGAATCATGGAACACTACATCAAAAACTAATGATGTAATGTATGGTGATTAACATAACATAATAAAATAAAATTTAAAAAAAAAGAAGGGTGAAACTGAATACAAGAATGTACCTAGCATTGAAATGTCGTTGTTGGGTGAGACTCTAATTTCAGTGAAAAAGCCTGTCAACTTGGGCCCACCATCAATTCCTTTAATGCTGAGGGTCCATGTGAATACTTGTAATCAGAATGGAGAGAGACAATGATAAGGGATTTCCTGCCCTAGGAGGTGACTGAAAAGAACAGGGACTGAAGCAGAGTCAATGCACCCCTAAGAACAAAATCTCAAAATGCTCCAAGGTGGAGCTAAAAGAAGGCCTCAGTGTAGGGCGGGTCCTGGGTTCCCTCAGGATCCCAAAAGGCTGAAGTGGTTTCTCAGCCATGGGATCATTGAGAAATGAGAGACCAGCCTAGGACAGGGACAGATGCCTCCTTTTTCTGCTCCAAGAAACAATGCAGCCTGCACCAACCCAAGCCTGCCAGGCCCAGATCCTCATGGAGGCCCTTTCTGCACACACGTCAGAGGCAGAGGGCAATAGCAGTTGCAAAACAAGGATGGCGCTGGGGAGGTTGGGCAGGGCCCAGGGCATGAAGTGGTGGAGAAAGGGCAACCCATGGTTGCTGAGGAAAGCAGCAAGATGTAGGTCAAAGGCTCTAAGCCCCTGGCGCATGCCCCATTTTCCCATCTCACTTCACTTCCAAAACACAAATTCAAAAATAAAATTATTCAAGATTTCAAGATGGCGCCCTCAGAGCATGAGACGCCAAGTGTAGGGCAGTTCTGAGCACAGGCCCTGGACAGCTACACGGGTCGCAGGTCCGTGCAGCAGGCGCCCCCTGCTCGGCGGGAGGAACCCAGCAGCAACAAGCTGCGAGATGGTGCCCACGGTGGACTGGCAAGAAGGAAGAGGTTAAGCGCCAGTCAGATCTCTCACACAAGGGACTTAGGGAAGGTTGCCTTGAGGACCTTCAAGAACCAAAGGATGTGTCCCTGAGAGAACCAGCATGTGGATGCTCACCCTCTGACGGAGCTGATAGGCAGAGAACTGGGATGGGACAACCACCCCCAGACAGAGGACGGAAACCAATGGCCTCCAGTATGACATTGTTCACGTCATGGAAGAGTAATGACAATTACCATATTGAGGAAAGCCAGTTCTCTCCCGGCAGCTATGCAGAAAGATGGCACTTTGCCTTCCAGCCCCTCAACACCAGGACACCAGAGGAAAAGTATGGTGGGAAAGCAGACCACACGTCCCATAAACACTCCTAGCATCCAGAGGGAAATTGAGGGAGGTGGAGGAAAGTGGAGAAGCCTGGAAACGGGTATGTGGGTGAGGTTTTCAAAAGAACATGGAAAGTTTTTAAAAATTAAAAAACAGGAAAAGTTTTAAGAACTGGAATGAGACTATTTTAATTCCAAAGGTGAATAAGAAAAATTAGAGAATGTTCCCCAACTGTTATTAAGGGTGTCAGCTTCTCAGGGGGAAAGAAGCTCCACTGACAAAATCCAAGAATAAAAAGATAAAGTCATTATATGTTTATATCTGACAAGTTGAAACTGCTCCGTCAAAATGATTACACACAACCTCAGTGATCACTCCAAAAAATGGAACAGGGATCTTGCCCTTGCTTCTGAGAGTTTTAAAGAGCAGTTTCCCTGAATACAAATCACTGTTCCTCTCCTTAAGACTTCAGGCCAGGCATCCATCATGTGACTTCCCTGCCAAAAATAGTTGACCTATGTCTCCCAGGATATGAATGCTTAAGCAATTTGCAAATGACTTCCTGTTACCAATTTTTGTAACAACTTTAGAAGTTTCCTAATTATTTGGTTAAATTAATTCTAAGGCAAGCTGTGCCCTCATTCAGAGTATGATTTAATTAGATATTCTCATATGAGGCTCAGTAAGATGTGTAGGTAACAGTAAAATGACTTTCAGGTACATTGGTTCCTGGAGGATTAGCTGTCTAAACCTTACATCAAGGTGATGCTTTGGCAAGAGCACACTATTTTGACTGCTTGATCGATCAGTTCAGTGAAATAAACTGTGAGTCTGCTTAATGTACTGAATGTACCAGTTGTCAGGATAAATTGACGGGAGAAAGAGTAGTTTCCATAACAGGTAAACAACGTGGAAGGCCATGCCTTTGACTTTTGGTTTGGGGAAAATGCAAATCTTTGCACCTGCTCTAAAAGCCCTTTTGGCCCATCTCAAAACCATTTTTGTACTGGAGCCGCAAGCAGAAGATCCATCTTTTGGAAGCATGGAACCAAGGATCAGCAAGCTGCAGACCACAAGTCAAATTCTGCCCATTTCCCATTTTTGTAAATCCATTCCTCTGGACACACAGTTGTGCCCGTTTATTACATGCTGTTTGCAGCTGCTTTCATACCGAAATGGCAGAGGTGAATAGCTGCAACCGAAGCCGTATGATGAGCAAATCCTGAAATATTTACTATCTGATCCTTCACAGAACAAGTTGGCTTCCCTGGCAGCCGCTCAGGCCCCTTTCTTCTGCAGACGATACCACAGACAAACATTGATTCCTGAAACTCTCTTGCTCTGTCCTTCCACTTCAATTCAGTGTCTGACCCTCTGCCATGATCAATAGAAGTATCACTATAGAGTAATGAAGTCATAGTCAATGTTCTATCATTGCCCTTGGACTGCCCATGGGCTTGCTGTTTAGTAACTGGGATTTGGGAAAGTCACCTGCACTCTCTGAGCCTCAGTTCCCAAATAAAGAGTGTGGGCTAGATAGTATCTAAGGTTCCCTCTAGCTTTAATACAATGAACTTTTTATGATCCAACAAAGAGTACTCTTTTTATTTGAATAAAATCCCTTTTAACCACTGATGGTCATAGGACTTCTTTGAAAAGCCTTCTTTTTTGTAATTAGACATTATTGGCTGCTTACAAAGCATGCATCCCACTCACTGTCCTTCCTAACAGAATCCTAGCTGGTGTTGGCTCTTCCTTCCATAGCCTCTGTGCCTCGGGAGACACTGACCCAGCCCACTCCATTGACTTTATAAGTCAATCAGGGTAGCACCTGGCCCCTTGTCAGTTACTGATTTAGGATGTATCACAAATTCCAGCCAAGGAGAAATATAAAGAAGTCTGCTGTGGTGAAAAAAAGGAAAGAGGCACTTTGAGGAAAAGTTTTCTTCAGATTAAGGAAGAAAAGAATATCTTGTCTTGGAGCTCCTGGGTGGCTCAGTTGGTTAAGCATCTGCCTTCAGCTCAGGTCATGATCTCAGGGTCCTGGGATCGAGCCCCACGTCAGGCTCTCTGCTCAGCGGGGAGTCTGCTTCTCCCTCTCATTTTCCCTCTGTGCTCTCCCTCTCTCTCTCAAATAAATAAATAAAACCTTTTTTAAAAAGGAATATCTTGTCTTTTTCTAGCAATTGTCATGACTGAATGTATTGCTAGAAATCCTGCTGCCATCTTGTCATTAGTCTGAGGATGATGCCAACCCAGGAGAAGACAGAGAAGCAGACTTGGCTCTGAAGTACATCTGAAGCCTGCCCTGCCTCTGGATTTTTTTTTAATTAAAAGGAAATAAATTTTCTTACTGTTTAGGCCAATTTGATTCATTCTCCTTAACTACTGACAGAAGGCAACTAATCTCTGGTGGACTCTGGAGCTAAGTATTGTTCTGACAGTGTTGAGGACAACCAAAACTATGCAGACATTACTCCCCAAAACAATAATAACTAAACAGCAAAGCTCTGTTTTCCTAAAACAAACTTCTCACCCACTACTCCACGAACACTGCTATCTAACTGATGCTGAGTAGCTAACTTGAACATTTCACCCAAAAACAATTTGGGAGCATTCTTGTAATACAACAGAAACAAAAATATTTTTCAAATAAACGAAAAAATTTTATTTTTTGTCACTAGCTATTTTAACATGACAAACACATACAATGTGATGTTCCCTAAGTCTTGACTAAGTGGCTAACCTTATATTTTCTTCTAGTGAAGTTCTCAGTACTAAAGAAACCCCAGGGGCGTCTGGGTGGCTTGGTCATTAAGCATCTGCCTTCGGCTCAGGTCATGATCCCAGGGTCCTGGGATGGAGCCCAGCATTGGGCTCCCTGCTCAGCAGGAAGCCTACTTCTCCCTCTCCCACTCACCTTGCTCGTGTTCCCTCTCTCACTGTATCGCTCTCTGCCAAATAAATAAAATCTTCAAAAAAAAAAATAAAGAAACCCCAATCCAGAAATATTGCTAAGACTCCAAAAAGAGAGAAAGAAAAAAAATGGTCAACATGTGGCTGAAAAAGGGTGGAGATTGTGAGGTGAGTTAAATATTTTAGAACCAAACAATCCCACTGTCTTGGAGGGAGGGTGAGATGGATCCCTGTGCCATCCCTCATTTAGCCGTAAGAGATTATCCCAATTCTCCTGCTGTTACATGCCTCTCCCAATAAACTAGCTCACTCTTCCCAAGGCTAAACACACTACAGCTGAACATCACACTTTGGGATGTTCTCTCTTTCTACATGTCCTAATAAGACTCAGATAAATGTCTTCCCCCATCCTCTTAATTGTCCAAGGACAACTCACCATCATTTTAATTACAACAGGGCAGAGGTTCAGTTGGGAAAGACACTAGCACATTTCATGTGCACTTAACCATTTCACTGAGTGAGTCCAATCCACAGGACATAATCATAAAGCAATTTTATTTCTATTTTTCTCTGTCCCTTAAAACGGGCTCCATGAGACTATTCATTGCCCTGGATGAAAATGAAAACTGACTCCATGAATTCTCTGGTTTCTCTGAGGTCATTAAAAAGTTTAACTGTCGCGGGGCGCCTGGGTGGCTCAGTCGGGTAAGCGGCTGCCTTCAGCTCAGGTCATGATCCCAGGGTCCTGGGATTGAGCCCTGCGTTGGGCTCCCTGCTCAGCGGGGAGTCTGCTTCTCCCTCTCCCTCTGCCTGCCACTTCTCCTAGCCTGTTCTCTCTCTCTGTGTGTCAAATAAATAAATAAAATCTTTAAAAAAAAAAAAAAAGTTTAACTGTCGCTTTAAGTGACAAAAGGCAGTTTCAACTTGGTAATTAGAATACGCAGCCCTGTATCATATTCAAAACTTGGTTTGGTACCAAGTTGAAACTTCCTACCTCCTTTATCTGTATTTGCTGCAGATGGAAAGTGAGCAGATAATAGGATGTAGTCAACTGCTTCTTCTTTTTCCAGTCAAGGCTTCCATTCCCACCTACCTCTCCAGAGCTACAGTGAGGAGAAGGAGAGGAGGCAAAGGAGCAGGAATGTTCCAACCTGACTGATACTGTCATGAGCTGGTATCAACACTACCCAAGACTAGATAGCAGGCGCACGTATTAGATCTCCAAGTGGTCTCCTCAGACTTGAGGGGGAAGGGGAAAAAGTCTTCTGTGACTTGAGAAAACAGAGGAAGCACAACGTACACCTCTCCATAGGTTTTAGTTTGACCTGTTCTCCCTATGGGGTCAAATCAGCGGCTCCCCCATCAACATCCTCCTCCCAAGGTCATCCCCAAGTATCCAATCTCTGCCCCTTTATTATGCCTTCTATGTGAGTAAGGTCATTAAGAGTCATGATTCCTCCACCTCACACCCATTAGGATGGCTAACATCAAGAAACCAGAAAATAACAAGTATTGACAAGGGTGTGAAGAAATTGGAACACTTGTGCACTGGTGGTGGGAATGCAAAATGGCGACTCCCTTATGGAAAAAAGTATGGCAGTCCCTCGAAAAATTAGAAAAAGAATTACCTTATGATCTGGCAATTCACCTTCTGAGTATATACCCAAAAGAATCAAAAGGAAGTTCCCAAACACATATTTATATACCCATGTTCATAACAGCATTATTCACAACTGCCAAAAAGTGGAAGCAGCCCAAGTGTCCATCAATGGATGAATAGAAAAACAAAGTGGTGTATACATCCCATGGAATAATTATTCTGCCTGAGAAAGGAAGGAGGCTCCGACACATAGATTAATATTGAGGACAGTATGTGAAATGAACAAGTAAGTCACAAAAAGACAAATACTGTATGATTCCACTTCTATGAGGTACTTAAAATAGACAAATTCATAGAGACAGAAAGTAGAACAGTGGTTGACAGAGGCTGGAGGGAGGGTAGAATGAAGAGTTCCTGTTTGATGGGTGCAGTTTCAGTTTGAGATGAAAAAGTTCTGTAGATGGATGGTTGCACAACAGTGTAAATGTATTTAATGCCACTGGATTTTACACTCAAATATGGTTAAGCTGGTAAATTTCATGCTATGTGTATTTTGCCACAATTAAAAGTAAAATTAAAGGGGCGCCTGGGTGGCTCAGTCGGTTAAGCGTCTGACTGCCTCTTGATTTCGTCTCAGGTCATGATCTCAGGGTTGTGAGATCGAGCCCCACATTAGGCTCCACCCTCAGTGGGGAGTCCGCTGGAGATTCTCTCTCTCTCCCCCTGTCCTGCCCTGACTTGCTCTCTCCCTCTCTCTCAAATAAATAAATAAATCTTTTAAAAAATAATAGAAGTAAAATTTAAAAATATAAACAGTCATGATTCCTTCTGCTACCATCTACTTTGAAAATATACTTTCTATTTTAGCCTTAGCCCAAACCTCCATGTTAATATCCTACCACATATTAATCAACTACAAGGTGTAGTCTGACTTCATAAATAGTAAAATGTGAAAAGTGACTTGTCTTAGAATCAGCAAGAGGTGGTATTTGAAGGTTTTCAAGCAAGTCAGCCACAACTCTAGAAATGTTACTAAACCTTGGTGGCCAGTTTACTCCTGAGCCTATTACCTCATAATTGTTCTAGCAGAGTATAAGACATTTTTCCTTGAATGCATTTTCCAAGCCTCAACTCTCACCAGGCTGATTTCGAAAATTAACTTGTCTCTCTGGAACCACTTCTGAATTAAAATTAATGTTCCAAGTCTCTTTGACCCACACCCAATCACTCATACACACAAAGGAGAGGACTCTAATGCTAATAGAAGTATTTTCACACTTGGAATTTAAAACAGCATTACCTCAACATTTCCAATTACAGAAAACTTACCGCAAGAAAAAATAGTAATAATTGGATGCTTATCCTGAAACAATATTTGGGGCTGATTTAAACTCACCAAGTCTCATTATTTTTACCCTTGTCCTAAAATATAATAGGAGGTGTCAACACAACACAAGGAAATCCTTGAGAGGAAAATGGTAAATCATTCCTATCATGGCAGGGAAAGATTTACAGGTGTAATGGAAAAGCATAAATTTAGCAGGTGCAAGATTAAAACATAGTATATATGAAGTTCACTTAGCATTAAAACTCCTGAGCTTAACTGCAAACAAGTATGTTGAAATTGTTAACTCTATAGAGATTGAAGAGTAATGGGTTAGCAATGACAGGCAAAATACCAGTTTGACATCATACCCATAGCAGGAAAACACTGATCAATATACATTACCAAATTGTTCATGGTCCACAGTCCTTCACACAGGGAGAGAGTGTAATGGGAAATTAAGAATCGTATAGTACAGCTTAGCACTTAAGAAAGCCAGGCTCATTTTGCGAAATTCCCTGGGTTCAAATTTCAGCTCGGCCACTTATTAGCTCCAAAAACTTTTTTTTTTTTTTTAAAGATTTTATTTATTTATTTGAGAGAGAGAGAATGAGAGACAGAGAGCATGAGAGGGAGGAGGGTCAGAGGGAGAAGCAGACTCCCTGCTGAGCAGGAAGCCCGATGCGGGACTCGATCCGGGGACTCCAGGATCATGACCTGAGCCGAAGGCAGTCGCCCAACCAACTGAGCCACCCAGGCGCCCTAGCTCCAAAAACTTTAATGAGATCCTTAATCCTTCTGTCTCTTCATCTGTAAAATGGAAATAAAAATAGCACCTAATTAATAGAGAGGATGGGAAAATTCAAGGAAGTAATGCAGCTAAGATACTAAGCACACTGCCAAGCATACAGGAACTTCTCAATTAATGTTATTTCTCTACATAATAAAAAATACATAAACTTTTCCTCAATAGCAGAAGTTTGGAAGAAATGTATCACTTACTTATCTAGGTTTTCTGACTTAGATTTCACTTGTTCTTGCCTACATAAATGCCACCAAAGTAATGTCAAATTAATGAACAGGTAACTAGTTAATCTACAGCAGTGGTTCTCAAACTGGACAGTTCATCAGAATTACCTAGAGAATGTGTTCAAAACAGACTGCTCAGCCCTATTCCCAGAGTTTCTGATTTAGTAGGTCTGGAGTGTGCCTGAGGATTTGCATTTCTAACAAGTTCCCAGGTGATCCTGATCCTGCTAATCTGAGAACCACTCTTGGAGAGCCACTGGTCTACACTACCCTATGTCCACATCTTCCTTTTCAGAGCTCCATTCCTAACACTCTTTCTGACCCCAAGGACTAAACCAGAGTGCTTCCTTCTAGAGACTGGCTACCACTCTGTTCTGGTTGATAACATGGTACCTCACCCATATAGAACTACCCAAAAAAGAGCAGCCACCTTCAGACGCCACCATATCTGGATCCTGAGCCCAGGGCAGCCAGGCCCCATGGCCCATTAGGAATGCTCCCACCCCCTTAGAGATCAAGAGAGCCCTCACGGGCCTGGGGAGCAAGGCAACAGAACCTGGTTTTCTAGCATTCCTGGTCAAATGCTCCCAGGTGTTTCCATTCATGAGAAGGTCAGGATGTCACAGTGGCGTATTTCACAAGCCACGCACACACACACACACACATAGATGTGATGAATAACACTCTTTATTAAGTGATATGTGGTTGGAGATATGACCTTAAGAGCAATGTTAACTAATTCCCCTCCCCCTGAGAGGACTGCTATCACTCCTTTATAATCTAAAGAGACACATGCATCAGCCAGAAAATCTCTTACCCAAAAATACATACCTGATTAATTTTCTATCTACCACTGCCTTTAAATAAATTCCTTAGGGGTGCCTGGGTGGCTCAGTCAGTTGAGCATGGGACTCTTGGTTTCGGCTCATGGAGTCTGCTTGGGATTCTTTCCCTCCTCCTCTCCTTCCCACCCCCATGCTTGCTTTATCTCTCTAAAATAAATAAAATCTTTAAATTCCTTAATAATAGCAAAGCCAGAGTAGCAGACCACTTTAACATTTTACCAATTCCAACTCAGCATGAGAACAGCAAAAAAAAAAAAATTTTTTAGAGAAAGTGTGTGCACATGTACACATGTGAAGTGGGGAGGGGCAGAGGGAGAGGGAGATAATTTTTTTTTTGAGAGAGAGAATGAGAGAACAGGGAGGCGGGGTGGCAGGGAGAGGAAGGAGGGGCAGATGGAGAGGGAGAGAGAGAATCTTGAGCAAGCTCCACGCCCAGCATGGAGCCCGATGAGGGCTCCAGCTCATGACCCTGAGATCATAACCCTAGGCATAATCAAGAGTCAGACACTTAACCAACTGAGGCACCCAGATGCCCCAACAAATTTTTTTAAGTGCAGGAAATATTTTAGTTGCCTGAAACAAGAATTTTTTCTGTAGAAAATTCTATTGGAAACTTCCAATTAGTTTCTATCCGTGTCTGCATTATAAAACTTTCCCAGCACCAGTGTTAGATAACATCCCCACCCTAGAACTGACTTGAGCTTCAGGGGTCTCTACAGTGTCTGACTCAGGAATATCTGACTAGCCATCTCACACTGAGCCCAGTATACCTGAGCCCACAACTCACACCTTTTGCTCAGATTGAACCTTGAGGAGTTTGACATTGAAATCTGTCTGAAAATGTCTAGGATTTGCCATCTACCACTGGATTCCACACCTAAGGCTCTCATCAATGTTCCCCCAGCAGTCCACAGATCGAAATTTGGACCCCTCTCTTCAGTAAGTGCTCCAATAATCCCAAAACAAGCTGGGTCATTACAAACATGCTTATAAAACTGATGCTACATAATACCCCCAGGTCACTGGTTTCATGAAATAGTAAAAGACTGAAATTATCCCACCCTTCTACCCCACCAGCATGGAAAGTCTTTGAAATACAGAAAAAAATTATCATTTATAAGAGAATATCAATAATTTTTATAATACAAATAACCTTGGAATGCCATTAAATTTTTTAAAAAGTTGCAAACAACTATAGCCTGATTCAACTGACGCAAAAATTACACATACGCACACGCGGGCACATACAGACACACACAGACAGGTTATATAAACACAGGTATACCTGGGAAATTCACCAAGCTATTAGATTTGGGAAAATGGAAAGAGAAAGTCTTGCATTTTTTTGAATTTTCTACGCTTTCGTAATTTGTGAACTTTATATGAGGAGCAGATATATTACCTTTGCAACTTAAAAATGAGATTCTTTAAAATAAATAGACACATGTGTGTGCTTTTTGAGACCCAGAAAATATAAAGCAGGGGGCTTAAGTCATATCTGCAAATTCACAGAACCTTGAGAGAGAAGGAATCTTAAGAGGCCCAGAGAGAATTGGTGCCTTGCTCAGAATCACACTGCTGGAAAGTGTCAGAACCAGGTTTAGACTAGCGGAGGAAGACTGCGTTAAACTTCCCAAGTTCTTCTAAGGTAACTCATAACCACTGTACCTCCTCGCTATTCATTTATCAAATACTGTCTTAGACAGTTCAAGCTGCTATAACAAAATGCCATAGATGGGAAGTTTCAACAACCAACATTTATTTCTCGTAGTTCTGGAGGCTGGGAAGCCTGAGATCATGGTGCCATCGTGATTGGGTTCTGGTGAGAGCCCTCCTCGAACTTGTAGACATCTGGCTGCCTTCTTGCTGTATCCTCACATAGCAGAGTTCTGGTGTCTTCTTTTTCTTAGAAGAACACTAACCCCATCATAGAGGCCCACCCTCATGACCTCATATAAATCTAATTACCTCCCAAAGGGGTCTATCTCCAAATATCATCACATTGGGGGTTAGGGTTTTGATACATGAATCAGTGCCGTGGGGAGGAGGGAACACAAATATTCAGTCCATAATAAATACTTTTTTCATATAAACAGTAGGCAGAGCCAGGTCTCATCCATTTTACAGATGAGTAAACCAATGTCCAAAGAGAACAGAGACTCCCTCCAAAGTCATGCAGCTATTAATCAGCAGAACCCACTCTCATCCAGGTCTGCTCACCCTTGGTTGAAGCTTGTTCAACTCTACAGCATAAAATTAAACTTCCTTTAAAAACAGAATATTATCCTATTCTTCTCACATTACCCTTTCCTCAAAAAAAAAAAAAAAATTTAATGAACCTTGAAGGAGAGTTTTCCACACAAGACATTAGGATGTAGAAAAGGAAGAGTACTTTATAGGTTATGAGGCAAAATGAGAAGCTTTATTAAGCTGTGATTTGCTCACAACCTCTCATTTTAATAGCCTGTATCACTAAGCATGTCAAAGCGGTCTGTCATCCATGGAAGTCTGAGGATTCATAAATAAGATTGAGGCCCCGGGCGCCTGGGTGGCTCAGTTGGTTGAGTGACTGCCTTCGGCTCAGGTCATGATCCTGGAGTCCCTGGATCGAGTCCCGCATCGGGCTCCCTGCTTGGCAGGGAGTCTGCTTCTCCCTCTGACCCTCCCCCCTCTCATGTGCTCTCTCTCTCTCAAATAAATAAATAAAAAAAAATATTTAAAAAAAAAGATTGAGGCCCCATCCCACTCAGAGGCCAACAGGCTACCTTGCAAGATGCCCTCAAAGACACTCTGACTCCCCAGGGCCCTGAAGAAAACAAAGGTGTTTCCTACAGCTCAGCCACCTGTCAAGTGCTCAATAGCCACATGTGGCCAGCGGCCAAAGTTCTGGGGAGCATGGCTTTAGAGCTCATCCAGGTCAGAGGTTTTCAGACTTTTAAAGAACAGGTGCTTACAAAGTTCTATGTGGGACCCCAACACATAAAAGATAGAAGTGGGATGACTGTAGTTGCAGTGAGAGGCTGGGAGCCTACCCCACTTGGGCCCCACCGCCTTCGCATCCGTCCTGACTCCCACAAGTGGCATGAAAGTCCAAGGAACAAAGTCTGAAAATCATTCCACTGTCACACCACCCCCATATATTAATGTGAGGGAGCTGAGAACCAGATGGCTGAAGTGGCTGGCCTCTCTGGGCCATCTCCGAAGCTGCAGGCCTCCTGGCTCTCAGCCCAGTGCACTTCCAGTCTGGGGAGGGGGTGAGCCGGTCAGAAATGGTCAGGTAACAAAAAGACACGAATGTTCCTCCCCAACCCCCAGCTAGAACCAGCTCCACTGTCCATTTCAATGGGCAGAGCACCAACAGGGAGATATTTTCTCAGTTTTTGGAGGAAACTAAGAGAGGAAATAGAATAGAGTAGAAAGAACAAATTGGTATCTATTCATATAAAACACTATAGAACAGGTCAAGGGAAGTACCATTTATTAAGCACTTACTATATTGGCTGGGGAGGCAATGTGGTTGAAGGTCATTATTTCCTTCTTCCTCATCACATTGCTCCTCAAAAAGCCAGTGACACAAAACTATTGGTCCATATTTTAAATAGAGGAACCCACTGTGCAGGAAAGATCATGCCCACATATGCCACACACTCTCCTATTCCATGTTTCCCCCGTGCTTGGGGGCTGTTACACTGAACCAGGACCTCCTTGCAGGTCAACCCTTCTGTGCTCTCATTTCTTCCTGTCTCCTTAGCCTGGGGCATATGGTAATGAGATTGACAACTACTGGTGGAGGGAAGGGATGGCGAAAGAGAAGCCAACATGGGCCTTGAATCTAAATTACAAATTGTAACCAAGATTAAGAAGTAAGCCTCCTATTGGAGACAGGAACCTACTGGTGATAAAGTGACCCATCCATTCACTCATATATACCAAGTATCTATGAAGGATGTGATAACCAGGTAATCCCCATCCCCACAGAACTCTGTGCTTTATGTAATTATCTCCCTTAGGAACTCATTGAGAGGGAGAATTATATGCAGAACAAGACAAAGAGATTCCTCAATTCCTTGCTATAATTCTATCATGATACCATGAAAACTCCACCATATAATTCCTGATACTAAACATGATTTAGTCATTTTGTTAGCATTAACTGGTTAGCCCTTATAATAACCCTCTGAAGTAGGTATTAGTATCCCCTATTTTATGGATGGGAAAAGTAAGGCACAGGGAAGCTATGTAACTTGACCAAGTTCTAGCAGCTAACAAATAATGAAGACAGATTCAATGCCAAGTGTCTTTGACCCATGACATTCATGTGACTTCCCTTTCACCACACTTTTGTGTCTAGAACATCAATGATCCAAGAAGACACTCTTCCAGGGGCGCCTGGGTGGCTCAGTTGGTTAAGCGACTGCCTTCGGCTCAGGTCATGATCCTGGAGTCCCGGGATCGAGTCCCGCATCGGGCTCCCTGCTCGGCGGGGAGTCTGCTTCTCCCTCTGACCCTCCTCCCTCTCATGCTCTCTGTCTCTCATTCTCTCTGTCTCAAATAAATAAATAAAATCTTTAAAAAAAAAAAAAGAAGAAGACACTCTTCCAAATGTAATCATTTCACTAGCTTCCAAAAGAAAGTGTTGTTCCCAAAGAGAAAATTAAACTATTAATAAATAGAGAATATAAGCAATTCATGAGGTCTAGCCAGGTATATGACTGTATCCCCTCAGTTCATCAGTCCACATGGCTGCTTATGTTTCTTATGTACTCCCCACCATGGGGCTCTCCCTTATCAAAATGGGGGCTGGTTTCCCTAGCATTAATGCAGTCCACACCACCAGCAGCCACTAAGTAAATCCACAGCTTATAACAGCCAACAAAGGAAAGAAAAAAAAAAAAACCAGCAAAAGTTCTAGGAAACAAAAGGAAATTATGAATGTCAGATTTGTTAAGCATCTACTCTATGCTAGCCTAGGTCTATGCTATCTCCTTGAAGTGGTTCATAGGGAAATTCTTTTTTTTTTTTAAGATTTTATTTATTTATTTGACAGAGAGAGACACAGCAAGAGAGGGAACGCAAGCAGGGGGAGTGGGAGAGAGAGAAGCAGACTTCCCGCCGAGCAGGGAGCCCGATGCGGGGCTCGATCCCAGGACTCTGGGATCATGACCTGAGCTGAAGGCAGACGTTTAACGACTGAGCCACCCAGGCACCCCTCATAGGGAAATTCTTAAAGCTCTGTTGGAAATAGAAGGGATCCAGAGCATCGAAGAGCCATGGGAAGTCTGGCTACAGTTCACATGAGACCACTGCCGTAAGAAATAACGCAAAAACACTAAGCTGAACACATGCCTGAAAGCTTAGGCATGAAAGCAGGTCCTCCTGATTCAGAATTAGAGGAGAGTTCTAAGTGAGCCCCAGAGGAACCTGTTAGATGGTTGAGAATAATTTCAACTAAAATGTTAATGACTGAAAATGGCATAAGGAACGTGCTTACAGGAGAGGCCCCAGAAGAGAGAAACACATTCTGGGAGGGATGAGTGAATTCTTCTCCATGCCCAACAGCTACACCAACTGCTTGCGAACCTACTATAGCACCCTATTCTTACCATCCCAAGCCCACATTTTCCTGATACCTCCATGGTATGAACATATCCAATTAACTAGCACAGCTCCTTCCCTTGCATCCAGACAAAACTGTCTGTTAGGTGCTCATTCAATATGTACATTGATTTCCACATTGCTTTGATTTCCCTGTTATGCTGACATTTTCCATCTCTGAATTACTATAGGTTCTTATAACTAATATCCAAAAATCCTACTCTGACTTATTCTTCGGCTTCTTTCCTTCCCAAGCAGGCTTTTGAGGGTAGGGACCATATGTTGTGCTTTTCTTAGGTATCTCCCACAGCATATGGACTGGTACGCATGTGCTGATAGAAATAGGTAATGAGAGAGGGAAGGAGTACTCGGAAATGTTTTTCTGAGGGTCCAATATTTAGACTTACAATACTGGATGCTGCACCAATTCTCATGTTTTCAACCCCTGAAATTAAACTCAGCACAGGGTCAAACAATCTAGATTTACGTTCTAGCATACTCTTCCTGAGAATCATTTTGTCTCAATTATTTTTGTATTGTTTTGTGTTTTGTTTCTTGCCAGTATTCCCAGAAACTATTAACATTTTAAGAAGCTTGGAAAATAAAACAAGACAAAATACCATCCTAGGAGGATATAGCCCCATCATGGTCTTCTCTTGGACAAGAATAAACAGATACTAACAGTTTCTTTGTTTCTCTTCTGTTGAGCTGGGAGGCGATATTATTCATTCCCTGCATCACAGAGGACTAACAGCCCATTCCGGTGAACACCAGCTTCTTACAACATATTAACCAAATGCGTGGATTGACCTTTTGTAGTATTTTCCCCCCATACTTTCGTTTGGCTTGCATGAGCATTCTACTTAAAATGGGAAGCTTGGTTTCAAGCTTCACCACCTTCCAGGCTTGATGGAATACGAGGCTGTGAGTTTGGCACTGCAGTTAGAGCTCATCTTTCTCCCAGGCAAACTGCCCCAAACTCCAAACTGAAGGGAGGGGCCCCACCGTGAGGGCTCCCAGAACACACCCTTCCCCACAAACACACCATCCCAGGCAAGTCCCTGCGTTGAGGGAAAATAAAGACTCTTTACATTGTTTTCCTTCATATACATACAGTACAAAGCTGAAAGGTAAGCTAGAAGGAAAATTCTGCATTTGTTGATCTTATACCAAATCCTATACGATTTGCTAATCCTATAACATTAATAGTAATGAAAGACAACATCTGTTGCATACTCAACAGACACCAGGCTTCATGCTAATGCTCTATAGGAGTAATGAGAATTTGAAGAGTCTCTGCTTGTTGTTTTTGTTTTGTTTTGTTTCATTTTGTTTTGTTTGGGGGGGGGTGGGCCTTGTTTGGTTTTTCTGCCACAACTGTCCCATTATGCTCTACTGGATTCCCCATCCCCATAAGAAAATCTTACCAAGATCTCAGACTTACCCCTTTACTTCCTTAACAGCAATCTGTCTCGGGCTGGTTCTCAAAGACAGACCCTGTCCTTCTCACGTTAAAATTGTAGACTCACTTAAAACCAAAGCTCTCTGCTCCACAGGCTGGATTTGAGGTTCCAGCAGCTGAGGGTGAGGGGCCCTGGTCCAGTCTCACTGACTTGCTCCTCACTCTTCCGGTGCTTGCCCCATAAGTGAGTTAGGATAAGAAGGGATGGGAGAGAGGAGGCAGGCTTCCCCCTATGATGGCCCTGCAGTGCGGTGGTGTCTCCTCCCTACTGTCCCTGCTTCTCTGGGGATGGCGTTCTGTGGCAGGTGTTCAATGCCTAATCTTGTCAAGAGATACCTGTGTCTTCAAGGAGTCCTTGGGCCTCCCATTGCCCAGCCCCTGACCTGGAAGATCCCCCTCAGACACCACTTCTGCCCTCCCTCAGGCATCTGCCTATCAGGGCAGCCCACTGGGGGGATTTAAGCAGGAAGGCTCCAGTGTAATCACCTTCTCAGGAAAACTGATAATGGAACAGAAGAGGGCCATTGACAGAAAAACTGGTGAAATATGAAAAAAGTCTAGAGCTTAGTTAATAGTAATGTACACCAATGTTGGTTTCTTAGTTTTGGCAAATGTGCCATGGTAACGTAAGTTGGCAACTGTAAGGAAACTGAGTAAGGGGTATATAAGAATGTTGTACTATTTCTGAAACTTATCTAAAATTATTCTAAAATTAAAAATGTTATTTTTAAAAGTTAAAGTGAGGGGCACCTGGGTAGCTCAATTGGTTAAGCAGCTGACTCTTGATTTTGGCTCAGGTCATGATCTTGGGGTCAGGAGATAGAAACCCCCTCCCACCCTGTTGGGCTCCGTGCTTGGGATTGTCTCTCCCTCTGCCCGCCACCCCTCCCCGCATGTGCACCCACAAGCACACACTCTCTCTCTTTTAAATAAATAAATAAATAAATAAATAAATAAATAAAATCTCTTTTAAAAAGTTAAAGTGAAAAATCCTCAAAGATAATGCATACATTCTTAAATGTTATTTCCTCTAAAATACATAAATATGTATTCATTACCTATTTTTAGAAATAAAGCTAATTTCTTCAAATGTAAATCTACTGACTGAACTGCACTTCAGTTTTCTTATATAAACTAAACCCAGATGATAATTAATCATCTCTAATTTTCAATTTCAGTTTCTTTAAAAAGACACCATATTTAAAGGGTTTGGAAAGCATTCTGATGACAGTGTTCTTCTATATGTAACATTTTCCCAAGCCTTTATAGCTAACACGTTATATTAAATAAGATTCCTTTCCAACATTCACTAAAATTTATAAATATACACAAAAAAATAGAGAAAATGTTGTAATGAATGTTCATGAACCCATTATTTGGCTCAATAACTATCAGTATCTTGCCAATACTCATATATACTTTTTCAGAAATATTTTAAAGCAAATCCCCGTCATTTGTCTTGCTACCCTTACTCCTGGAGTATCTCAAAGTGATAAGGATGTTTCTTTTACATAACCAGCATGCCTTTATCACAACCAAAAAAATTAACTGTAATGCCACATCACCAAATACTCCCTATTCCTGGAGGAGATGGGAGAGGGCAGAACTGAGAACTAGCAGGGGGAGAACTTTTTGAGAAACACTCAGATCCCTAGATCCTTCCCCACTTCATGCTGCTGGGGAAATGTTGCTCACCCTTCCCGGATGAGATCTGGAGGATTGAACTCTAAATTATGGTCTAGGGTCTTGAGACCATCAGGTGCAGATACTTTTAATCATTAAAGAGGAAGTTCTGCTTAATGTTTTAGCTGCAAGGAAGAACACTTACCATATGAATAGTTCTCATTTAGTTGTTCTTCAAATGAAAAGATCTATAATTTTTTGCTTATGACCATGTGACCACAAGCACAGATGGTACTACTGTGGTTATTTATGTCCTTGGCTCCTTGCTGCAAAATTCATGGAACTGAAGTTATTCCTTATTTCTATGTGGGAATCACCCTTGATGCAAGCATAAACTCTGACTTGCATCAACTCATATACAGTCTTTGGAGAAACAGGCTTATGGTTCTTTCCTGGTCACATTATTCCTTTGCCTGAACTCCTCACATTGTTGCCTTTATGCCTAGCAATATTATACAGTCAATATTGCTTGAATCAAATTCAAGACCCATTCCTTCATGGTATTTATTACTTTTCATATCTTTCAACCATAAATATCTCTTTGTCTCATTCCTTCTAGCACCTACCCATCTGTACAAGTACGTACACATGTATAATGATATATATATATTTATATGTATCACTTACTTTTATTCTGTGTGCAGTTATTCTCTAATTATTCCATATGTACTATTCTTTGGTCCTCTGTCAAAGTGTAAACTATTTGAATCCTGGGATCATGTTTCACATACCTTGTTTTTCCCACCATGCTTAGCAGAGCTCTAAGTTCACATTATACCAATGTTGCACAGAATATGGTGGGAATTCCCTGCCTCAAAATCACCAAGGGTGTTGTTTAAAAAGCAGATTATTAAATTCTAGAGATGGATAGTGGTGATGGCTGCACAACAATGTGAATGTACTTTATCGAGCTGTACACTTAGAAATGGTTAAAATGGTAAATTTTATGTTATGCACATTACCACAATAAAACTTAAATTTTTAAAAAGCAGATTATTAAGCCCAATGGATCAATGAATAAGAACCTGAGGGAATGATACCTAGACGTTGCATTTTCATAGTTCTTCCCCAGGTATTTCTTATGCAACCTGGTTTGAAAAACCATCACATTAGATAGCCAATAAATACCAATGGTTTTCTTGTGTAATTGATTAATGGGAAATTTAATCTACATTTAGATTATATCTAATGCTGACTTACAAGATCAAGTGGTTCAGGAGGCTTAGTAAAGGCCCAAGACAAAAAGTCTACCTCTACTGTCTAGAAATATTAACTCTTTATAAGCCCTTTTTCTTAAAAAATTCCTTTTACAAAAAGAGCTTCCTGTACATATTCTCCACTTCATGAAGAGTTTATGAGGAATCATGGAAGAAGTATAAACTCTATAAAATAAAAATGCAACATAAATTATCAGCAGCATGACTATAGGCAACTGACATGCCCCTGCATGATTTTGGCCAAGTTCATCAACCTTCAAACACTTGAGGGAAATGTTCTCAATAGGAGCAAAGCCATTCAAAGGCTCACTTATCACTCAAATTGCTATCATGAGTGCCACATGAGCAGTGGTTTGTTGAATTGAATGATCATAAGCAGAGGTTTGCTGACTTGAATGATTCAAGGTTTTCTGAATATGCTTGATGGAGGTTGACTACTCTATCAAACCTAGCAACTACTTTAAATGATTGAAGACCCTGAAACAGTGCTGAGACCATATTATTCTCCATCAAGCATATAGTTAAGGCAGGATTCCATATGTTTAACTTTCCACTAGGCTTAACTCCTTCCAACTGCTAAGAAGACCAAATTCTGTCAATGTGTGGCTGTAGGAAATGGCCTCAGACTACACCTGAAGGAGTCTGGTATCCCAGGGTTCCTAATCGAAAGTTTTCAAAGGTGACCTGGAAAAATATTGTGAATCTCTGGGCCAGGTTGCCACCGAGGTTGAGTCTGTAGACAGAGTGAAAAATATTGTTCTGGAAAGCAAAATAATGATGAGATTATTCAAAACATTTAACTGAACAGTTACTTGACAAGGATGATCAAGTCAGGGTGGAAGCTGAAGATAAATTGCAGAGATGTGAGTTGAGGGAATTAGGTGAATAGTGGTATCATCTATAGACCCAAGGAAGTGAGCAGAAGGTGAAGACTTAGGTATAAAAATAATAAGCTTCTTTAGAAACAGAAAGTAGAACGATGGCTACCAGGGGCTTAGGGGGAGAGGGCACAGAGGTGTTAGCTGTATGTTCCTTGTTGTGCAACAGATTTCTATGCCCTTTTCATCTTGAAAATATGAAACTCAATACCCATTGGACAGCAACTCCTCTTTGCCACACACTGAAAGATGGCTAAGATGGTAAATTATATGTCTCCCCGCAATTAAAAACAATAAGTTTGTATAGATTGACTTAGGGGCAAGATATTGTCTTTCCTCATGTACCACAATTCAGTATTCAACAGACTGATCTTAACTGCATAGTATACTCAGAAAAAAAATAGACAATTTTATATCATTATAAAGGGGTAAACGCTTAGAAAAATAAATTCACCCTCATCATCACACAAATACACTGAGCACATAAATATGTGACCACATATTTAGTGATATCAGATATGTAATGTTTGATAGATAATAGTTCTGCCCAATAACACTTAAAAGATCATAATTTTAAAAGCCATATTTTACCATTCGTCTGGCTAAAATCATAACTCTTCCTGGGCAAATGGGTTAAGTTGGCCCGAAATGAGAAGCCACTCTCAACTAATTAACTCTCTCAACCACATCATTCCCACTTGAAATGGATGTCTTGAGGGCGCCTGGGTGGCTCAGTTGTTGAGCGACTGCCTTCAGCTCAGGTCGTGATCCTGGAGTCCTGGGATCGAGTCCTGCGTCGGGCTCCCTGCTCAGCAGGGAGTCTGCTTCTCCCTCTGACCCTCCCCCCCTCATGCTCTCTTTCTCTATTTCATTCTCTCTCAAATAAATAAATAAAATCTTTTAAAAAAAAATGGATGTCTTGATTGAAAAATATCCATGGCTATGTTTCAAGTATGTTCAAGCGCTAAACAAAAATATTTGTGAAATCAGAGTATAGTAATAATCCATGTTGCTATGCCACTGTTTGCTAAATTTAAACCCTTTCTTTAAAAACCTCAATGTCAATAAGCCAAAAAAGTAATAATAGTAGAAGATATAATTTTTTGTCCACTTACTAAGCCTCACAACTCTTCAACGTAAGTATGTTAGGGACTTATCCTATTTTACGGGAGGAAAACTGAAGTTCAGAGGAATTGAGTAACTTGATCAAGTCCTACAAGCGTAGAAGCAACAGATCCCAAATTGAATGAAACTAGATCTGCCTAACTTCAAAGCTTATCCTCCTTGCATTTCCAAGCCCTGCTAAGATAGAAGTCCAAACCCTCAAATCATGCATAGTGGATTAGGGCCTGCAAGTATGAAATAATTTTTAATATTCTCTGGTTATATCTATAAAACACCTAGTCATTTAGAAATTGAAAACAACATTTTAAACAATTAACAGCTGGGGAATTGCAGACATAGCACTCTTACAATTGACCGAATAGCTTACTAACCATGTAGGTCTATCTTTGTTAAACTTAGTAGTAAATAGAAAACTGAGAACCAAGAAATTCTCACATGTGTTGACCACATTAATCCCCTGTTACTTTAACTCAGTGGTTACTATTGATCATGCACCCCCTTTGATTTAAAAAAAAATGTCCCCCTATATAGTGATGGTTATCTATTGTTATATAGCAAACTACTCCCAAACCTAGTGCTTTAAAACAACCACCATATTATTATAGCTCATAATTTTGTTGGTCCTGAATTAGGATAGGTCTCAGTGGGTAATTCTGCTGTTTCTTTAACTAGGGTCTCTCAATGAGCCTACTAATGGCTCAGCCAGCTGGTCTAAAGGATAAGACCATTTTGCTTATAAGCCTGATGCCTTGGAAGGGACAGTTAGATTTAGCTGGGCCCCTCTCTTTCTCCAGGAGATCTCAGAGCCTCTCTACATGGTCTCCCCAGCAGAGTAATCCCACTTCTGACATGGTGACTCAGGACTTCATGAGTGAGTATTCTCCATAAGATGAACTAGAAGCTGCCAGTTTCTTAAGGACTGGACACAGAAGCTGACATAGTATCATTTTCATATTCTATTAACCAAAACAGTCAAAGAGCCAGTACAGATTCAAGAGAAGGGAATATAGATCCCTACCTTTCAATGGGATGCGCATCAAAAAATATGAAGCCAACTTCAACCTACTATACCATTTTATAAATATAGACATGTACTACTGAACTAATACAGCATGAACATTGCAAAACACACAAAATGGAAAATCTTTAAGTAAAAAACAAATGCAAAAATAAATAGGCTAATATTTTCTTCCCATGGTATTTAGATCATCTTGCGTATCTCCTAAGGGAATCTATTTAGCAAACTTCCCATTTTGGAGTCTCCTACCCTACCTTTCCACATCTTCACTCATTAATTCAGCAAATATACAAGAGAGCACTTACATGCAATAGCCATTACACTAAACACCGATGAACAAACATGGACCTTACTCTTTCAGAATTTATAACCCAATGGGGAAAAGAGACAATAAACAAATAATTATAATTTAAAGTGAGAAATGTGATCATGGAAGTGTGTATTATGGGAGGATGAGAGGCATTGCCAACTTGACCTGGGGGACTCAAGGAAATAGGTACAAAGCAGTCTTTCTGGCATTGCTTGCTTGTCATTGTTTTCATAAATGCCATAGTTCTTCTAACCCCAAAAGATGGCAAAATACCTAAAGACAGGACAATATGTACGTTCCCTTTGTCGTCCTATACTAAATACTAAGTTAATATTTGAAGTGATGGAACTAATTGATTCTATCTTCTTACACCTAAGGGGTAAAAGTGTACCCCTAACCACAGTCAGCTAGTTGGCCAAAAGGGTAGATGGGTGAGAGTACAGAAAAAACCAGCTCAAATTAATCAACAATACTAGAAATAAAATAATAATTATTCCTATCTGTAGAGCACTTAACAGATTATGGAATCTTCTACATGGATTCGCTCATTAAATAACCAAGGTATTAAAAACCATTTTTAGAATAAGAAAACCAGGATTTTCTATATTCTTCCTAATATTGTCACAGGGAATCAACACATCATTTGTATTGCCCTATTCATCTGGATGCTTTTGAGATACACAGACACAACCAAAACCTCTCCAAGAACCATCAACAAAGGGAAGGAAACAAACTACTTCCTTCCTGTTCCCACATACAATAAAGCCCAAAGTCATAAGTAACCCACCTTTACTTTCTTTGTTTTTTTAAACATCTTATTTATTTATTTGAGAGAGAGAGCAAGCACGAATGGGAGAGAGGAGCAAGGGGAGAGGGAGAAGCAGACTCCCCACTAAGCAAGGAGCCCAAGGCAGGGCTCCATCCCAGGACCCTGAGAGCATGACCTGAGCCAAAATCAAGAGTCGGATGCTTAACCTAATGAGCTACCTAGGTGCCCCTAACCCATCTTTACTTTCTGAATCTGCTGAGAAAAAAACTTGACAAAGTGGAGTTTGACTACAGCATAACAGGGAGAGGTAGAGTATCAGTATCATCATCAGCCTGTAGTTACTGAGCAATTACAGTGCTCAAGCACAGTGTAGCTACAGACAGAATAAAATTCTTGATAGAGTTAAATGGCAGATGGAATTATCAAGAATGGCCCCTGAAGATCTTTTAGAGCAGCTTAGATAAAGCATCTGCCCAAAGTGATTTAGATGGAGCCCTGCCTAGAAACACAAGTGAAACGCATGGTCTTTCAGGACACCAGCCTTCTCTCTAATTCTATTATATGTATACAAAGTGAAATAGAATTATTGATTTTAGATCTGCAAAGGACATGAGAGATTATCATTCCAACTCTCTCATTTTATGCTAAGGAGACCGAGGCAGGTTATCAGATTTTTTGACACATTAGTTTCCCCATTTCCAGCACCAACTACCCCACACTGAACCACATATATGACTTTGAAATGATACTAAGACACCTAAACTCCAAGGAGAGTCCTTATACCTGAGCAGAGTTTAGCACAAATAATAGCCACATCAGGGCTCACAAGATCCTCCTAAAACATCATGGAATGTGCCTCCTAAGGAAGCCTATGTGTACTGCTTTTAGAACCGAGCATCATCTTAAATCTTGTAAGCATAGTGAATAACAGAATCTAAACAAATTTGCAGTAAGGTATAGTGTTTCCTCCTCTGATAATATCCTAAAAAATGTCTTCACATTCTCATTTTTTTATGGATTTCATGAATGAGGGATCATTATACAGACACCGAGAGCCTACACACATACACACACACACACACACGCACACACACACACAACCAGAAACCATTAAAAACCTTTTAGCTCATTAAATTTACTCAAATGTGAGTTAGGAAATTTATAAATAGGAACTACTAAGCTATAAATGTATAGCAATGGCTATAAAAATTTACCTACAAATGTATCTCAAAAGCAGTTTGAGGGAAAAATAGAAAAAGTGAATTATATCAAACAATTACAGTGATGGTTGTTTTCAATGTTTTTCACCATTCAACCAACTATGTGCTTATTTGTTTCTTTTTTACATAGTTTGAATTTTAGATACAATTTAAGGTCAACAGAACACCAATATATCTACTGAACAGTATTTCTAAAGAGGCAGAGAACTTCCAGGCTTTTTTTTAAGCTGCATTATTTTTCAGCTTATTTTTAATGCTTTTAGAATATTTTCACCTGATTTTTCTGATTTTCTAATTAATATTAGCCAATGTGATTTTGCCCGGTGTTTCTTTTTCTCTTTGCCTGGTTCCCCATTTAAACTGCTAAACTATTCTGTGTGTGTTGCCTCTGGGAAGGAATTTAAAAGCAGAAAACACAGAGGGAAAGGAGTTTCTTATTGATTTTCGAGTTTTGAAAGTCTATGGCTTAGAAGAAAAAAAATCATGGCAAGTGTAAAACATTTAGTAGAATATACAAATAAAGTTCCCCAACCACTCCCAACTCCCCCGGCCACCACCAATCCTGATACAGATGCTAGACTGGAGACAGGTGGGAGAGGTGGGTGGAGCCCATAAAGAGGATACTGGAAAAAGGAGCAGAATCAGAATCCTCAGGGCCCCAAGGGAAGAAGCATCATCCTTCACCAGCCCCCCCACCCCATCCATGCTCTGCACGTTATCTTTCCAGCGGCCATTCAACCAGAGATTCCCTACAGCTGCAGCCAATAGAAACAATACCTGTCTGCACTCTAAGATTTTGGTTGGTGCCCATCTGACTTGCCCTGTATGAACAACCTCTTGCACCAATCAAATACACTTATAATTACCAGAAGAAGTAAGCAGAATCCTGGAAACCTGGTGGGTGTTAAAAGGGAAAGTCCTGCTTCCCCTTGGATGTGAAAGAAGCTGAATGGAACCAGCTCAAGATTCTCCTCTCGTAATCAGGACCATAACATATATACATCAAGATACCTAAGGTAGTAAGGGTTTTACCATGTTCTCTGGTAGACTATCTTAGGTATCTTAGGATTCTTTTATTTTTGAAGTTTCTAGTATGGATTAACAGAGAGAAGGGTTCGGGGGAGAATCTTTTGCAGTTGGTTCTCAGTAACTTCTCAAAACTGTTATGCTTTGATGTTATATAACTAAAAAGAATATCAGTGAAGCCAGAAACCTTATGTGGGCCCTAGTTCAACTTTCACTTCCCACCAAACTCCTATAAAAATCTGCAAAATATGGAGCACCTGGGTGGCTCAGTTGGTTAAGCATCTGCCTTTGGCTCGGGTCATGATCCCAGGGTCCTGGGATCGAGCCCAGCATCAGGCTCCCCGCTCAGCTCCCTGATCCCTCTCCCTCTGCCACGTCCCCTGCTTGTACTCTCTGTCAATTAAATAAATAAAATCTTTTTTAAAAAATCTGCAAAATATCCATTACTGAAAATAGAAGATACTTTCTAGCAATACTCAGCTCTATTTGAATAAAAGGAACAGTAATTACAAGTTACAGGTGAACTAAATTACCAAGATTGTTGAAGGTAAAAACTGAATGGTCTCTAAAGTTCCTACTGGCTCTAAAATTCAATGACTCTAGTAAGAAGTCCTATAATACTTTGCCTTTACAATGTAAAATGTTAATAAAAGAGAGCTTTAACTCTTCAAATTTTAAAAAATTGAAAGCAAAATTGACTTTCTCTTTTCTCCAAAAAAACCTACTGCCATTTTTTTATTTTTTATTTTATACACTTCTCTTGCTTTTACTCCTCATAAGCAATATCCTGCAAAACTTGCCAAATATCTATTTCCTCCCTCCTTTCTATGACCTCACTGAGGCCTTCATTATATTGTGTTGTATCATCTTTCACTCAAGCTTTTCATTGAAACTCCAGAAAGGCTTCATTAAAAGTAAGAACATGTATGGTGAGCGCTGTGAATTGTGCAAGACTGTTAAATCACAGATCTGTACCTCTGAAACAAATAATGCAATATATGTTAAGAAAAAAAAAAAAGAAGAAGATAGCAGGAGGGGAAGAATGGACGGGGGGAAATCAGAGGGGGAGACGAACCATGAGAGACTATGGACTCTGAAAAACAAACTGAGGGTTCTAGAGGGGAGGGAGGTGGGAGGATGGGTTAGCCTGGTGATGGGTATTAAAGAGGGCACGTTCTGCATGGAGCACTGGGTGTTATGCACAAACAATGAATCATGGAACACTATATCAAAAACTAATGATGTAATGTATGGTGATTAACATAACAATAAAAATACATTTAAAAAAAAAAAAAAGTAAGAACATGTACCAGGCTAAAGGTTGTGTCCTAAGAGTAAAGGCAAGACCAAAATACACACACATCAAGAAAGCCTAAAATGAAGACTAGACAGATCAACATGATCCAGCCAATAATTTAGTTGCATACAAGAATCAATACTCTTCAGGGAAACAGAATCCAGACTCTCTATAGCATATCATTTACAATGTCTAGTATACAACCAAAAAATATGAGATATGCAGAAAAGCAGAAAAATTGACTCATAATCAAAATACAAAATAGTAGATAGAAACAGACTCATAGACATTCAAGATACTTGAATTAGCAGACAAGACTTTTAATATAATTATTAAAATGCTTTTAAATTTACATAAAAAGATAGATATAATAAATAAAAAGATGAGTAATTTCAGGATGGATAGATAAAGAAGCAGTAAATATGAGCCAAATGAAATCCTAAAGCTAAAAAAAAATCTGAAATAAAATATTTTCACTGCATGGAATTAAGAGAAGATTACACACTATAAGATAAAGGGTCAATGAAGCTGATAAATGGACAATAGAAATTATCAAAACTGAAACACAAAGGAAAAAAGATTTTAAAATAATGAACAGAGCATCAGTAGTCTGTGGAACAAAATAAAAGACTAATATATGTGTAAAACAGTTCCAGAGAGAGAGAGAGAGGAGAAAGAGAATGTAACAAAAAATAAATATTTTAAGTAATATGGATTTAATTTTTTGCAAATTTTAATAAAAATAACAACTCATATGTATAATAAACTCAGTAAACACAAAGCATGGCAAACATACACAGAAAAACTCACACTAGGCATATCATAGTCAAGCTATTGAAAACAAAGATAAAGGAAAAAAATCCTAAAAGAAGTCAGAGAAAAAAGACACATTGCGTACATATAGAGAAATTACAATATACATCACAACTTCTCATTAGAAATAATAGAAGCTAAAAGGCAATAATATGATATTTTCAAAGTATTGAAAGAAAAAAACACCGTCAACCGAGAACTCTATCCAACAACAACAAAAATCCTTCAAAACTGAAGTTAAAGAACAAAATTTTCAAATCAGTTGAAAGCAAAAAGAATTCATTACTAGCAGATATACTCTATAAGAAATGCAAAACAAAGTATTTGAGGCCAAAGTGAAATAATATGATATGGCAATTCCAGGATAGAATAATTCAGAACTGAAAATTGTAATAATCTTTGCTAAATCCATTTTCTTAACTTTTTGAAAGACACTTTTTAAAGTGAAAATAATGACATCATAAGGTGAGGTTTATGATATATAAGCACATAAAATATATGAGTTCTAGAGGAGATAACCTGAATTATACTATCAAAATTTCTTATACAAGTAGTATAATAAATCCATTCAAGGTAAACTATGATAAGTTAAGGACACTTGTCATAATTCCTAATCACCAAAACATCACCATAACATAACATAGAATGAAACACTAAAAAATACTCAAATAACCCAAAACAGGAAACAAAGAGTACATGGACCAAATAGGAAACAGGACAAACTCAAGTCACTAATTATGTTAAATATAAATGCACTAGATGCTCCAATTAAAAGGCAGATAATAAGGGCGCCTGGGTGGCTCAGTCGTTAAGCATCTGCCTTCGGCTCAGGTCATGATCCCAGGGTCCTGGGTTCGAGCCTCACATCACCTGCTCAGCAGGAAGCCTGCTTCTCCCTCTCCCACTCCCCCTGCTTGTGTTCCCTCTCTCACTGTGTCTCTCTCTGTCAAATAAATAAATAAAATCTTAAAAAAAAAAAAAAAGATAATATGAGATTGAATTTTTTGAAAGTAACACTCAACTATATACTGTTCACAAATATGCACTTTAAATGTAAAGACACAAACAGATTGAAAGCAAAATAATAGAAAAACCTATCATGTAAACACTGAACAAGAAGTCTGCCGTGGCTCCATTAAGATCAAACAAAGTAGACTTCAAGGCAAGGAGTGCTAACAGAGACAGAGGAATATTTCATAATCATAAGAGAATCACTTCATCAAGACATCACTCCTAAATATATATTCATCAAATAACAGAGCTAAATTTAACAAAACTAAAGCAAGAAATCTACAAATCCATTTTACACAGGTGATTATTTGATTAGCCTACTGAAAGCTTAACTGTGTTTAGACTTCCTGACAAGGTCTCCCAGTTTCTGTGAAGTTTTGATACCAAGGTTTCCATAGCTTATTATACGAGTAAAAGACTAAGCATTTACAGGAGGAAAACATAAATAAAACTAAAAGATGCAGTCTACTCATTGCTTGGGCAGAGGTGGTGACCTTGTCTGTAAAAAGCCTCTACTGATCTCATACATATATAGCCTCTGACAACTTTATTATGAAAAAAAGATGGGTTTAAACTACCCCTGGCTTTCATTTCTTAGAACAAAACCTGTTATTTTCAGCAATTCCTAAATATCATCACTATCTGAATAGGAGTCTCAAAATCTTTTAAATGACCCTTCCTTACCTTCTTTCCAGAATCTAACACACAATCACCACTGCTTTATACTAACAGATTATATCTTATTCTTAATTTGGAATAATGTACCAGTCAACTCCATTTATTTTATATGATTTGTTAAAAATATCAATATCATCAAACTAATTATGAGAGACAAATAGCTTAACCATAAAATTAATGTACCCAGCCCCCCCCAGGTTAGTTATCATGTAAATTTAACAATTTTTTTCTTCTTGTATAATTACTTTCAGACGTGTGAATGAAGATGATTAAAAATAAGTAAAGATCGGAGTTCTGAGACTGATTCATATGATCTACTTCTTAGTATCATTAAATATTTCTTAGTCTCTCTAAGGCTAAAAGGACCATTATGCAAACAGCATTGTGACAGATGGCAACAGGGCCAGCCCAAGGCAAACTCTTTAAACTCATCTTTCTAACCTCTTTCCCCCATTTTTGGCACTCGTTTGCATTTTTCCTTCCCCTCAGAGGCCCAAATTCTTCCACAAACATTTTGTTTGATGTTACTGCATGCAGCCTCAGAAGAGGAAAGCAATGATCTGTAGGATGAGTCCCAGAGACACAGAGAGCATCCACTTTCCATTCAGCATAGGGGATCTAGGGAATGGTTACACTTACTGCTCAAAATTTCACTTTTTCAAAGATTTTGTGTCAAGCTCATTCTAAACACGTCCACAGAGAAATGAATTCCAGTTCCCCAGCTATGTGCCAGCTATATGACTATGACGTTATTTAGCCCATCATCTGTAAAATGGTAATATCTGATCTAATTCACCAAAGTTTGATTAAAGCCAGTAGGAGTTAAATGCTTAATCAAGAGGAAAACATCATGCAATGTAAACACTGTATTACACAGCAAAGGAAATTATAAAATCCTATTACTTGAGAAGCTTAAGGTGACAGTCATATAGTTATCTACCCTTCAACAACCATTAAGATATTTTTCTGTGCCTTCTCTTTGTTCAGTTTTGGTGTAATAAAAGGAGTGTGAACTGCAGAGTCAGCCAGACTGAGTTTGAATTTCAATTCTTTTTTTTTTTAAGATTTTATTTATTTATTTATTTGAGAGAGAGAGAGACAGAGAGCACAAGTAGGGGGGACAGCTGAGGGAGAGGGAGAAGCAGACTCCCTGCTGAGCAGGGAGCCCAATGCAAGGCTCCATCCCAGGACCCGGGGATTATGACCTGAGCCGAAGGCAGACGCTTAACTGACTGAGCCACCCAGGTGCCCCGAATTGCAATTCTTACTAACCCAAATTGTCATAATGTAAAACAAGAAAAATAATCCCAAACTTCCAAAGTTGTTCCAAGGATGACATAAGTTAATGTGCATAAACTGTCTAGCTAAAGGTCTGACATATAGTAATTCTTAATAAATAATGTCTTCCAATAGTATTTTCGTTTATTCTGTTTCACCAACTTCAGAGTAAATAAAAATGAGGATTGTATCTTAAGTCTTTTTTTAAAAATCTTAGGCTTTTTTTTTTTCAGGGGGGTGGGGAGGGCAGATGGAGAGGGAGAGAGAGAATCTTAAGCAGGCTCCACGCCTAGCATGAGCCCAATGGAGGGCTTGATCTCACAACCCTGAGATCATGACCTGAGCCAAAATCAAGAGGCAGATGTTTAACCAACTGAGCCACCCAGAGACCCCAGCCTTAAGCTTTTTTAAGTAGCCCTCCAGAACCTGGAAAATGTTAAGACCACAATTGGCATGAAATAAATTCTAGGGAAAAAATAGATGGAAAAAGAGAAAAAACAAAGACATTAATCTAGAACATGAATTGGCTTTAAGGCAATAGTAACTAGAATGTGAAGACTTAAGGATAAAAATTGAGGCAAAAAGAAGAAAGAGTCCAGAAGTTTCCTCTTTGGCTCAAATTTCTTTTTTAAAAATGCAACATGCTAAAAAAAAATGAGGGGTGCGTGGGTGGCTCAGTTGGTTAAGCGACTGCCTTTGGCTCAGGTCATGATCCCAGGGTCCTGGGATCGAGCCCCACATCTGGCTCCCTGCTCGGAGGGAAGCCTGCTTCTCCCTCTCCCACTCCCCCTGCTTCTGTCCCCTCTCTTGCTGTCTCTATATATATCTCTCTCTGTCAATTAAATAAATAAATAAAATCTTTTAAAATATAAATAAGTAAAAAGAAATATAAATAAAAAGAAATGAGCTAGGAAGTCAGGAAAAAAACTCAAATGTGTATTATTAAGTGAAAGAACCCAATCTAAAAAGGCTACATACTATACGATTCCAATTATATGATATCTGTCAAAGACAAAACTATGGAGACAATACAAAGATCAGTGGTTGCCATGGTTTGGAAGGAGGGAGGGATAAATACGTGAAGCAGAGAGAATTCTTAGGGCAGTAAAACTATTTTGTATGATACTGTGATGAGAATACATGACACTATATATTCATTCAAACCCATCGCATGTACAACACCAAGAATGGATTCTAATATGAACTATGGATCTGGGTGATAAATACACATCAGTGTAGGTTTATCAATTGTAACAAATGTACCATTCTGGTGGGGGATTTTGATAATGGGAAAGGCCACACGTGTGGGGCAACAGTATATGGGAAATGTCTATACCTTTTGCTCAGCTTTGCTGTGAACCTACAAATGCTCTGAAAAATAAAGTCAATTTTTTTAAAGATGTTATCTATTTATTTGACAGAGAGAGACACAGTGAGAGAGGGAACACAAGCAGGGGGAGTGGGAGGGGGAGAAGGAGGCTTCCCGCCAAACAGGGAGCCCAATGTGGGGCTCGATCCCAGGACCCTGGGATCATGACCTGAGCTGAAGGCAGACGTTTAACGACTGAGCCACCCAGGCGCCCCAATAAAGTCAATTTTTGAAATGCAGCTGAAAGCGTAATTTCTTGCTAGTTTCCTTTTATTGTTGTTGATGTAGACATTTAACATCTTCACCAGGGCTTGATACTTTATTTAGAAAATTTAAGGCTAATTGGTTAAAACACAACAGTCAGAAAAAATTTCCCATGCTCTCTCTAAATCAATTCCTTATTTCCATTGCCTGAAGCAGAATCTGAGTTAGATAAAACTTGGGGCTGACCCAAGGTGACATTTCTCACCTTGCCAAAGTCAAAGTTTCAACAGGAAGCAGATGCATCAGCACATGGACCCCCAGCTAGCTATTTAGCATTAGGAAGAAGTGTTCTGAGTGATGTGCAGAAAAATTATTCTTCTCAAATGAAAACATAAGCCTAGACTGTATGCCACGATGCCAAAACAACTCAATAAAAACTAAAAAACGAAATTGATCAAATTGATTTTTTGGCATACTAAAGGACACATCTGCCACCCGAAATAAACAATCCTTCCCTCAACTGAATTCAACTACCTTCTAATGAATTAATTGGACACACCAGTTTTGTATGTAGAAGCACTCTTGGTAAACTTACTTGGGAACTTCAAGGAAGGAAATAGAAATCCTATAAAGTCCTTAAAAAAAAGAATTCTAGGTCCTTGTGTCACTAAGTGTACATCAATCTCCATAAAGTTACGAAGCAGTGTGTCAAAATAAGGTGAGTTTCCTAGAAATTATTGACATGATTCTCTGGATATTTCAACCAAATGATTTTTAAGCTTAGTCTATCCTGATAATTACTTCAAAAATGCATTTTGGTTTTCAAAAAAATACAGAAGTTCATCCTAACATCCAGCTTGAATTCATCCTGTTGTGATCTGTCCATTTTACCCCTCTCTGTAGGAAAACAAGGAAATGTTATTTCCAACATCTTTTACTGGAAGGATCACTTTTCATACAATATCAGATTTCTAAGAAAGTAGCCAATTGACTCATTTTTCTGTTACTTATAACAGGTAAAATATTCAATTTAGGCTGACTTCATCAGATCCTAAAAATATCAATTTTTTCCCAGAATTCTTTATGCAGGAACATCCATACAATCTACCATGGTCTGATCTCTAGGGTACTAGAAAAAAAAACAGCAACACAAAAATACCTACGACTGCATGACTCCAGTTGTATTCTTCAGCTTAAGAAATTCCTACAAGGCAAATGTCTTTGGAGAGAGAATTTTTTGAATTAGTGCTTTCAAAATTTATCATGCCTTATATATACCTGGGAAATTTGATAACCTGCAGATTTCCAAGATATCCTGATGGAGTAAGGATGGAAATCTATGTTTTCAACAAGCCTCTCAAATAACTCTAATGTAGATTGCTACTGACTGCATTTTGAGAAACAAGACACAGTGTAATTGAGATATGGATCCATTTTTGATAGTCTTGATGGGGGAAAAAACTAGAGTGAGTACAGAGCCTCTGCATTCCTACAGAGAGGGGAGAAATAGAGCCAGTAAGACTGGAAAACAATTCAGAATTCAGAGTCTGGAAGAATAAATAAGACAAATTTCACCTGCTTCATAAGCTTGCCTAGTGCTGACTACACCCACAAATGGAGACCACGTCAAAATCCCAAGAGGCTGACCCTTAAGACTCTGATACTGTCTCTCACACCACATCCTTCATTTCAAATTTGAAAACCAGGACATCTTAAATGTCAAACAATCTGGCACCCAAATATAAAGCTCTGCAAATAAAACTCCAGAATTTATAATAGTTTGGCTCCTTAAATTAGAGTTTAGCACTAAATACATTCTAGAATCCTAAGAAGACTTCTTATTTATGAAGAAAAATATGGATAAACATAGGGACCAAAGTTGTGGCCAAGACAGTTTGCAAGTAAGATTTGTTTATGGAAGAGGCCAAATCTGCCTAACTTATTGTCCTCCAAACAGGACAATATTTATAGCACTACTCATGTTTTGCAACTAATAAAAATGACCGAAAAAGCATCCTGCACAAAACCCTATATTAATGTAAAGTTATCGGTGAAAAGCAAAGTGTAAATGAGTTAAGAAATTCAGGACTGGGGCGCCTGGGTGGCTCAGTCGTTAAGCGTCTGCCTTCGGCTCAGGTCATGATCCCAGGGTCCTGGGATCGAGTCCCACATCGGGCTCCCTGCTCGGCGGGAAGCCTGCTTATCCCTCTCCCACTCCCCCTGCTTGTGTTCCTGCCCTCGCTGTCTCTCTCTCTGTCAAATAAATAAATAAAATCTTTAAAAAAAAAAAAAAAAGAAAGAAATTCAGGACTGGACAGTAGCCTCAACAACACCTGGAACTCAAATATTTCGTCCCTTCTCTGGGTGGTTTTAGAAATATCTGTGCTTTGTACACAGAGAGATACCATATATCTTCTGCAGGTAATTGTGAATGATTGCCAAAGTAAAGCATAAATTCAGAGGAGGCCTAGGCTGGTAGAAAGCAAGGACTGTAAATCTGAAATTCCTGACAACAAAGGTTGAATTCTCAGCCATTGTATTTCATAGATAATTTTATAAAGGAAGGGGGTTATTTTTAAAGTTTCTTTCTTAATTGAATACTTTGAAGTATTACAATAACACAGTAACTCTGTAGTCTAGCAACTTACTTAATCAAAGATATAAAATCAAAGGACAATAAGAATCTCGAAGAGCCAATTCAGGAATTCCTGTATGGTTTTCTTCTATCAGAGATGAATGTGTCCTGAAACAGGTGCATCTAGAAACTAAACACACAAAGGGTCTGCTCCATTAGTTATCAAGCCGCAGCAATGATATCTATTAGTGTGTCATTTGTTTCGGGCAGCACTGAAGTTTTGAATGCAAAAATTAAAATAGCTACTAGTTATCAAGCACTTACTATTTGCCAAGTGAAGTACTAAGAGCTTGATAGGATCTAACTAACTTAATCTTGACAACATCTCTAGAAGAAAGAAGGTACCATTATCTTCTTTTTCCATAGGAGGATACTGAGCCTCTGAAAATTTAAGTAAACCTAGTCAGGCACACAACTATAGATAGATAGATGATGGATGGATGAATAGATAGATAGATAGATAGATGATAGAGAGATAGAGAGATAGATAGATGATAGACAGAGAGAGAGAGAGAGAGAGATAAAATCATGCTTCCTCAGTTTAGGGAAGTAAGTAAATGCTTGGGAGAAAGAGGGGAAGGGCAACAAAATGACCACAATAAATAAACTCATCACCAACTAAAAGCTGCATTTATACCTGCAAACATTAAAACGTGAACTAAAGTGTGTGCATCCTAAAATGGAGAACTATGGCCATTCTTCCTCATTCATTAAAGACTCTGATACCTTGCTAAAGTATTTAACTCATGCCCAGCCATCATTCTGAGTGGTTTCGTTGTCCATATGCAAGGCCCCATGACATCATTGTTAGTGATGATGTCCCAGTGACCCCCTCCATACTATTTTCTCCCATTAAAGAAAACTCACGTGGCCTATTATTCTTCCTCCCCAGCCTCAGCTTCTATCTTTGTATTCCTCTTCAAAGCCAAACTCTCAGAATAATTGTTAAGTATTCCCAGTCTCTCTTTTGTCATCTCGCACTCACTCCTTCACCTACCCATTGAGCTTCTAGTCCCATTACACCACAGAAACAGCTCCGCATATGACTTTTCACTTGGTCCTTTAATAAGACCACACAAAGTCCATACAAATGCATGTTCTTATTTCCCGGGCTTCCAAGCGTTATCGAACTTTCTCTTTATTGAAACACTTCTCCTTTGACTAATATGATGCAGTCTTTCATAGCTTTCCTCCTAATGCTCTGAGTAGGCTTTTCCGTCTTCTTTTTCAATGCGCACTCCTCTGCCTGACCAAAAACCATATCAGAATTCCTGAAGGATATGCCCCAGGCCCTTCCCTCTCTCTCTACATTTTTCCTCTCTGGGTGATCTCATTTGTGTGCATGGCCTGAAGTACCATATGCATGCACATGAGTCACTATTTTATTTCTTTCCACCTCCAAAAGACTCTACTCTGAATCCCATTCTGTATGTCCGGTTGCCAACCAGACACCTACACGTGAGTGTCTCAAAAGCACCTCAGACTCAACTTTTTCAAAATGAAGGTCATGGTACATTCTCAATATTGTTGAACGAATGCTCAAAAATGGCAATACCTGCGCAAAATTCTATCCATGCATGAGAACTGAGCCTGGAAGAGAAAGAGCAAGGGGCGCCTGGGTGGCTGGGTCAGTTAAGCAGCTCACTCTTGATTTCAACTCAGGTCATGATCTCAGGGTCATGAAATCGAGCTGGGAGTGGAGCCTACTTGGGATTCTCTCTCTCCCTCTTCCTCTGCCCCTCCCCACCATGCTCTCAGGCTCTTGCTCTCTCTCTTTCTCTCAAAAAACAAAAAATAATAAAAAAATCAAAATAAAAAAAGATAAAGAGCAAGTTTCAAGAATGAACTGCTAAAGCAGTAGATCTCTGTGTACAGAGAGAGGTTGTAGACTAAATCGAGTGATGTATACACATCTCAATTTAAAGATTTTATTTAATGGGGTGCCTGAGTGGCTCAGTCCGTTGAGCGTCTGCCTTCAGCTCAGGTCATGATCCCGGGGCCCTGGGATCGAGCCCCGCATCGGGCTCACTGCACAGCGGGGAGCCTGCTTCTCCCTCTCCCTCTGCCTGCCACTCTATCTGTGCGCTCTCTCTCTCTCTCTCTCTCTGTCAAATAAATAAATAAAATCTTTAAAAAAATAAATATTTTGTTTTTTAACAGAGAGAGAGAGAGAGGGAACACAAGCAGGAAGAGTGGAGAGGGAGAAGCAGGCTTCCCGCAGAGCAGGGAGCCCGATGTGGGACTCGATCTCAGGACCCTGGGATCATGACCTGAGCCACCCAGGCACCCCTACACATCTCAATTTAATGAGAGCAATAAACTGATAATAAAAATGATGGAGGTGAGGTAAAGGGGAAATGAAGGACTGAAAAAGAGACTGGATCTAGAGAAAGGAACAGTGTCCAGCTAAAGATGGAAAAACTTATTGATATTTATCAGCTGATCACCAAGAGTAAATTTCCAATTAATATTAATTGACTGATACTGGCATCCCATACATTAATTTAAAATTATTTTCATAGTGTTTCATCCTCAAAAAACCAATACAGCTTCCTCCTTTCCTTTCTCTAATATTTTTGGAGGTGGCCAGCAGTGTTTGGGGCAGAGGGAAGAAGGAAGCCAGGGAAGGTGATATCTCTGCCAGGGTTGAGCGTTTGTTTCTATGCAGAGGAATGGACCCAAACAGTGACTATATATATATTGAGAAAATTGGGAGCAAAGTATCTCCCTGTCAAAGAGGAGAGCTATAAATATAGAAAAGAATAGGGTGCCTGGGTGGCTCAGTCGGTTAAGCGACTGCCTTCGGCTCAGGTCATGATCCCGGAGTCCCTGGATCGAGTCCCGCATCAGGCTCCCTACTCGGCAGGGAGTCTGCTTCTCCCTCTGACCCTCCTCCCTCTCATGCTCTCTGTCTCTCATTCTCTCTCTCTCAAATAAATAAATAAAAAATCTTTAAAAAAAAAAAAAAAAGAAAAGAATAGTCTAGAATATACCCTCTGTTGTTGGATTGGAATTGGAAGTATCAGAGCAAACTTGTGGTTTTATATAAATATATACATATGTGTATATATATGTACATATATATACAGAAAGATAAAAACATAGATGCAAATATATACACACTATATATATATACATATTCTGATGCATGCCTAAATTAAAAACTACTGACCCACTGATCTACACAACACACACACACACCGACATGTAATTTATCAGTGGATCTGTAGTTTTTAAACTTCAGGTACATCATCAAAATCACCTAGGAGGCTTGTTAAAACCGCCAGAGTTTTTGATTCAGTAGATCTGGGGTGGAGCCTGATAATTTGCACTTCTAACAAGTTCCTTGGTGATGCTGCTGCTGGTCTAAGAACCACACTCTGAAAACCACCAAATGAACACACACCCCACACACACGCACACACACACATGTATGTGTATGCATATCCATACATATATTTCCAAGCTTTATCCACTAAGAGGGCAACGAGGAGTGACATCCCAGTAGCAGTAAGCAAGTCTTGCATGGTTTTAAAGACCATTCACCACCAAAACGAACCAGGAATCCTTGAAGAAACACCTGGTTCCAGCACTGAGCCAGACGAAGTACAAGATGCTCCTGGAACATCTTCTTGCAGAAGAAAGTAAGGAAGTGCTCTAACAACGTCAGGGACCTTTCAAAAGGACAGATATCCAGCTGGAAGGAGCTACCACTAGCCAGATCTGGGATAATTTGAGCATCGAAATAAATAAGAGTGACTGATTATAATTCATTGATTAAAATAGGAATCCTGGGCACCTAGGTGGCTCAGTCGTTGGGCGTCTGCCTTCGGCTCAGGTCATAATCCCAGGGTCCTGGGATCGAGCCCCTCATCGGGCTCCCTGCTCTGCGGGAAGCCTGCTTCTCCCTGTCCCACTCCCCCTGCTTGTGTTCCTGCTCTCACTGTCTCTGTCTCTGTCAAATAAATAAATAAAATCTTTAAAAAAATAGGAATCCATGAGCATATACTGATACAGTTCTTCATCATAGAAGAATCCAAACTAATAACACTTATTAATTAACAAGTACAACTTATGAATGAACTTTGCAGTGGAGAAACCTGAAAGACACCATCTCCTGAAATGGCACAGAGTACAACATCCTATTTACACTGTTCCTGACAAAAATGCATGATCTCACTCATGAGGAATTATCAGATGAATGCAAATGAGGAACATTCCATGATGTCATTGACCAATACTCTTCAAAAAAGTCAAAACCATAATAGATCAGAAAAGACTGAGGAGCTGCTCCAAACTGAAGAGTAAAGAGGCGTTATAGCTACATGGAATGTGTAAGCCTGGGTTGGATCCTGGACATCATTAAGACAAGTGGAAAAATTTGAATAGGTTTAGTGAATTAGATAAAATGTATCAGTATAACTTGTAATTTTGATGTCTGTGCTGCGGACAGTCTTTGTAGGAAATATACCCTAAAGTACTTAGAAGTAACCGGCAGCATCCTCTCACGTGGTTCAAAGAGACAGTAATGATATGGATACGTACTTACAGAGAGAGAGCAAGAATGATAAAGCCAAGTGGCAAAAATGGCAACAGTGGAGAATCTCAGTGAGAGTCATCCTTTCTGTAAGTTTGAACTATTTTTTAAAAAATTAAAACAGCCCATAAAATTGATATGATTCGAAATGTCAACCTCCAATTCACTCCAAGTTAGATGATCCTATTCTTCACCAGACTGTCCTGAAAGCCACTTTAAATGACAGGAGAAAGTTGGTGTGTGACCTTGACATTTCATAGGAAGTATGAATTTTAAGCAGGATCTTAATGCAAACCTGATTTCTTTTTTGTTGCTGTTGTTTTATGCATTTTTCTTTTAACTTTTTTCCTTTCTTTTTTTAAATTTTTTTATTTGAGTATAGTTGACACACCATGTTACATAAACTTGATTTCTTTTTAATCATGGGTGGATCTCTTCCTACCTAGATTTATTTTCAGGCAGAGCAGTAATGGTTATTATTGTCATTAACATTTAAATGCTTATCCTTTCCAACTGTGAATCATAATTTGGAAAAAAAATTTCTTTCACACATTTTTCACTTATTAACAGTTTAATTCTGTAGCAGAATATGAAACATGCTACATAGGGATGGAAAAGTCATTTTCACTGTGGGCAGAGAAAGCACCTAAACTTCTCTCGTTTTTAGCAATGTTATCATTAAGATTTTTCTTCCCCTTTGAGGGGAAATAAATATATTTCTGAAAAACAACCAAAAAATACACATGCTGCCAACTCCTGTATACCTTGATGATTTGCTAGAGTTTTCTCCTAATCATGTAGACAAATTCGTTCATTCTGCTTGCCAAAATAAAGGTTTATTATAACTTGTAATGTAGTAACTTTCCTCAAAAATATTTTTACAACCTTACCCAACTATACATCTTTATGCACCAAGCAAAACATAAATCACTGTCTTGGGAGTCACTACATAGAGATATTAACACACTGGGCCACAGATGCAATTGACTTAAGTACTTTTTTTTTTTTAATCTGCCTTGTAGATCCTACCCTCTTTCTTATGCCCTTTTGTCTGTAGATCACATTTCTATGAATTTCAAATCCTAGAATATACTAAGGAATAAAATATGCACATATGTAATTGTAATTCACTGGAATAGCATCTCAGCAGGGAGTATTTCTTTTTGTCACTGTTATTGTTTTTATTATTACTCTTAAGCTGGTAACAATTAACATACACTGAAGCTTGGAGCGCCTGGGTGGCTTAGGGTGTTAAGTGTCTACCTTTAGCTCAGGTCACGATCCCAGGGTCCTGGAATCAAGCCCCACATCTCGTTCCCTGCTCAGCAGGGAATCTGCTGATCTCTCTCCCTCTGTCCCTCCCCACCACTCATGCGCTCTCTCGCTCTCTCGCTCTCTCAAGTAAATAAATAAAGTCTTTTTAAAAAACTATATACATATATACACTGAAGCTCTGTCCTTCAAACATTCCAATCCTCAGTCTCAGCAAAAAATTTTTAACCAGTTGTCCATAAAGAAACTTGGAAGTCATATATATTTTCTTCCTTTTTGCCTATGGCCATGTCATGAAAGGCTAATTCCTATTATCTGTCTTCACAAGAGTTTCTCATCTAGACCCTCCTCCTTACTCCCCATTGCCCTGATTTGGTCCAGACACTCATCATCTCAGCTCTGCCATAGCCACATGTCTCATCTCCCTATCAGCTGTCTGCCCACCCTCCACATTGGTGTCAGCAAGAATGATAAAGCAAAGTGGCAAAAATGGCAACAGTGGAGAATCTTAGTGAGGGGCATCCTTTCTGTAAGTTTGACACCAGTGCCAGTTGGGAACATAGAGAGTGGCCATGTTGGAGGCACTAGAGATGTTCGACCAAGGTAAAAACAGGATTAAGATTTAGAACAACATCACAGGAATGAATTGAGTCAGGACACCCAGGGATAACAGCTGAGAAATTTCAACAGAAACCCAAAAATCGTAGTCAAGGACTTTAGCAGGCAGAAGACCAAACAAGAAAGCAAGTAGGATGCATGCACAGGACAGAAGCCAAGGGATTGCACCAACCTGGGAGGGTAGCCTAGACCAACACCGAGCATGGGACAAAGCTATGAACTGTTTAAAGCCAAGAACCAGGAAAATGATGGAAGGAGTTGTACAGAGACAGCTGAGGGGACAGAGAACCTAAGGACAAAGACTTCTTTTAATGTGGTGGCTCAGAGCAGTCAATCCCACCCAACATCTTGGCTCAAAAACCCTTCACCTCAGAACAGGCGGGAGGCTAATTTACCTTCAATATGAGCATCTTCACCCTTGGAAACTCTTTATCTTCTCAAGTTTTATTTATTACTTTTTAGAGCAATTTTATCCAGTACCAAGTCTGGTGAATGAGCTGGGTGACCAAGTTCACAGACACTCTTTTGGGTGAGAAACTAGGTGTGATGACAAAGTAATAAGATTGATTGATTTTCCTCTGTGGCTTTGGCTCTAAAGGGAATACCGAAAGAAAAGTTTCCAAAAATCATTGAGGCATTTTAAGATTTAGAGCAATATCACAGGAATAAATGAACAGTCCCCTAAGGTGACCTCTTCCAAATGGGAAAAAATATATTTGGATTCATGTTTCATTGTGTTTGCTTAAAAATCAGTCACATTACCATGCATAAGTACCTTTCTCCAGCACGTACACTGTAGAACATAATAAGGTCCACTGATGTTGGCCAAAATATTGCTGTGGCTTATTCATTTAGGAAATAATGAATTAAAGAAAGTCTTCTTCCTGGAGTTATTTTCCAGGTCTTTCATATGCACATTCGTGCGTACTTCCTATATGCTTACCACAGTCTGTTGATGATCAGACCCTTCACAGAGCATCTCACAGGACTGGGGTTCCAGTCTTTGGTGAAGAGCTTCTGTGGACAATGATCCCTTTCTAAGTTTTAGATAAATCTGTCTCCGTTACCTGTTGCCACAATAATGACGCGCACGAACCACCCCGAAACACCGTGACTTAAAACAATCAGCATTGGTATAGCTGACAAGTGTGCTAGTCAGTGATGTCAACTGGTCCCAGCTGGACTAACTCCCATGTCTGACCGTCAGCTGCCCTTGAGCCATTCCAGAATGGCTCCTCTGGGATGACTGGAGCCACCTGAACCCCTTTCATGTACTGTCCCCCAGCAAGTCTCATGGACAGTGCCGGGCTGGGGGACAGAGAATCAAGAGAGACCACAAAAACACAGTATGTGCTTTCTCAAGCTTCCGTGAACATTCCATTTGCCAAGGCCAGTCACACAACTGAGCTCAGATGGAAGGTGGGGAAAGGGACTCCACCTCTGGGGTGAAGGGTCTGCAAAGTCATGTAGCAAAGCACAAAGATACAAGGAGGGGAGGAACAGAGGCCAGAAGTAGGATCGATCCACCACAAGAGTCAATGATGACGATAATGGAATGTCTGAGCGTTTGCAGTGTGCAGGGCTCTATTCTAAGCATCTCACATATTCTCAAATAACTGTCAAGGCCATTCTGTGAGTTAGAGATTACTACCCCATTTTATAGATGAGGTAACATGCCTGGAGAGGTTAAGTTATGTAGCCAGGTTAATGATGTAGTAGTAAATGGTAGAGCCTAATTTAAACAATGACATTATCTGACACTAATACTTTTGTGTTTTTTTTCAGTTTGGGCTTTAGTGAAAATTATTTAAAAGAAAAAGAAAAGGCTGCTTTAAAATTAAAAATAAGTTTGAAAGACCATGAAATTTTGTATAAATTCCAATCAGAAGCTCTACATTTCAAGATGTTTCACAGCTGTTCTTAAAATAATATTTGATCAATAGATCAAGCCATTGAACATTTCTGTTGGATGTAAATACATCATCTTATTTGCAAAACTCTTAATAAGGATCCATGAAAATGATAGTAAACCTAACCTAAATACTAGCTCTTTTTTTTTTTTTTTTTTGGCCTGGAACCTCAAGACTACTTTAAATCTTATGTTCTTGGCAAATGATTAAAAAGCGCTTGAGAAAATGTGCTATCTGGTATGGTTTTATGGGTACAAATTCAACAAAGTATTACAATTTCTCTTTCCAAGCAAGAGTAAAGCTTCACAAGTGATTAGAGTAGCATCACATTGAATGGAGGAAACTGCAAGTGGGACAGTCACAAGCCATGCCATTTGCCAACACAGTTCATTACAGTTTGTTCATTACTGCAGTGCATTTATTACCAAGGGGAATAAACTACTGAGAAGAACAGGAAAATCTGGCCTCTGAGACAGATGCAGCGGCAAGATCTGGCACAAGCTTTGATCAAGACCATCTCCACAGCTAAGAAATTGTAACTCCCTTTGGCAACAGTACACTTTGATTTCCTGTCCATCGTTTTGTTCCTTACAGCTCCTAACTGCGATTGTCTCCCGTGGGTTTGCATTAGCCCTCTGCCTCCAGTCTACCTCCCAACAGGGTGGGAGGTGGGAAGAGGAAAATCCAAGGAGTCCTGCGTTACTGGCCTCATAAGGAGTGCTAGAACAGGGAGGAGCAGGCAGGACTTTCCAGAAAGGGAGGCTGGCACTGGTTCCAGCTTGGACATCTGCTTAGGCAACAGACTGGTTGGTAAGCCCAGCATTTGAGATCGCAGAACAGGGACAAATTTGCTACAGAGCAATCAGCACTCCCAAGGTCTAGAAGGACAAGGATGATGAGCGTCCTTGGGCACTGCGTGCAAAGGGGTGCCTCAGGGGCATCAGTTTAAGCAACCTTGTCAGTACTCTACCCAAGAGGGCTGGCATCAGGCAGAACTCCACAAAAACACCTATAGAGTAGACTACCAGCCTTGGGTGCTGGACAATCCACAGCCAGATTCACAAAATCTCACTAAATCCTCCAAAGAACTCACACATTTGCCCTGAGGGAGCCAGCATTTAGACATGGACCACAGGGACCGTATTGAGCCAACACCCAACACAAGACTGCACTCCCCTAACTGGTTAAGTAAACAAAATAATTTGTTTCCTATTCCCTCCTGCCATCTCTAACCCCAGAGGAGCTAGACCCACAGCAGAGGGAGCAGGGAGAAAGTGTGCAACGGTTGACCATGCTCTCTCTCCCCTTCTCAAGTCCTTCAGAACCAAGCCTGGCCCATGCCAGGAGGGGCCAAGACGAGCAGTTAAACTGTGTTAAGATCGGTTTAAATTGGCCCAGACTGGACTAAAGCTGCTAATAACTGAAAGTGGCTGGAAAGCTATGGGATAAGCCAGAAACATCAGAGAGGGATGGAAAAAGGAGGTTCAATTGAGTAGGGCTAAAGGCAATGACTAGAGAAAAACTGAACAATGGCATCGCCATCCCCTTCCTAAATCAGACTTTTCAATAAACTGGTTACTCTCTGGGTCTCGATTTTCTCCTCTGAGTATTGGAAACTTCCCAGTTCTAACATACTCTAAGAGCCAGGCTCTCTACGTGAGCACATTTTCATGTGAAATGGAAATTCTAATGCTCTAAGCCATGGGTAAAAGAGCCCGTTCCATCTTCCAGTTCAAGTTCTGCTATAGTCCACAAAACCACCAGGATTCATGTTCAAAACCATCAGAAATGAGTAATGAAGAGTCAGCAACATTCACACCATCATCACGGGCCATACCCTTTTGGAGTGTGAGGGACTAACCCAGGTGTCAAACCATGATGAACTTTGGTCCTGCCTTAGAAGTTTCTTAGTTTCTTTTTCTCTCAATTCAAGTCGATATATGTAGTCAGGCTTCTGACAGTCGTTTAACAGGTCCACTGACATTTTACAGAGTCTGTTTAAGTAGCTAAAAATACTTCCTGTGTTGAGTTTTTCTTCTGGGGGTGTTTGCGGCTTTCCATGGGAGGCAATGGTAAGCCATTGGTCTCCCACTAAAAATTAACAAATCACTTGATGATTTCATTTGTGACATTTATGCCTTTACTAAACAGTGACAACAGAAGTTCTGTTCAGAGTACTAATGGGATCCTTTTACTGGTGGGAGTGTATAGCTCTTTTTGTAAAAGTCTAGCTAACGTACCAATCAAGTATATACATTCGTGGTTGTGATTAAAAGGAATCTCTTATTAAATTATTTTATAAAGAAAACCATCCCTAGTTTATCTTCTTTTCTATAAATTCTACTTCCCACTCATTAGGATGACAAAAAAATTAAGCTCAGTTTTTTTTTTTTTTTTGAATGCTCTATTATTGATTGAGCTAAGAAGCAACGGCACCAGGCGCCTGGGTGGCTCAGATGGTTAAGCGTCTGCCTTCAGCTCAGGTCATGATCTCAGGGTCCTGGGATAGAGTCCCGCATCGGGCTCCCTGCTCCGCGGGAAGTCTGCTTCTCCCTCTGCCTCTCTCTCTGTGTCTCTAATGAATAAATAAATAAAATCTTTAAAAAAGAAAGAAAGAAAGAAAGAAGCAACAGCACCTTCACTGTGGAGGAAGTTGTTTTGAAAGCAGGGGTGCCCCGCCCAGGCTCTGGGGTGCATGAAACAAAGCACGTTGGAAGACCAAGCCTGAATTGTGTTTGCTCTCCCAAACCTAAAGCCTAAGAGATGAGGAGAAGTTCATGGTAGTTTGGAAGACAGAGGTCTTTTTTAGAAGGTCAGTCTTGGAGCAAAAATGAATTGAAAGCCACAGCCTTAATGAGATAGAGAAAGTGATTTAATAGATGAGCCTCACATCAGAGTAAGTGTCAGAGCGTGGAAAAACTCACAGAGCATGGAGATAAATAGGCCATCGTTTTCACTCAGATATAGGCAGGCTATATACTGTGTCCTGTAAAACACCCAATTCGTACAGTGATCTAAGTTTTTCTTCCTTAAAATTCTAATCTAAATTATACTTGTTATATAAGTGGAACTTGATTGACTTCCTCCCGTTTAAGCAAGTGATAACAGACTCTCAGTACATTTTTATGGATAGAACAGCTCACCCAGCCCTAACACCCAGGCCCGGAAACTTTTTGCAATAGTAACTGGAAAATAAAAGATCTGTTTTTCACTTACTGGAGCTAGTGAGAGCTGGACTCATGTATGCTTAGCCCCAGCTCTCTCAGGGAAGAATTCTCTTAACCCTCAAAGGTCAACTCAATCAAGAAATCCATATGGCTCAGTGACTTGCAAACATTTTCCAAACATATAGCTATGATAGATAAAAAAATTTTTTAAATGACATATGCATGGTACTAAGGCCATGACTGAAGAATTCAGGTACAGTAGGGGATTAAGAAAATACTCTAACCTATATGTGACTTACCCTTTACTGCTATAAGCTCAAAGAAAACATTTTCATCCAGGAATACCAGAGGGCGTCAGCTCAAGATTGTCATCTGAATGTCTCTCTTGGAGTCTCCCTGGGTCACTCTGAATAGCTACTCAGAGAGTATTAGCACATCATTTAGACCATGATATCCAGGTGCTACTTTTCAATTATCGTAGGTGAGGCTAAGCCAATTCAGGTGGATAGGAAAAGCAAGGGGGTGGGGGAAAGGATACTGTGAACAGAGAGAAAACCAAGGAGACATCATCCCCTTAAAAGTAGAATTTTAAATGAGCAAGGCAACACCAGAGATCCTACAAATCAGCGCAGCTACTGGATGTCCACTAAGGTACCAGACTACTTCCAGAACTGTGTTGCTGGACCAAAACTCACCACTTGGGGTCACCCTTTTGCTCCAAATCCTCAAGAACCCCATCAAGGAGCCCTCTCTACCTACACTTTTGGATGTGGTTCTTACCAGTCTAGAGTGGTGATAACCAGGCCTGCCCCAAAGACAATCAACAAGTAGGCCTCATAGGTTCTCACTCCCCGACTTAGAATGCTTCCACGCCATAACCATCCATCTCTACCAAAACATGTGCTCTCTAATGGTGATTTAAAACCAGTCTTCCAGGGGCACCTGACTGGCTCAGTTGGTAGAACATGCAACTCTTGGGGTGCCTGGGTGGTTCAGTCGTTAAGCATCTGCCTTCGGCTCAGGTCATGATCATGGGGTCCTGGGATCGAGCCCCTCAATGGGCTCCCTGCTCAGTGGGGAGCCTGCTTCTCTCTCTCCCACTCCCCCTGCTTGTGTTCCCTCTCTCGCTGTCTCTCTGTCAAATAAATTAATTTAAAAAAAATCTTTAAAAAAAAAAAAGAACATGCAACTCTTATCTCAGGGGATGAGTTTGAGCCCCATGTTGGGTATAGAGTTTACTTTTTTAAAAAAATGTAAGTTAACTTAGGGGTGCCTGGGTGGCTCCATCGGTTGAATGTCCGGGTCTTGATCTCAAGGTTGTGAGTTCAAGCCCTGCTTTGGGCTCCATGCTCTGCATGAAGCCTGCTTTAAAAAAAAAAAAAAAAAATTAAGCTAACTTAAAAAAATAATACTAAAACCAATTTTCCAAAGATTTTCATTGATTTTTCAAACTGACACACAAAAAAATAAGCAATAAACCCATCATTCAACACTGGTGATGCATATCGAGAGTGTCACATCTAATTTGGGTGAAAACCACACGTGGTATCTGGCTTGAGGGTCAACAAAAAGGAATCAAGTTTTAGATCTGGAGAGGACATCCTCATTTTTATGTGTGAGAAGCCCATGTTCCACGGGGGTAAAGAGGAGCAGCCATGGGGTGTGCTGCCGAAGTAGAACTGGAAATCTCGTTTATGCACCCCTTGCCCCTAAAACCCTGCCACCATTACAGGCTGGCTCCATCAGTTCTCAGGTTAGATCAACCACTGGTTAGGTGAGATGTCAGTCTGTCTTTTAAGCAACTCCCCCCTGCCCTGCAGCATATCCTGAAAGTCACATTATCGGGTCACCCCCTCCTTCCATGTCCCATAGTCACACTTCCTTAAGACTGTAGATCGGTGCCTATACGCTGAGAGATGAAGGAGTATATTCGATTTCAGCCCTCAATCCTGACCTGGCCTCACCAGATTTTCACAACTTTATGATTTAGCAATACCCTCCCAATTTTTTCTTTCATTATACTTCATCTTGACTCTTGGATTCAATGAATATGAATATTTTTCCTGATTAGGCTGGCATTCCACATGACAGTAGATCTCTCCAAGTCATCTCAAGTCAATACTTCTCCCAGACTGACCCTGTTCTGGGCTTATCTACTTGATTTTCCTGGTGTAGTTATTTTTTGTTGGCACCCCACCCAGGTTGTCTGGGTATACCCACGATACCCGGGTATCCCTGATAGCATCTGATATACCTGTGCTGGGCTGATAGACCCATCCTAGCTGCTGACAATTTTAGAAACTAAAAGCTTCCTCTGGATAACTACCCAGGAATAAGAGCCCCATTCACCTAAGTGGTGAAAGGGAAAGGAGAGGGGGGCAGTCCAAAGCCAGTGACTACTGATTCAGGGAGTGAATAAGGCCAACCTATGGACCTCAAGAAGGAACAATTGTGGTGTACAACTTGATTTATTTTCCTGGCCCTCTCCCCCGCCATGACCATGCCAAGACTAGACTTTGCCTTAGACCACATCTTCACGGGGGGCCCTTCCCCTTCCTATCCTGCTCTCCTCCTTCCCCCAGATGTTCTTTCCTGAAGGGTTCTCCCTCATTAAATCACTTGTATCTAAATCCCATCTTGGACCTTGCATTTATGGATCCCCACTGAAGATTCCTGGCCTTGCAAGTTAGAGGCCTGCTGGGCCCACACCTCATGGAATGAGCCTGGGAGGGATTAGATTCAAGTTCCTTGGCTAGTGTTGAATACATTTCCTCTAATATGTTACCATAACTAATAATAGGAGCTAATATTTATTGAACATTTACTATGTCCCGAGCTCCGTGTTTAGCATACTACATTCATTCTTTTATTTAATCCTCACATCCACCCTCTGAGATAATTCTGCTCTTACCCCCACTTTACAGAAAAAGAAACTGAGACCATAAATTGACCCAAGTCTCCATCTTATAAGTGGCAGAACTCGGATTTGAACCCAAGTAGTCTGATTCCAAAAGGTGGTCATCGGTAGCTATACTTCCGGTAGCCACATCCTCCTTCTTACTTCCATCCTAAGCCCCTCTACTCCTGCCTCCCTTATGACACCCCCTCATCTGTACCACTGTCAGGTGTAAACACCCACGTGTTCTTGGTTTTCATCCTCCAACAAAGCTCAACACTCCTGCATTCTGTTCTGCATTAGCTGTCTCTGATGGTCCCAGGCTCACAGTTGGTATATGACTGAAGACAACGGCTTTGTGTATATACCAAGTTCAGATAACCTTTGTGTTTAAGCCTGTCCTTCGATGACATTGCCACAAGAAGTTCATAATGTCATAATGTCAGGCATTTTGATGGTCAGTAGGAAAGAATATTTGTGGGCAGGAAGTGTATTCCTAATATCCCATAAAAACCTCCCACATAGGTGATGGTCACCTTCTCTCTATAAAATATTCAGAGCTGAACTTGTCTCAGAGGGATTCCACACCTAATCAGTGGGGGATCCATTTTCTATGAGCCCTGCTGGACAGCTCACATTCGGTCATTAGTGCCGTCACAAACATTATGCATTCTTTTTATTTAGGCAGAAAACAAGTTCTTATTTCTGAAAGGCACCAGGGTCAGCTGCAAAAGGGAAAAGGGAAGAGAGAGAGAGAGATGGAAAATAAAAATTAGATAATATCTTCTTCCCTAATATGTCTCATTTTATTATAGTCCACTGGCATGATTATCTGGATTATGTTTAAGCAGCAAAGCTTCCTTCTTTTGCATTTTCCTTGCAGACTTTTGCATTATGTAGAGGAAAGAAGGGTTAAGAAAAAGTTCCTCTGAACAAATGAGCCTTTAGATGAAACTTTTCATTAGGCACACAGCTCACTGAATCTAATCAGAGAGATCCAAACGAGGGTCACACTTGACCTCAGCCCTCCTCCACTGGGGTGGAGGGTGGGGGCTCAGTTTGGCCTTCAATTTCTGAATGTCAATTAGAGCAGAAACATCCAGAAGACATGCTTACCTGGATTATGCATAATGAAGTGAGGCCTTTAAATGTGTTTCTTTTTTCTTTTTTATCCCCACAGGGAACACAGCAAGTTTCCCTAATAATCAGAAAATATGCTGAGAATTCAAAAAAAGTGTTATAGGATCACATTTCAGACATAATGGCTAAAAATCACAGTAAATAAGCCTGAAAACAAGAGATGCAAAGTGAAACAAAAGAAATCAGATAATGAAAGCTAATTAGTTCATCACTTTAAATCATTAGCTTTAAAAAAAAGCAGGTACAAAACAGCCTCTATATAGTATCATCTCATTTTGGTTAAAAACTGCATATATATACAGATGGATTCTTTTAAAGATGCAGACAATAGGGCGCCTGGGTGGCTCAGTTGGTTAAGCGACTGCCTTCGGCTCAGGTCATGATCCTGGAGTCCCGGGATCGAGTCCCGGGATCGAGTCCCACATCAGGCTCCCTGCTCGGCGGGGAGCCTGCTTCTCCCTCTCCCACTCCCCCTGCTTGTGTTCCCTCTCTCGCTGTGTCTTTCTCTGTCAAATAAATAAATAAAATGTTTAAAAAAAAAAAAAGATGCAGACAATATAAAGTGTTATCCGTGGTCACGTCTGAGTGGTAGGAGTATAGTTGTTATAAGTTGAATCATAGTGTCCCCCAGAAAGCTATGTTGAAGTCCTGACCCCCTCCCCCCGGTACTTCAGAATGTGACCATATGTGGAAATAGGGTCCTTGAGGATGTAATTAGTTAAGAAGTCATACTGGAGCAGGTGGGTCCTTAATCCAGTATGCTGCTGTCTTTATAAGAAGAGAGGGGCACAGAGGAGAGATGGCCACGTGAAGACTCAAACACGCAAGACAAGTGTCATACAAGGATGGCCTCAGAGATCAGAGGGGGTGACTGCAGGCCACCGAACGCCACGGACCAGCAACAACCACCAGAAGCTGGAAGAAGCAAAGAATGATTCTCCCCTACTGGTTTCAGAGGAACATCCTGCCCCCATGTGGATTTTGGACCTGTAGCCTCCAGAACTGTGAGAAAATAAATGTCTAGTGTTTTAAGGCACCCGGTGTATGGTACTTTCTTAGAGCAGCCCTAGGAAACTAATACAATAACACTGGTCAAACTTTGGCTTAACCTGAGGTTTTTACTTTCCACAAAGCATATATAGAGTAATTTTATAATTTGAAAAGGCCATTTTAATAAAAGAAAGAAGAAAGGAATGAAAAGGAAAGAAGGAAGGAAGGAAGAAAAGAAGGAAAGAAGGGAGGGAAGGAGGGAGGGAAAATACTGGGACTGATTTTTTTAATTGTTAACCACCTTGGATGATGCCGGGGGCATACTGGATAAAAGAATAAGAAAAGTGATGGCTGTCCACAGGAACACTGAGATGTCAGCAACACAGGCCCTCTCTTTATGTCCCTCGGTCACTCCCTCCCCTGGTACATAATTGTGTCTTAGCCTCTATTAAATTCCTCCAACTGCTAGCAAAGTGCCGCCTGATTTGCTATTTCCATGCCCCGTTCCTCCATTAAGTAAGCCCCATCCGTTCTCAGATCCCTTGCTCCAGGGCCCTTCTCTGTGTATGACATCCCTTTACTTATTCATTCATCAATCTGGGCCCGGCAATGGACAGGAGATGTTAAAATAAATAAGAACAGCCCTTGCCCACACAGTTCAGAGTCTAGAGCAGAAAGACGGGAAATGGAAAGTTCATTGGAGTGGAGGTGGTGCCACAATATGGAGAGGCTTGCAGGGGTGAGGGGAGATGTGTAGTGTGAGAACACAGAGTGCAGCCCCGGCACCCTGACTCGGAAGGGGTTGGGGACTAGGGAAGAACCAGTCCGACAAAAAGAGGAGAGGGACTCGGCCAATGAAGGAAGGGGCAATGCTGTGCTGATTCAGGGGTGTGAGAGACCCACAGTCACCTTGGAGAAACCTCGGAGTTCAACTGGGCATTGGTGAGCCACGCTGCAGGAGTGGGAGCCAGGGGCCCATGGCCCCCAGAGGGTCCGACATGGCAAGATAAGAGCTCCAAATTCAACTCTGCATGCTGGGAGGGAAGAGTACAGAAGGTCAGCAGGGAAGGGTTTATAGGATCAGAGTCCCAGTTTAGAAAGATTACCCTAGGAACGGTGTGGGAGGCCGTTTGCAACTAGTAAGGATGAGGACAGATGGAATCACTGGAAGGCCAGGCACGGGGGAGGAAGGCCCATAGGAAAACACCAGGACTGAGGGGGAGGGGGCGGAGGCTGCGCCGGAGAAGCTGCACCAACACAACACAGTGGCTGAGAAAAACGAGCGCTAGAGCACATCCCAGGAATGAATCCTAGTCCTGCCATTTACTTGCAGTGCTCAATGGAGTAGTTATTCAACATCTTTGTGCCTCCGTTTTTAAGCCTATAAAAGAAGAACAATGTAAGATTGACCTCCTTGGGTTGTGATGAATTCTAAATATGTCAAATACTAAGAAACTGGGGGCGCCTGGGTGGCTCAGTCGGTTGAGCGACTGAGCCCAGGCTGTTGATTTCTGCTCAGGTCATGATCTTGGGGTCGTGGGATCGAGCCCTGTGTCAGGCTCTGTGCCCAGCGGGGAATATGCTTGTCCCTCTCCCTCTGCTCCTGCCCCTGCTCACTCTCTCAAATAAATAACCCCCCCCCCTCAAAAAAAGGGCTAAGAAATTGTGTGGCATGTGTTACACATCTGTAAATGTTACTGTTCTTATTGATACACATACACACACACACCCCCCCCATATGTATACGACTCAACAGGTTTTTGTGATATACGTGGGAAGTGAGGGCTAAAGCAATAACAGTAACACAGGTCTAGGTTTCAGCCTGCACGGGTGATTGCCTGCCCTGCTTCGCTTTGAAGCTAACTTCATTCAGGCCATTTCTTAGCTGTGACTTCCTCTCAGAAGTCCTCCTGACTGCTCAGGTCTGGATTAATGAATCCTCCTCTGTATGCTCCCAGAGCACCATACACTGCCCATCCCAGCACCAACCATGTGGTGTGACCAGGCTCTTTTCCTGTCTGAGCGCTCCACTGGTTTACCAGCTCCATGAGGACAGGGACCAACTCTACGGTGTCTGTCATGGTATTCCCGGTGCTGACGTAATACCAGCATTTAGTATAATCATGACCAGTGTCTGAGTGAGTCATTTAATTAATTAATTAATCCAGAGGAAGGGGAGAAGATGATGAAGTCACATCTGAACATGTCCAGACTAAGGTGCCTATAGGATAGTCCATTGAAATTACCTCATTGGCAATTGGATGTGGGTTGTGGAGCTCAGTGTCATGTATCTAGACTGCAAATAGACAGTCTGCACCAGCAGCCTCTACAAGGGAACAGAATCATGAGGGGGCCTAGGAGGAAGTAGTAGACATATCGGAAGAAACTGAGTGAGTGGCAATGGGTTGGTCTGACATTGTTGCCCTCTGACGTGTTGCCCTGACATTTCACAAAACCACAAACTTTTTGTAGATGGAAATCTCTTAGAGCCCCTCAGAGAACACCGTGGAGGTTGCCATACACCCCACTCATACATTAGCCTATCTCTGCTAGCTAACACTGATTGAGTGCTTACGATTTACCAGATATTATTATTATGAATGCTTTACTTGTATTATCTCATTTAATCCTCACAACAATACTGTGAGGCAGGTCTAATCATCGTCCCCATTTCACAGATGTAAAAGCTAAGGCACTGAGAGCCAGTCCATTGTAGCTTCCTCTCAAACATTAGTGGTAGCTCTCTAGGTACATTAGGAAACCAAATTGTCTAGTTGCTAGAGCCAACTGACCAGAAGAAATTCTCCAAGTTGATAAGACCCACGTGGTTTATGTAAAAGGTCTGAAGATTTTATCCACCAAGAGCAAGACCCAATCCTCCCCTAACAGAAATGCCTCCTCTTGACTTTGTTGGCTGGCAGTGCCTTCCTGGAACTCATTTGTGGCAGTTGATTGAACACATTAAATCAGCCCACAGAAATAAGTCAAACTCTACTAGTCACTCTGTAAAAATGCTAAGTTTATTTATTTATTATGAGTTATTCATAAACATCAAGACTAGACTCTATAATTTAATACCACCTGCAATGATTCCTGAAAGTGGCAATATTTTAACACTACGATCTGATTAATTGACCTGTTCAAACAGAGCTCCAAATCAAGCATAACTTCCCTTTGACAGAAGTGTATTCATCTTCATCTCAAAGCCAGCCTTCTCAACTCATCGAGGGAAAACAAAACAGCTCATCAAAGGGAATCAATTAAAATCATCTGAAATAATACGTACATTCCACTAAAGAAATATTTATAAGTTCCTAATACTTCCTTTTGAAAAAAATACATACAAGGCAGGCACATGGGTGGCTCAGTTTGTTAAGCGGCTCACTCTTGATCTCGGCTCAGGTCATGATCTCAGGGTCCTGGGATGGAGCCCTGCACCCAGCTCTACACTCAGCAGGGAGTCTGCTTGAGGATTCTCTCTCTCCCTTTCCCTCTGCCCCTCTTCCCCCAATCTCTCTCAAATAAATAAATCTTAAAAAATACATACAAGGAAGTACATAGTTTATGGTTTCAATTCTATAATGTTTGAAAAGACAAAAAGATAATATTTGACAGGACAGTGGTTTTCTTTAGTGGCCAAGGTGGGGAGACCCAATACCTGGAATGGAGCATGAGAGGGACCTCTGAGAAACTGGACATGTTCTAGGTGCTGCTTTCGTGCCTGTGGTCAATTTGTGAAAATCTATCATATGAGTATTTTATTTCTACATGTTATACTTCTCTAAAATATTTGCCAAAAACTAAGAAAAAAAGAGTAATTCATACTTGGGCAGCAACATCAGCCAAAGATTTGACTAAAACAGATAATATCCCAACTCTTCCACCTCCTAGATGCATTTGATGGGCAAGTCACATTAAATGAGCCTTGATTTGTTCACTACTAAAATAAGAATAATACCTATTTCATAGATGGTTTAAATAATTACTACATAAATAAAATATATATGTATATATATTTACATACATAAATAATGTCCATATACACAATCTGTCAGTTTGTAACTTACTATGCAAATTAAGCATTGTTACTATTACTATGATTATAATATTTACTCAATCCTCACATCCAACAATGATGCACACCACTCCTCCTGACAAAGCCTAAGCAGAGAAGTCAACATGCTGATTTCATTTTTAATTCCTATTTGGATTTATTCCTGGGATGCAAGGGTGGTTCAACATTCGCAAATCAATCAACATGATGGATCATATTAATAGAAGAAAAGACAAGAACCATATGATACTCTCAATTGATGCAGAAAAAGCATTTGACAAAATACAGCATCCTTTCTTGATTAAAACTCCTCAAAGTGTAGGGATAGAGGGAACATACCTCAATATCATAAAAGCCATCTACAAAAAGCCCACAGCAAGTATCATTCTCAATGGGGAAAAACCGAGAGCTTTTCCCTTAAATCAAGAGCACGACAAGGATGGCCACTCACACCATCATTGTTCAACATAGTACTAGAAGTCCTAGCCTCAGCAATCAGACCACAAAAAGAAACAAAAGGCATTCAAACTGGCAAAGAAAAAGTCAAACTCTCACTGTTCACAGATGACATGATACTTTATGTGGAAAACCCCAAAGACTCCACCCCAAAATGGCTAGAATTCATACAGCAATTCAGCAATGAGGCAGGATACAAAATCATTCAATGCACAGAAATCAGTTGCGCTTCTATACACTAACAATGTGACTGAAGAAAGAGAAATTAAGGAATCGATCCCATTTACAATTGCACCAAAAGCCATAAGATACCTCGGAATAAACCTAACCAAAGAGGCAAAGGATCTGTACTCTAGAGCAGAACACTTATGAAAGAGGGCACCTGGATGTCTCAATTGGTTAAGCGACTGCCTTTGGCCCAGGTCATGATCCTGGAGTCCCAGGATCGAGTCCCGCGTCGGGCTCCCTGCTCAGCAAGGAGCCTGCTTCTCCTCTAACCCTCCCCCCTCTCATGTACTCTCTCTCTCTCTCATTCTTGCTCTCTCAAATAAATAAATAAATAAGTCTTAAAAAAAAAAAAAAGAACACTTATGAAAGAAATTGAGGAAGACACAAAGAGATGGAAAAACATTCCATGCTCATGGACTGGAAGAATAAACATTGTTAAAATGACTATGCTGCCCAGAGCATGTATCTACACTTTCAATGCCATCCTTATCAAAATATCATTGGCATTTTTCACAGAGATGGAACAAACAATCCTAAAATTTGTATGGAACCAGAAAAGACCCTGAATAGCCAGAGGAATGTTGAAAAAGAAAAGCAAAGCTGGTGGCATCACAATTCCGGACCTCAAGCTCTATTACAAAGTTGTCATCATCAAGACAGTATGGTACTGGCACAAAAACAGACACATAGATCAATGGAACAGAATAGAGAGCCCAGAAATGGACCCTCAACTCTATGGTCAACTAATCTTTGACAAAGCAGGAAAGAATGTCCAGTGGAAAAAAGATACTCTTTTCAATAAATGGTGCTGGGAAAATTGGACACCCACATGCAGAAGAATGAAACTGGACCGTTCTCTTACACCATACACAAAGATAAACTCAAAAATGGATGAAAGACCTCAATGTGAGAAAGGAATCCATCAAAATCCTAGAGAAGAACACAGGCAGTAACCTCTTCGACCTCAGCCACAGCAACTTCTTGCAAGACATGTTTCTAAAGGCAAAGGAAACAAAAGCAAAAATGAACTATTGGGACTTCATCAAGATAAAAATCCTCTGCATGGCAAAGGAAACAGTCAACAAAACTAAAAGGCAACCTACAAAATGGGAGAAGGTATTTGCAAGTGACATAACAGATAAAGGTCTGGTATCCAAGATCTATAAAGAACTTATCAACTCAACACCCAAGAGAAAACCAGTAAGCTCCCTACCCTCACTGGGCTTCCTGTCTAGAGTAGTCTGAAGGGTTTCATGGTCAGGTGAGAAGAGCTACCGTACAACCCAGCAATTGCACTACTACTGGGTATTTACCCCAAGATACAAATGTAGTGATCCGAAGGGTTACGTGCACCCCAATGTTTATAGCAGCAATGTCCACAATAGCCAAACTATGGAAAGAGCCAAGATGTCCATCAACAGATGAATGGATAAAGAAGATGTGGTACACACACACACACACACACACACACACACACACACACACAATGGAATATTATGCAGCCATTAAAAAAAAAAAAAAAAACGAAATCTTGCCATTTGCAATGACAATGACATGGATGAACTAGAGGGTATTACGCGAAGTGAAATAAGTCAATCAGAGAAAGACATGTATCATATGATCTCACTGATATGAGGAATTCTTCATCTCAGGAAACAAACTGAGGGTTGCTGGAGTGGTGAGGGGTGGGAGGGATGGGGTGACTGGGTGATAGACACTGGGGAGGGTATGTGCTATGGTGAGCACTGTGAATTGTGTAAGACTGATGAATCACAGACCTGTACCTCTGAAACAAATAATACATTATATGTTAAAAAAAAAAAAAAAGATAGTGGGAAGGGAAAAATGGAGGGGGGGAAATCGGAGGGGGAGATGAACCATGAGAGACTATGGACTCTGAGAAAAAAACTGAGGGTTCTAGAGGGGAGGGGGGTGGGGGGATGGGTTAGCCTGCTGATGGGTATTAAAGAGGGCACGTATTGAATGGAGCACTGGGTGTTATACGCAAACAATGAAATAAACCCATTCACTCTCTTTTAACATCATGTCTCAATCTCATTGGATACTTTTATCATTAATTCTTCTAGAACCCTGAGAAGCAGTGATATAGGTTAAAATGCGCCAAGAATTCAGGAAAATGAGAGAACAATAAAGACAGTAATAGTCAGAAAGGCTTAGGAGGAAATGAGACTTGCCTGGAGAAACTGGTTCTTGTTTTCAGACAAGTTTGCCCTCAAGCATTAAAGATGAGTTTCTGGGGCACCTGGGTAGCTCAGTCGGTTAAGAATTTGACTCTTGATCTCAGCTCAGGTCTTGATCTCAGGGTCGTGAGTTCAAGCCCCACATTGGGCTCCATGCTGGGCAGGGAGCCTACTTAAAAAAAAAGAGGGGGTACCTGGGTGGCTCAGTCTGTTAAGCGTCTGCCTTTGGCTCAGGTCATGATCCTGGGGTCCTGGGATCGAGACCCACATTGGGATCCCTGCTCAGTGGGGAGCCTGCTTCTCCCTCTTCCTCTGCCTCTCCCCTTGCTCATAATCTCTCTCTCTCTCTCTCTTTCTCTCAAATAAATAAATAAAATCTTTTTTTTAAAAAGTGAGAGAGAGAGATGAGGTTTGGTCTCTTGTTTGCTAAATACTCCAATACCAACAAGCTTGGAACTTAGCTGGCTCCTCAAGGATATGCTTGACCCAAGCTCACCTGCATTATAGAGTGACCATGTCCATCTCTTGGACCTACAGTGAAGCAGGAATCTGAAGGAGGAGGCTTGCCAAGGAGGAGGGAGGGTCTGCAAATAAATGCCGCCTACTTTATGATGGTGGCCAGGGAGGCAGCCACTAACACACAGGATTCCAGAAGCTAACAAACCTCCCGCCACACCTAAGACGCAGAAAATAACCTTCTCATCTGGAAAAATCTAGTTGATTATTTCAAATATGCTGAGGAGTCCCATAAAAGGAAAGAGCTATTCATTCACTGGGAAGAGGTATTTTCTTAAGAGCAATTCCATAATCCCTCATTATTCTACTTAAGAGTCTTTTTACCTAACAAAGACCTTAAACACTATCTAGCCCCATGTTTATGGAACTCTGATTGTAACCATCTATGAGTGAAATCAACTCAGTAGGTCTGAACCAACATTTTCCTCTAAATGAAAGAGACTGGAATGGAATAGATTAGAAAATATGAGGGCATCAGATAAAGAGCAAGAATAATTCTTTTAGGGGCGCCTGGGTGGCTCAGTTGGTTAAGCGACTGCCTTCGGCTCAGGTCATGATCCTGGAGTCCCGGGATCGAGTCCCGCATCGGGCTCCCTGCTCGGCAGGGAGTCTGCTTCTCCCTCTGACCCTCCCCCCTCTCATGTGCTCGCTCTCTCTAGCTCATTCTCTCTCTCAAATAAATAAATAAAATCTTAAAAAAAAAAGAATAATTCTTTTACTAAATTTTTATGTTTATATATCTATTTATATATGTATATATGTATATGGGTTAATAATGTCAAATGTAACTGGAAATATTTAAAAGCTAGTGATGCAGCCTAATGTCTCCATTCTATGTATGAGTATATTATTGAAGCCCAGAGAAGTAAACCAATTGCCCAAAGACACACAGCTAGTGAGTGCCAAAGCTATACTCAGACTCTAGCAACTTTGAATCCTTGGTCAGTGCCCTCAGCACTAAGCCAACTAATTTTGTTCACAAACAAAATTACATCTCATTTCCACCTTTTAAAATGCACATTCCAGGGGTGCCTGGGTGGCTCAGTCGGTTAAGTGGCTGCCTTCTGCTCAGGTCATGATCCCAGGGTCCTGGGATCGAGCCCCACGTCGGGCTCCCTGCTCAGTGGAGAGTCTGCTTCTCCCTCTCCCTCTGCCTGCCTCTCTGCCTACTTGTGCTCTCTCTCTCTGTGTCAAATAAATAAATAAAGTCTTTAAAAAATAATAATAATAATAAATAAATTAAAAAAATAAAATGCACATTCCTGATGCTAAGCCTTGTTCAAAGATGTATTTTCAATAACTCTTTGTTCCTTGTTTTAAACAAAACTCTAAACAAAATAGTAATGTTGCCCTTTGCTGAGATCTATGCCAGACAGAAATGGAGCCTGAGGCAAAACCCAAAGGTGTTTAATTTTTTACCTTGTAAACTTCCTCACTAAATATGACAGAAGGGGATATAGCCAGAAGCACTGTAAAATTCCTATTAAACAACGTATCTCTTCAATAGGTACGGCTTACAAAATAAACCATACTGTCCCATTTTCTCCTTTATGATCTAATTTTCTTGTCAGCAGAGCTTAGGTATTTTTTTCCTGAAGAAGAAAAAGATTACTTCAGCTGCAGTAGTGACTTTACCCCCCAACCAATGAGAGCTTGTTATAAATAATAACAACGTGATCCCCAAGGTTTATAATAGCCTTTAAATTGCACAACATACTCTCAAAGGATTTGGGTCAGGAAAAAAAAACCTGGGGCGCCTGGGTGGCTCAGTCAGTTAAGCGACTGCCTTCGGCTCAGGTCATGATCCTGGAGTCCCGGGATCGAGTCCCGCATCGGGCTCCCTGCTCCGCAGGGAGTCTGCTTCTCCCTCTGACCCTCCCCCCTCTCATGTACTCGCTCTCTCTCATTCTCTCTCTCTCAAATAAATAAATAAAATCTTTAAAAAAAAAAAAAACAAACCTGAAAACATAGCATTTTCAATTAAGCTACATACTGGAAAAGTTGGTAAAGAGGAAGAAAATGGACATGAGTTATCTTTGTTTTTGTATCTTCTTCTTTCGATCTTTTACAAATAATTATGCAAGGAACTTCAAGCTACTTAAATTGACCTCTGAGCCTGCAAAAAAAAATATTTATGCTCATGTTTCTGAATTCTCTAAAACACTAACTGGCACATAGGCAAATACATGCTGACAGGTGTTTCAAAGACAACTTTTATTTCTGTTTTGTTTTTTCCCGCAGGGCGACTTTGTGAGCCATCATTTCTCTTGAAAGGCTTCTCTCCCCAAGGTGTTCCACATATATACTATAATAATAAAATAAAACATATGCAATTCAAAATGTATGTAAGAGGAAATGTGGACAGAATAGATTTTATAGAATCCCATGGCACTGGCTTGAGCAATGGGGAGACTTTCCATTGAAATGCCATAGTGCTCTGAGTTCATGTTATGTCCAGAGGAAAAAGAACTGTCCACCTAAGTGTCTATCCTGTACCAGTTTGTGGGCAATTGGGTTACTTAATATGACAGAATGACTTTGTATAAATCATTCATTAGTCTCTGACACAGCTCCATGAAAGGCAGGTCCTGACTTACCAACATTTGTCTTTCACATGTTTTCTTTTTAATTCAGTTACTTGCTAGGAGGATCTCATTTTCCCATTTAAAAAAAAAAAAAAAGTACAGTGCTCATAATAATCATGGTAATTCTAATTAATATTTATTATTTTCTTTGTGTCATTGTAGACACAATAAAGTAGATGATAAAGTAGATGAATGTAAGTTCTAAGAAGGCAAGGATTTTTGTCTATTTGGGCATCACTGCTTTATCTCCACCATTTTAAATAGTTTCTGGCATATAGTAGGTGCTCAGTTATTACAGTTGGAAACCCCCATTAAACAGTTGAGAAAAGTGAGACATAGAAATGTTTCTTGTCCAAGGTCAAACAGGTAGGAAGTAGCAAAGCCTAGATGCTGTCAAATGAGTCTACAATACATATGTAACGGTTCATAGTGTTATTTAGTGGTGACTTGCTGCCAGTTATTTCTACATGCTGTGTTTTTCAGAACATCATTTTTAATAATATTTGGGTTTTTCTAATTTGAAAGTTCTTCTCATAGAAAATCTTTTAAGTTCTGAAGATATAACAGAAAATAAAAAATTGCATCCCACTAATTGACAGATAATCACTGTTAACATTTTGGAGTGTTTTAAAATCTCTGATAAATTTCTATGAATGTAATTACTAGATTAAAGGATATGATCTCAAAAATATGCAGTCTGAGCTTGGAATTGATAGGACAGAGCATTCTACCCACATAAAAAGGGCAGGAATAGCCCTGCCCAGTGATGATGGAGAAGATGTGTAGTTGCCAGTAATTTGCTAAACGCACATTAGCTACAATATTATAACAAGATATTATAATTCCATAACAACATAATGTTACAATGTTGTAATGCGTTCTGTCTTATACAAATAAAGGTATCCTCCCCTGTAGTCAAAACTAACTCTCCCAACAACCATCCATGTGTAGAAGCCATTTTTTTAAGATTATTTATAATGGGAATACTCGATTAACAAATTTAAATAATGGGAAAACGCTTTTCCAGTCTCTTGCCTAAAAGGACTGGGAAGATCAGAAATATCAGCTGACACCAGAGGACATCCTTCTGACTCCAGACCTAATATTCGTCCCACTATGTTGCTTTATTTGAGTATAGGATTCACCAGTAAACGGGTTAGGCCTCTTGAGAATGAGGCCCAGATACATTCTGACGGGTATTGAAGTCAAAAATAAGGTCTATTGCTTTGAAATTACAGAGTGACCAAAAACACAACAAAGACCGGGAAAGGCTAGAGTGGTGAGGAGAGCAGGAAGGAATGGGAGAAGTATGTTGCTCTGTTTCTAAGTGCTGAGTGCCCTAAGCAGAGTCCTGAGCAGGCACAGCCAATGAGTAAGAAGCTAAGGGCAACTTTCAAAGGCAGAGATTAGCACCCACCCAAAATGTTCAACCTTCCATGACCTGCCTAACCAGGAGGAACTAAAATTGGATGGCCAAATAACTGGGTTCAAGTTACAGGGAAGTTAAATCTGTACAGAGATACGCACTGAAGTAAAGGAAATGCCTAAGAATGCTCAACACCAGATGGCCTGAGACAGAATTTAGATCAGTGGCCTCTATTTTTCTTTATTTTTCACCATTACCAGGAAAGCAATTGTTTTTAAACATCTACTTCTAATAGAGGTAATTTTCTTTTTTTTTTTTTTTAATATATTTTTTAAAGATTCTGTTTATTTGAGAGAGCATGAGCAGTGGGGAGGGGCAGAGGGAGAGGGAGAAGCAGGCAGGGAGCCCGCTGGCAGGCTCAATCCCAGGACCCCGAGATCATGACCTGAGGCAAAAGCAGACGCTTAACCACCTAAGCCACCCAGGCGTCCCTCCAAGTCATTCTTTTTTTTTTTTTTTTTTTTTAAGATTTTATTTATTTATTTGAGACGGAGAGAATGAGAGACAGAGCATGAGAGGGAGGAGGGTCAGAGGGAGAAGCAGACTCCCTGCCAAGCAGGGAGCCCGATGCGGGACTCGATCCCGGGACTCCAGGATCATGACCTGAGCCGAAGGCAGTCGCTTAACCAACTGAGCCACTCAGGCACCCCTAGAGGTACTTTTCTTACAGCATACACACAGGTATCACTGTACTCATAGATCATAAACATCATAAACCATATGCCCAAAAAATAGACTTTTTAATGAAATAAAATTAATTTAAAAATAAATGTTAATATTCCTGTTCCACCCACCAGTGGATCATCTCACATCCTGGACTACATTCATGCTCCTGTTTGGTAAGCTGATTGAGGCAGTCTATGTTTCTAGTTATTCTGTCTTCTTCTTCTTTTTTAGATTTATTTATTTGTTTCTTTTAGAGAGAGAGCACACATGAGCAGGGGGAGGGGCAGAGGCAGAGGAAGAGAGACCATCCTCAAGCAGATACTCCGACGAGTGTGGAGCCTGGCACAGGGCTCAATTCCAGAATAGTGAGATCGTGACCTGAGTGAAATCAAGAGTCGGACACTTAACCGACTGAGCCACCCAGGCCTCCCTATGTGCCTTCCTCTGTTTGATTCAAATCATCTTTGTCTTTTTTTTTTTTTTTAAAGATTTTATTTTTATTATTTATTTGACAGAGAGACACAGCGAGAGAGGGAACACAAGCAGGGGGAGTGGGAGAGGGAGAAGCAGGCTTCCCGCAGAGCAGGGAGCCCAACGGGGGGCTCGATCCCAGGACCCTGGGATCATGACCTGAGCCGAAGGCAGTCGCTTAACCGACTGAGCCACCCAGGCGCCCCCAAGTCATCTTTGTCTTAAGGGAACCTTGCTCGTGATAGTAAATGAAGTTTAATTTTTTTTCCTGTTCACAATTTTGCCTGATCTAGATTTTTTTCACGCGACAGTCAATAAATGACAGATGATACCCAACATGCTATGCTGTGTCTCACATCACAATCTCATTTCATGCCATTCCCCAAAGCCAGAAGAGATGAAGAAACTTCTCCTTTCACAAATCAAATAAGTAATTAGTTGCAGATATTAATAGGCAATTCAAAAAAGAAATAGAAATAGTCCATGAAATCATGAAAAGAATAGCTAAAACAATCTTGAAAAAGAATAAAGTTGAAGGACTCATATTTTCCAACTTCAAAACTGACTACAAAGCTACAATAATCAAAACACAGTAGGGGCGCCTGGCTGGCTCAGTTGGTAGAGCATGTGACTCTTTTATTTTTTTTTTAAGATTTTATTTATTTATTTGACAGAGAGAGACACAGCGAGAGAGTGAACACAAGCAGGGGGAGCGGGAGAGGGAGAAGCAGGCTTCCCGCGGAGCGGGGAGCCCGATGCGGGGCTCGATCCCAGGACCCTGGGATCATGACCGGAGCCGAAGGCAGACGCTTAACGACTGAGCCACCCAGGCACACCGAGCATGTGACTCTTGATCTCGGGTCATGAGTTTAAGCCCCACATGGGGTGTAGAGATTACTTAAAAAAAAAAGAAAAGAAGTATGGTACTGACATAAGACAGAATGGGATTGAGTGTCCTGAAATAAGCCCATACACTTAAAGTCAACTGACTTTCCACAAGGATGCTAAGAAAACTCACTGAAGAAAGAATAGTCCTCCCAAGAAATGGTGCTGCAACAACTGCATATTCACACCCCAAGGAAAGAAGTCATAGCCCTCCCTCACACCACATGTGAAAATTAACTCAAATTAGATTGGTCTTCAATGTAAGAACTAAAACTATAGAACTCACAGAAATCATGGAAAGACATTTAAAATCACTAATAATCAAAAAATAAAAATTAAAAGAATTAGAAACTATTTTTCATCTCCCTAATTGGTGAAAGATATTCTGAAGATCAGTACAGGCTAGGTTTGGAGGAAAAGGTGCCCTGATGTATTTTGATGATTATGTAAATTAGCAGTATTTCCACTCAAAGGAAATTATCCTTTTTTTTTTTAAAGAGCTTATTTATTTATTTGACAGATACACAGCGAGAGAGGGAACACAAGCAGGGGGAGTGGGAGAGGGAGAAGCAGGCTTCCCGCGGAGCAGGAAGCCCGGTGTGGGGCTCGATCCCAGGACCCTGGGATCATGACCTGAGACGAAGGCAGTCGCTTAACCAACTGAGCCACCGAGGTGCCCCAAATTTGTGGGTTCTATGTGATACTAGTTAGTTTGATTTCAGTTAGCTAAAATCCAACTAACTATAAAATCTTCATCAGCCTGAAGACTTTTTTTTAACATTCCATTTCTATGTCCTGAGGAACAATAAAACTTTTACGAGATGCCCCCAGAATCCGTTTAGATTCATCTCCTGTCACGAAAAGTGGTGTTTACAACTGTGAGCACAAAACACTGCAAGATGCTCAAAGAAAGATTACATTATATTCCCTGGACAGGACTTCCCTAAACAGAAGAATAAATTCAAATATTTTATGAATATTCTTTTTTCTCAAAGATTTTATTCATTTATTTCAGAGAAAGAGAGCACATGCACATGTGCAAGTATGAGCAGTGGGAAAGGCAGAGTGAGAAGCAGACTCCCCACTGAGCAGGGAGCCTAATGCAGGACTCTGTCCCAGGATCCTGGGACCATGACCTGAGCCGAAGGCAGACGCTTAACGACTGAGCCACCCAGGCGCCCCGGAAATTATCCTTTTAAGAAATTTGATAAGGATACACAGTTGTATGTGTGAAAATGCTTAGAAAGCATTGCAAAGAAGAGTAGATAATTGTAAGTATAAATAAATATGTAAATGTATATAAATGTATAAATGTCCATCAGTTAGGGTTTGGTAAAAACTACACAATGAAATAATAAGCAGCCATTAAAATTGTTGATGGATACATATATTTTATTGACAAGGAAAGACAGGGATAATTTATTATTATTTTTTTAAAGATTTTATTTATTTATTTGACAGAGAGAGAGAGAGCACAAGTAGGGGGAGTGGCAGGCAGAGGCAGAGGGAGAAGCAGGCTCCCCGCAGAGCAGGGGGATCCTGATGTGGGACTCGATCCCAGGACCCTGGGATCATGACCCGAGCCGAAGGCAGTCACTTAACCAACTGAGCCACCCAGGTGCCCAGGGATAATTTATTATTAAGGCAAAAAAAAAAGTAGGCATCCCCAGGCCAGATGGGGAATACAGGAAAGGGAAATTAACACTCAAAGGGAATACCCAAAGTGCTAAAGTTAAATTTTGTGTTCCTGGGCGCCTGGGTGGCTCAGTTGGTTAAGCAACTGCCTTCGGCTCAGGTCATGATTCTGGAGTCCCAGGATCGAGTCCCGCATCGGGCTCCCTGCTCGGCGAGGAGCCTGCTTCTCCCTCTGACCCTCCCCCCCTCATGTACTCTCTCTCATTCTCGCTCTCTCAAATGAATAAATAAATCTTAAAAAAAAAAAAAAATTTGTGTTCCTCTCTGATTTTTCATAGGTCAGACCTGGCTGTATACTTCTTTCCATATGCTAAAGTTTGATTTTTTTTCTCTTATAAATATTTCCAAGAAGTACATCATGCACTGCAAACAGCTTCCTGGCCAGAAACAATAATTTGGATGTTGGAAATGACAATTACAGGCTAATGTACCAATTCTAAATGGGCTGACAGATGTTGAGAAGGCTGCAAGCATCATTAGGCAGCTTCTTCCAATTATTCTAGCCAATAGCAAGGGGTTCTGATCTTTGGATAATTGGGATTGATAACCCTGAGTTACTGTATAATCCCAAAAATTCTAAATCCTCTATGCAAAAGAAACAATAACAGCCAACATTCCTAACTAATTAGTGGTAATCCTTTGTAGTATAAAACATGAGTCTGAGGAATCCTTCCATATTCACTCTTAGTTAGAACACTCTGGAAAAAGGACCTGTCTGACCCACAGACATATTTATTCCTCCCAACAAGTTCTCTGGGAACAAGCATCTGTCAACACAACTTAAACATAACCCACCAGGGCGCCTGGGTGGCTCAGATGGTTAAGCGTCTGCCTTCGGCTCAGGTCATGATCCCAGGGTCCTGGGATCGAGTCCCACATTGGGCTCCCTGCTCCTTGGGAGCCTGCTTCTCCCTCTGCTTCTCTCTCTCTCTCTCTGTGTCTCTCATGAATAAATAAAATCTTTAAATAAATAAATAAATAAACGTAACCCACCCAAAATGGAGCAAAAGTCAATAGCTTAGCTTCCCATCTTCTTCAAGAGAGTGTTTACAGCATTAAAACAGCCCATGAAAGATGAGAGATCAACTGTTTTATCACTTGTCATCTGCTTGAGCCACTTTTCATAACAATTGCGGTCACACCTCTGATTGTGCCAAAAAAATTTCCCTAGACACATTACATTATACATAAGTCCATGGGATCAAACAGCTTATAAAGCCCCAGAGTGAGATAATGCTGAGGACCCAGGCATGCCTCAAAAACTCCCCTTCCCAGGGGCGCCTGGGTGGCTCCGTCGTTAAGCATCTGCCTTCGGCTCAGGTCATGACCCCTGGGTCCTGGGATTGAGCCCCGCATCGGGCTCCCCGCTCTGCGGGAAGCCTGCTTCTCCCTCTCCCACTCCCCCTGCTTGTGTTCCTGCTCTTGCTATCTCTCTCTCTGTCAAATAAATAAAATCTTAAAAAAAAAAAAAAAAAAAAAACTCCCCTTCCCTCCCAGGTCTCAGCTACAGCACACACTCTCATAAACTATCCATGCATCACCCATGCGAAGAGGAGATGGACATTCCAGGAAATCAATCAAGTGTATATTCCTGGTTTCACTTCTGAAATGCTCAGTTAAATGTGGCTGTAAGTCCTTAAAATTAAAAACAACAACAAAGTACGCCTGAGTAAAGTGAATGATTCCAGCAAGTGTCACGTCTCCAAGTGTTAGTATTTCCCAAGGAGGAAGAAGAGGACTACTTGTCAAGTAATTCCAAGAACCACTAATGAAGAAACCTTAACTTTCTACTCTGTCCCATTCATGAGAATTCTGGGGCTTCTAGGCTAATGCTAATGCCAGCTCAATCATCTTAAAGATTTATCCCCATTATATTTTATCTTTTTCTGTATTCTGTCCTTCCACATTCTTGCCACCAACTCCGTTTTTGAAAACCTGTGGGACACTGGGTATGGCATTTTTAAAGAGAATCACTACTTAGCTCTTGCAATTAGGAGAGGGACATATTTAATGTCACATGGGAAGCACATGGGCGCCTACATTTCTGATCCATTGTCAGCTCTCACTCAGATCGGAGAGCTATTTTTCCTGTTAACAGTGGGAAATCATCTTCCTCCAAACACTAAGAGGTAGATCATGGAAAACACAAGGGCAGATGGCCAAAGTCTTGAGAACAATTGGAGTGGAGGATGAGAAAGCTATGGGCATGAACAACTTTTATCCCATCCTTGGGATAATAATAATAATAATAATAATAATAATAATAATATGACAGTTTTGCTGGACGTAATAGGCTTCCTGATGAATATAGTAGATAAATGCTATAAGTAAAATAATTTTTTGCCTCTTCTTAAAAACAAAAACCATATTTTCAGCCAACTGGGGCCATGAGAGAAGCAAGTGAAATCCTGGAATACAACAATATGGAAAACTAGCACTATGAAAAATACCTCAGAGGATAACCACAATTTACATAATGGAAGGAGAGATGACCAACTGGACTGGAACAGGGCCCCTTCTGTTTATATTCACTCATCATTTTCTTAAGAGGAAGAATTATACCAGAAACTGATTATGTCACTTTTAATTTGTTGTACATCATTATTTTTTTTTAAGATTTTATTCATTTATTTGACAGAGACAGACACAGCGAGAGAGAGAACACAAGCAGGGGGAGTGGGAGAGGGAGAAGCAGGCTTCCCGCAGAGCAGGGAGCCCGATGCGGGGCTCGATCCCAGGACACTGGGATCATGACGTGAGCCGAAGGCAGACACTTAACGACTGAGCCACCCAGGTGCCCCTGTACAAAATTATTTTTAAGTGTACAGAAAACTTGTGTAACTTTCATCCCAAAGCATGAGTTCCATCATTATGAACTAATATATCTTCAAAAATTTCTGAAGTGAAGTCCACCTCCAGATAGCATGGGAAGGAGATCTCTGAATATGGTGGACCCAAGTGACCACAGCAGGCAGGATTCAAGCACCTGACTGGAAAGGCACAGACTACATAAAGAATGGTACCCTGGAATGTCACCTACCTGCTAAAACGTTACTTTATCAGATTTCTAATGTATTTGGGAGTACTCTCTACATTTACTTTGGTACTTAGATGACAAAGATGTAATTCTGATTCTTCTTTCTAAGCAAGAGAAAAGGAGTCCTGTTTTTTAAAACTTTATCTGCTTATATTAACAAGCAAGGTTTCCAGCAGAGTTGACTTCTCTGTACTGACCTAAGAAATGCCTCAGTTCACAAGCAGGATTAGCCTGAGGTGTAACAGGATAGGCAAAACTTTTCAGTGAAATAGGTATCATTTTTCCCCTCCCTCCCCCTCTCCCTTTACTTCTCCTTCTCCTCTTCTTCCTCCTCCTCCTGCTGCTTCTGCTTCTTGTTGTCTTTTGGTGTTTCCAATGCTTCAGTTATTATTATTCAAATATAGCCACAATTTCTAAGCCAAATACTAGTGTTTATTATCTTCTATTTCAGATGAACCACATTACTGCTGCCTTTCTGAAAAGAGGCAACTGATCAGTGTTTCCCCCACTTTTTGTAGATGCTTTGTTCAGATGTCAAATTCTTGCTCTTTCTGAAGGTATCAGTAATTATGCAGTAGACTACTAAATCTTTCATCCAACACGCTTTCGTGAAATACTATCATGTGCGAGGCACTGGATGCCTAAAGATGAAAAAAGCAAAGTTCTTGTCCCCAAAAAACTCCTAGAGGAAAAATCAAAAACACAGATTGCACTATAGAAACCTAAGTACCACTGTAGCGATATGAACAAAGTCCATGAGAACATGAAGGACTTGATTTGGGTGGTGGTTCCAATGTGGTTTACCAGTTGTCAATAATACTTTGGGACCTAAAGAATGTTCCTATGCTGTTGCTCAGTGTTCTGCAGGAATGGATCTACTTTCCCTTGTCAGGGTTTTACTACCAGAGAGGATTTTACAGGCTCAGATCAAGCATAAGATCACCATTACTGTTCCTCAGGCTAAAGGGTCATTTTTCTTGGATTCATCTCTAGGTTTCTTCTCTGCTAATGCAAGCTCAGTGGAGTCTTTGGTTTCATAGGGATGTAAAGCAATTGAGTTATATATGAGTTGGTAGATGAATAAAAAGAAGTAATTCCACGTTGTAGACTTAGAGAAATTAGAATGAAATGGGAAAAAGAAATGAGGAGGGTGGTCAAGAGCTCTTTCAGAATTTTATTAATAATATGCCCAAAACGCTATCTGCGCAATCATGTCTCCATTTATGTATTATATGCCATCTCAAAAATGGGACTGTGAATCAACATTTGAGTCAAATTCTATTTCAAATGTATCCCGGGGCAATTTAAAGAAATAATTTAGTAAATTTCCTTGTAAAGCAGAGACTATTTTACAATGTGAATAATCACTCCCTTATTTTATGTCTTATAAGTTGGAGTTTTGTCAAAGTTTATTTAATGCAAGGCAAACTGCGCGTTATACTTGATGCTCAAAGAAAAAAAAGACATATAAAGGAAATGGCCGTAAACTGGCAAACTATGTCCATATGCATTCTAGTCATCAGGTTCATGACATCCGGTGTTCTACTTTTGGCTAACTTGCACTGAATAGATCAGTATCCCAGCAAACAGGCAGAGTAAGAAAGGGGACACTCTAGGACACCCTGGTTTAGACAGAGAGAGAGAGAGAGAAAGAGATCTAAGCCAACACTTCTCCAAGTTTAATGCATATGTGAGTCACCGGGATTTTTTTTAAATGCAGATTCTGATTCAGGAGGTCTGGGGTGAGGCACAGAAGTTCTGCATTTCTAACAAGTTGCTGGGTGATACCAGTGCTGCTGGTCCACGGACCATATTTCCGTGGCAAGAATCTAAGCTAAGTTCCTGAAATAGATGCTCAGAAGCATATCTTGTACTATGCAGTTTGTCAGCAACTTGAACATCCAGGCACAACATCTTTGAGGTCTCCAAACTGCATCAGTGAGGGGAAGAGACAGAGAAAAAGGAAACTCCTTGAGACAGTATTTCCTGTTCCTCATGTTTCCTTCCATTGCAACATTCCCACCCACCCCCACTTCTGCAAGGGGGATGGGGGAGGCGGTGGGGGGGCTGTTTGGCCCAGGGAGTCAGCTACCATAACATTTTCCGCAGTCTTTGTTGCCTGACAGCAATGGAAAGGCAGGACAAAGTGGAGGTGGTCAAAGGTTTTAGCTTTGCTCTCAGGCAACATCGTTCCACTGAGCCACCCTATGCTCACTCTTTCAACAAAATTAATGCAATGCCTTTACTCTGGCTCTCTTCCTCTCTTGAGATGTCCCCGGAATAGTGCTGGATATGTAAAGTGTTTCCTTTGAACTAAGGCAAAGGGAGTACATAAGCCCCAGAACACCTTCGGGCTCTGAGCGCTATATCAACTTTGAAACTGTGAGACAATAGTTTGATATTTTTAGAAACACATATTTACTAAAAAAATTCTAGATATGCCATTGCACCAATTTTTTAAAAGCCATAGCCCAAATAAAGGTATATAAAGAACTTCTCTTTATCAGGGAGGGTCTCGGGATAATGTCTACATGTTGGTTTTCTCAACAAAGAGAACTCCATAATAGGATGTACCTCACATTGCCATTATAAGGCTCCATTTCTATGTGGTTTAGAGAACTCCCTAAAACCACAAGGCAGCCATAACATTCACCAGGACTTAACTTCCCATTAACTTACCCTGGAGTAAATTAGCTAAAAGGATACTCAAAATCAAAATAGTGCCACCAAAAACTGCAGACAGCTCTTCTCCAAGATGGAAAAAAAAAAATCTTGACATAGAAATAAATCAGTATATCAGAACTGTTGTTTCAAAGATACATTAGACGAAAGTAGGATACGACAGCAAAGATTCTTGCAAAATGGCATGCCGTGCCAATTAATTTTACATTCATTTCTTCTTAAAATCTCCTTCTTGATGTATGTCTTCTGCTTCAGAGGAAATCTGGCATAACATGAAACAATTTCTATTGCTAACTACCTTTTCCATGTCCATGAAACCACTATCAGTGAAAGTATAAGTTAAACCACTATAACAATATACATACTCACGTAGGATAGATATTAATATTCTATATGCTAATACACCCTGTAGATGCTTGTAAATATTAAAGATATACAGAGAAGGACACGGGAACATATCTTTTATGTCACCTTTTTTATTAACGCGGTCTTTAGTGTAAAACATAACCTGAGAGTGTTTCAAGACATAGGACTTATCTGCCCTCTGGTGGAAGGATGGGACGAGCTCTTCAGGCCTTACTGTTCTGCTTCCCACAACAGAAATTGGCCCACACCTAGAGCGGTTTCTTTATCGAAGGGGCAGAAGAGAGTAAGGAGGGCACGTACTGCATGGAGCCCTGGGTGTTATATGAAAACAGTGAATCGTGGATCACTACATCAAAAACTAATGATGTATTGTATGGTGACTAACATAACATAATAAAATTAAATTAAATTAAAAAGAAAAAGAAGAGTATGATTCCATCCTGAAGATGTCAAAAAGACACATCTGGGGACGTCTTCGGAGTAGTTGAGTCACTTCCACAGAGACAGAGTTACAGGAGACTTGCAGAGGCCCTGCGTGAGAGGTCATCCTACAGGAAGTTGACAGGCCCCTACTCCTGGTCCCATGACAATGTCCCCGGAATCCAAGGGGAGGAAGCATTTTCAGTACCACAGGGATCCTTCCCTCAGACCGGCCTCTGGCCCAAGGAGCCCCGATCTCATGTTAGGGTTTTAGGAAGCCAAGGCCACTTATAAAAACGGAAACATCTATCTTCATTGTTATTTTAGAGGCAGAAGGTAGCAGTGCCTTGGAACCCAGAGGGTGTGACACAAAGCTGGGGAAAAGATGTCGCCTCACTTTCCATGTCAGCACAGCATGGTGCCGTCACGGGAAGGGAGCCAGCCGGCCATCTCAGTGCGCTAACACAAGGCTGCAGGGCCCTTCCAGGCGGGCAGAGCAGAGCTTCCCCGCGGTGGCAGATGCTGCTATAAAGACCCACACTGGAACCCAGAGCACCCCCGAGAGCCTTGGCAGAAAACGTCAGATGTTGTCAGAGGAAAGGGATAGGAGAACGCCTTCCTTGCAGGGGCTGAGAGGGTTATTTTCATGAGCAACCTGAGATACTCTCTCGGAAGACCCTAGAAATAACTGGCTGCTGGAGATCCTGAAATCGGAGGACAGGAAAGAGCCAGAAGAAGGAGGATTTGTTACTATAAGCGTCTTTTTCAGATCAAGCCGATGTGACCCGAGAAAGTTACATCAGTCTTGTGCACAGTTGGGAACCTTTAGACAATGTCATGGATAAGCCTTGTCACAACTCACCAATATGCCACATAATTATTGGTGCTGCTAAAACAGCAACAGCTCTGATGAATGAAGAGAGATCAAGAACTAAGGGAACAGAAGAAACTAGTTTGGTTAAGAATGGAACAACCCAAACTCCACAGAGATTAAACCCTGGAAGATCTTCAATTGTCTAAACCTCAAACACACAAGGAGCCTGTCGGCATCTCTTGTATTTTATTACTCCCACCGCCGGAATTCATGTTTGGGGATTATATTTCAGTAGGGCTTTTCTTTCAGGTGTCTGATCTCTCCCTTTTCCAAACTCTTCATCACCATTCACATGACACTTGTTCGTAAGTTTTTACCTGCGAATCTTTCCATGTCACTTTAAAATGCCATTTCTGGGGTACCTGGGGGGCTCAGCTGGTTGAGCGTCAGACTCTTGGTTTCAGCTCAGGTCATGATCTCAGGGTTGTGAGATGGAGCCCCGCATCAGGCTCCACGCTCAGGGAGGAATCAGCTTGAGGTTCTCTCTCTCTCTCTCTCTCTCCTCCCTCCCCCCCTGCCAGCCCCCTCCCTTCATGCACAATCTCTCTCTCTCCACCCCCCAAAAAATGCCATTTCCTCCACAGTGCCTGGCACTGAGTAAGGGACCAATAAGTCTTAAACAAACATATTTTTGTGAGTGAAAAATTGTCTAAAGCACAGAAGGCAAACCATTTGAAAAACTCACACAGAAACCAGACTTCACCTTCACTCCTCCTGCTGTTTCCATTTCTTCCTTCAGAATGAATATGACATTGGTAATATTCTAGGAATGGGATATCATTCCTAAATTCTCACGCATAATTCCTGCATTATCCAAGTTTTCTAAAATAAGCATGTGCCACTTTTGACATCAAAATTAAAAGGCAAAAATATTTCAAATTTTCCCCACTTAATTATCTTTCCCCAAACCATTTCCATCTACTTGTTTAGGGCCACCACGTTCCCAGCCACCCAGTGTCAAAGCCTCAAACTTTCCTGGATTCTCCCTATCCCCATTTCTTGCCTCTCAAATGCAAACCATTTCCAGGTGTTATTTGGCTTTTGACCTATCACCAAACAAAGGGGTCTGCTCCCAGTCCTCTATACAAATTGTTGGATGTGCTCACTCCCTTTTCCCCACTGAACACTTTCTCCTACCTCCTCTCACCACACCAATCCTCCTCCTTTCAGGCCTACATCAAGGCGCCCCTCATCAGGGACGGACTCTCTCTCTGTGAACCCCCAACTTTATAGTGATGACTTTCTACCCTGAAACCAGGACACTTGTAGTGCACAGGACAGTCTCCATTAGTGTGACTATCTGTCCGGGTTTCGGTGGGACTGTCCTGGTTTGCACCTATATTCCCAGTGAAATACTTAATAGCATCCCCTTTCCCACTCAAAAACACCCCAGTCTGGATGATATAATGAGATCACTCTACTTATTAAATCCACCTTTGCAAAAATCTCACCTCCTTAGCTGACAGTAAATGACTCAATAATGGGAACTTTATCACATTCCTCTGTAACCCATCTGCACTTGCTGGCATCTGCCCATAGTAGCAGCTCGAATAGCATTTGAAAATCAATCAGTCTTGTTATCTTTGACAATGGGTAAGCACGGGATATGCTTATCTTGCTTATAAACAGTCTACCCAACAGATGATTCTATTGGGAATTACCTATCCTACTCCCCACCACCCTCCCCGGACACACACACACAAACAGAGAGAGAGTCTGGCCCGAGTACTCATCCATACTCTTCCACAAGCACCATCTTTATTGGGCTCCTCATTCCAAGTGGGTGCGGCCAGGAGCAGGGCTCTCTTGTGCCTTGTAGAGCCCAGAACTGCACTTCTAGATTTTAAATGCTCTTACTGGGGACTGTTCTGCAGCAAAATTGTAACAAACAGTTTGTCATTAATGATGCTCATGTCTTCTTTAAGCACATCCACTACCTCCTTCATTCACAAAACAATTAATCAGCATTTGTTATGTCCTAGCTACCATGCAAGGTGCTAGAGACACAAACAACAAGCAGAGAGTCCTTCCCTGTAAGAACATAGAACTTGGTGGCAAAGAAAGGCACTCAATCAGGACACTGCATAACACATGCTATTAAGAAATGCATCATGTGCTAGGGGAGCACACAGCAGAGAGTATCTAATTCTAATTAGTCTACTTGCATGAGTTGGGGAAGGTTTCACAGAAACAGTGACCAAATAAAGAATTAGGAAGAAAAGGTACACCTGGAAGATAAATTGCAAGAAACATGTCCTGGAAACAGGAACTAATTAAGTATGCAAAAAACATGCCTGGCAAGGGAGCTGGAATGTGGAAGGGGAAAGGACAGTAAATATGGCTGGAAACATAGACTGGAGCCAGACAGAGCATCAGGTAACATGCTTGGAGTTTGGGGCTTTATCTCATAGGCAAAGAGAAACCAGCAAAGGTTTGTTAGAAAATAGTGCAACTAGATTTATGCTTTAGAAAGCTTGCCCTTGCAGAGAACACCAAAATTCACATGCAGAAGGTTACAGGCTACTTTCCTGTAAGGAGAGGTTGGATGGGGAAGCTGTGTTTGCCAAGTAAATATGCCATTTATACTTAGTGTATGTTTACATGGGATGGCTGGATATGAGTGGTAGTCCAATGGAGATTATGAAGATGCTAAAGTCTTCTCCACCAAATATTCATTCCACTCATCTGGTGCTCCTCATATCCACTCTCTGTTACTAGTTGGATTTTGAGGGGAAAGCAGTGGTAATAGAGGAGGTAGGGGTAGGAGGAGATGGCAAGAAAGGAAAAAGCAACTGGATGGAGAGTGATGACACTAACAAAGTTGGAGAATACAGGAGACCCAGATTTTGGGGAAGTGTAATGATGAGCTTGGTTTTAGACATGTGACATTAGAAGTGTTGGTAGGAGTTCCAGATGGAGGAATCTAACAGGTTATAGAATTATCAGTGTTAGAGATCAGGGAAGGACTTGTTCTGGAGCTAGAGCCTAGCGTGTTTTCAGCATACAGTACTCATCGGAACTATGGGAAGGAGGATGTCATCCAGGGAAGGGATGGATATCAAAATGAAATTCTTTTCATTGTAGGAGGGATATAATTAAAGTAAGCTGGGCAGGGGGACATCCATCGTGTCAACTTTGATTTGTTGGCAGTGTCTCCTTGGAGCCACCAAGAAAGATTCTAGGGCCACATTCGGACTCACAAGGCTGTTAGTAGAGTGAGAGAAGGTCTAGACATAGTGTCACCAATACCATCTTAGATTTAGGAGGTTGTGAGACACAACAGTGCAAACGAACAGCAAAAAGCACAACAGCGAGAAATGTTCAACAGGGCCAAGTGCCTCAGGAGATGACCCAGAATCAAGGGCTGGAGAAGGTAGGTGGAAGCTGGACTGTCTCAGTGATGGAGAGAGTTGAGGAGTAAACGGGAGGAGCTGAAATTACCTCAACAAGAGGAAACTGAGGAAACCGTACCTCAGGAAATCCCCAGAGTCTTTCTTCCCATTCCTGCAATGTCTGCCCAGGGATCGCAGTGCTCCATCCCCACCCACCATTTTAATGAGCGCCGCCTTTTCTCACTCTCTCCCACACAGCCCCCCACACCATGCCCGAAAGCTTAACTATCCTTTGATAACATTATGAACTAAATTAGGACTTTTCAAATTTGAAAGACCAAGGCCAAAAGGACATCTGTATACAAAAGGATGCAGTCGTGCGAGCATGCAGCGCTCTTCCACTAAGAAAATAAAGAAATAAAAGGGAAGGAACGGAAGGTGAAAAGGCCCCAGGCCTCTGCCCACCCTGGGGCGGAGCTTGGAAAGGACGGTGGGAGGGGGCAGCCTTCTGGGTTCCAGCAGACCAGGTGAAATGCAACAAATGTGAAGACAGCCCTAAATTTCAAATTAGAGCTGCCTTTGATTGCAAATGTTTAAACTTATATTAAAGGGAAATGGCCATCAAGGGGATTGCCTCTGGAGCCAGGCTCTGCCTGAAGTAATGGGACTGTTCCCTCATTAGAATGAAAAAGGGACAGAGCTGTGATTGAAACCTCAAGGATTCCGCGCCCCGGCGGAGCTTGGGCCATTTTTTTTTACGCTGCACTGACCCCTAGAGGTTCTCCCTTTCATTCAGAATGTGCTAGGCATCTGGCCCAGGGGAAAATAAATAAATAAATAAGGGGGAAATGCGGCTCTACTTTCTTAAAATCAAAAGGGGTGTGGAGAGCAGGGGAAAAAGAGGAAAACGGGATCTCACTGCCAAGTGCCATCAATTAAAAGCGCCTTAATAGAAGCAAACTTTGTCAGTGCATTTCTCGTGCCCCAAGCGCCGGCAGTTAAGCTTGCTGCAATACTAGTCAGACAGATTGGAAACAAGCGATTGCATTTTAAACGTGCCTCTCCGGTTTCCTGCCCCATGTGGCAGCTGAGACCGCAGGCCAGCCGCCAGCCAATCCGGCGCCCGGTCCCCTCGCGATACAGGGAGGCGGCGGGAAGTTGTGTTCCTGCTCCGAGGACCCAGCGGCCCGGATGTCTGTCTGCACCACCAGCCTTGCTTCTCCCTTTGCCTCCTTTCCCTCTGAAAGAGAAGGTAGAGTCGCGCTAAGTAAGCACCCGCGCTGTCATGGGGACGCGTGCGGCAGCGAAAAACTGTGGCGTGTCACACTCTCCCAAGAATCTTAACGACATACTTCCGGCAGCTGAAATTTTGATTTTTAACACGCAGGCCACAGGGGGAATCTGTCCCCATACGGAGGAAGAAGACAGGAAATCAAGCACATGGAACAACGGGGGAGCTGAGATGCTAGATCTTTGGGACTTTGGGAGCCGGTGGATTCTGAGGGTGCACTCCCGGGTTGCAGTAAGAGGTCAACCCCACTCAGGGCAGACAGTCCACGTCGATTCGTCCAAAAGCGGCTGGGATATGGCCTCTAAAATTCAAATGATCCACAGTTTTGGTCAGGAAATCTATTGAGTGTCACAAATAGGGACAAAGGAGAAACGTAAGGGTCTTTGGAAACAACAGTTCTAAAACTATTGAAGGGATAAATCTCTTTATCCCTATAAATTCTGGAAGAAGGATTTTAAGCCTGAATATATATGGGTGAATTTTTTTTTCTTTTTAAAAATGAATACTTACAGGGGTTAGGGAAAATGAGGTGGGGGAGGTGTGATTTATAGCCTAAACACTTCAGATTTGATACCAAAAATAAAAACATGGGATCATTAAACAACCCATATCCTGTGGCTAAACCAGTTGCCAGTTTCATGAAAATTACAGTTGTGCCTTCGACACTGTCCCTGACATGATTCATCTGGCGTTTCAGGCTGCCTTTACTACTGATAATTCAGTAACTGATTGGGCAGTGATCTGATTTGATGGGTGACTTAGCTGAAATAATTGGATTGACAATTTCCAATTGATGAGGAGGTTACGCACCATCTTTCACCCATTAGGATCTCATGCATTTCCTTCAAAAGATTCAAGAGCATCATAATTAGTCACAAAATTTTCCGGCTTCCCACTGTAGCTGTCCCTCAGAAAGTGTGCCAAGAAGCTAAGCAAAAGAAATACATAAATATGCAACCATTAACCGCATGTATCTACCTTACTGTTGGCAACCATTAGTCTGAGGCTCCCATTTTCCTTCACAGGGAATCCTGACACAGTCGGTCCTAACACACATAGGACTGCTTGTACCTTCAAATACCTCTTTTCCCCCCCACACACTTGAGTTTCAAAGAAGTACCAGAGCAACCACTGCTACCAAGTTATAAGGCTTCCCAGTGACAATTCTAATCTCTGAAAAACTGGGAGAATACAAATCTTTCCAAATGACAAAAAGATGCGATTTATACTTACTTTCCTTTGCCGTTTTGTTCATTAAGCACTTTTCATCCAAGCGAAGGAGGCATTTCTTCTTGCCCCATGGGGTTGGAAGGTGACGACAGTAGAAGTAAAAAGCAATCAAGTATGGGCGTGAAAGCAGGTGCCGCGGGCTAACTCCTGTTCCCAACTCAGCCCAAAAAGCTGACTGCTCCTTTCATTGGATCTTTTGGCCTGGGAATGATAGAATGTTGTTGCTGGTTCTCAACCTCAGGAGTTTCCTGGGTGAAATTCGAAATCAGCCCCATATGCAGAGGGCAAGGGGAGACCACAGACATGTCACCGCAGATCGAGAGGCGGCAGTTTCGACAAGCAAGGGAACTTACTACAGGAGGCGCATCTTGGGCTCCCCAAGACCAGCAGATCTCTGCACCACCTCTTAAAATCTTCCAAGTTGACACAGGCCTCGCCAGGGTTCTGCCACCACGTAGAGCATTCAGATGGTCTCAGCAACACCTTACTCTCTCAAGGCTGCATCCTGGAAATTACTGCTCTTGGAATGTACATCCCAACGATAGGGGAGAGGGCGAGGCACCTCCCATTGCTCCGGGTGCAGCTAGAGGGTCAACCGGGGGTTACTCCTCTCAATGACCTTCTCCAACAGTTTCATTTAAAGAAGCTCAATGACGACAGTATTGTTCTTCCGAAGTCTACGGAAAACTAAAAACTCTATCGAGAGTGTCCTCCTTTTCCCTCCAAATGTTGGGTCCTTATAGAATGATTACGATGTGGTAGAAAGCCTGTTAGAGTTTTAAAGATTATTGTTTGTATTATGCAAGTGTTGATTGTTACTTAACTTAGGAGCAATTACCACTGCCCATACATCTGAGTCAAACAATTTAACTTAAATGAGGGATAGTAGTTGCTTGAATGTGTGATTGTAGAAACACGTAACTGTCGGCTAAGTGGAAGCAGAGGGTGTTAAAACGGCAAGTTGCCAAAAGCAACATGCATGCACTGCAAAGGCTGTTGATCACTTTGAAATCCTTCCAAAATAGATTTGGGGTAAAAAGGTAAGTTATGTCAAGGGTTGTGAAGATAATTGATTCTCTGGATGCAAGTACCATGGCTTGGCATCACAAGATTTGGGAAAAGAGAGTTAGTGGAAAGTAGTAGTTAGCATTCTTAAACGAGGCTGCTTGGATTTGAACCCTGGCTCTGCTGGTAGCTAACTTTAGGATCTAAGTTACTTAACCTCTGTGTGCCTCCATTTCCTCATCTATAAATTTTTTTTTTTAAGATTTTATTTATCTATTTGACAGAGAGAGACACAGTGAGGGAGGGAACACAAGCAGGGGGGAGTGGGAGAGGGAGAAGCAGGCTTCCCGCTGAGCCGGGAGCCCGATGCGGGGCTCGATCCCAGGACCCTGGGATTATGACCTGAGCCAAAGGCAGATGCTTAACGACTGAGCCACCCAGGCGCCCCCCTCATCTATAAATATTACCTTCCTCGTAGTGTCCCCGTGAGGATTAACTGAGTTCATGTTTGTGGAGCACTTATGACAGTGTTTGGTACATTGTAAGGGCTGTGCAATGCTCTGTATGTGTGTGTGAAATACAAACACAATGGTGAAAGGTGCTTGTTATTTATTGGAAAAATATTCTGAGATGAACAACAAGGCCTTTTCCATCAGCTATTAGATCCTAACATTTTTTTGTGCACTGTGAACCTTTTAAGAGTCTGATAGGAGAATGCTCATAATGCATGACAGTAAGCTTTGGCATAAAATTTCAGCATGTTTCTGGACCCAAAGTAGTCGTGGGCTCTAGATAAGGAGTCTTGCATTAAACTGAAATCAGGTTTATGGTGAAAATATGGTGGCACAATGAACATTAATATAAATTCCAACAAATGTCAACATCTAAGATGTGGTATCAGGTATTTAGGGTGTAAAGAACCAAATTACATCCCCCCCAAAATTCCCATGTTGAGTTCTAAATCCCAGTACCTCAGAATGTGACTTATTTAAAAAGAGGATCTTTAAAGAGGTAATTGAGTTAAAATGAGGTCTTTGGGGTAGACCCTAGTCCAATCTGACTGGTGCCCTTGTAAGAAGAAGAAATTTGGACTCAGACATGCAGAGGGGAAGACGACCATGTACAGGTCAAGGAGAGGGGCCTCAGAAGAAATCAAACCTATCAACCTCTTGATCTGGATCCCAGCCTCCAGAACTATAGGAAAATAAACTGTTGCGTAAGCCGCCTGGGGTCTGCGGCACTTTCTTTCAGCAGCCCTGGCAAACCAACACACAGGGTCATAGAAGCAGTGAGAACAACGGCCCAAGCCACACCAAAGAGCCGAAAGGGCTGCAAAAAAGAGAAGGACACTTATTTCCTTCCTTACTTTGATGTGGGGATATTGGAAAGAAGTGAAGAAAAACAATTACTATTATGAATTCTACGGAGACCTTGTTTCGAAATACCACCTCTTTTTAAATTCTTCCACTGTCACAATGGTGAGACCTTAGGAGAGTGTCCAAATGAGCCGGCAATAAATACAAAGCTTTCAGATCCAGATGGATTTAATTATGTGGTGAGAGAGAAAGACTTGAGAGGCAAATGCATGCAAGCACGGATGATGTGGATGTTGGTGTTGGGGTGGGGCGGGGGTTGGCGGGGGGAGGGGGGAGGGGGGCCCTGTGGCTGTCCTGTGTCAAACACACCAGTCAGCCTTGGCCAGAGAGCAGAGATTGCATCTCCCTGTACAATACTTCTGCTGTCGCCATTCATAATTGAGGGTAATGGCAAGGCTGAGTCTGCAGGCGGATAGGACATGAATGTTAACACCAAATGTTGGTTCTAGGAAAATAATAGCCCCATTCTGTGAGCCAGCCCTGCCTGTTTTTCCCTCTCTTAGAGCAGATCCTGAGGTGCAGCTCTGCATGCTGTGGTAATGACCAATGAGAAAGAAGAGGGAAGGCTAAGGAAGAGCAGCCTCATCATGGAAACACTTCCCTTTGATCTAGCCCCGGCTAGGATTACGTACTAGCTCTGGGAAAGAATCAGGACAAGGTTATGAGAGAGCGAGAGCGTGGTAAATAGAACCTCCGAAGGGTTATTTTAGAAACTCAGCACTGACTTTCAACACCTGCTTCGTGGAGCACGTTTCATTTGAAGTATTTCACGGACATTGAGGAATGAGCTGGCAATGCTCATCTTAAATTTTCTTGAATAAAAACAATTCAGAAGCTAGCTTGCATACATTTTTTTTGCTATTTTTAGAAAAAAATGTAGCATTCAGGAAATATATGAAATTGATGACTTTTTCCCAAGAGTACAGAAAGTTCCCCATTTACCCTGCCTGGGTCATTACCTCAGTGTGGCCCATCTGAACCTGAGCTATCTTGACAGCCAGTAAAAAATGAAGGTAATGAGGCTGCCTCTCCAACCAAAAGCTAGGGAAAGTGAAGCGTTAAAGAAATAAAGCATGCCATTTCAGCAAAGATGCGAAATGCTGAAGAAGCAATATTTTCTAAAATATCTAAATGTGGCTTCTTTCAACATGGGACTAGTGAGCCTATTTCCCTTTGGACTTTGACATAGCCCTTTCTTTACAGTTTTCTTTATCATTCCCTATTTTAAAACATATATATTTCTATTACAAGACCTATTTTCTCACTTTCTCATCCTTCTCTCATTCCCAGATCCTCTGCTCCCCTCAGACTCCCCACTTGCCACTTATTAGAAGTCATGTTATTTCTCTCAGTTCTGGGATTTTCACAAGGATGTTGCCAGAAAGGTTGTTCTCTCATTTTCAAAAAATCATTCCTTTCTAGAATCGTGGTGGTCCTTCGTGCTGTTCTTTCTGTGAATGTTCTTTTTGTCCCCACAGCCAGAATGGACAGGTGCAGATGCTGTCCTGCATGCACTCTGGCACCTGGGCTCTGCCCTGGATCTGGAGTCCACCAGCTGAGGGGTCTTGCTGAAGGTCCTCTAGGACTCTGTCTTCTCATCTGCAAAATGGGGATAGTAACCCTTCTCTTGCGGGGGTCTGGTGAGTCTGGAATGTGATGAGATATATGTCTGGCATTGTGGTTTATTATATCATGAGTTATCCTCTGGAAGTTCTGCTATGAATATAGCAGTAAGAACTGCTATGCTTTTTCCATGGAAATAAAAATAGACTGTAATAGGAAACAAAGGCTCTATCCTGGAAGTGTTTGATCCATGTCTCTTCTCTCTGCACTAGTACAAAGTTTAAGGCAGGGGGGTCTAGTCATTGCAGAGATCAAACCACTTTTCTCGTGCGGCACCTTAATTAATGTGACCCCAAGAGTGACCCTGCGTTTATGCCCCATGGATCCTTTCCCCTTGTCATTTATATCTTTACACACAGTTCTAAAAGTAGTTGGATTGTTTGGAAGCACATCACTGGGTCAAACGTTTAGCTATTTACTAAGTTTGCTAATCCAGCTAGCCAATTTTCTATTCTTTAACATCACCATAGAAGACCAAGTCAGATGATAGCATTTTTTCTTTAGGAATTAACCAAAATCTGTCACCAATGCCATCCAACAAAACAAAGAAATGAGTCGGCCACCAAGGAAGGAAAGAAATTGCAAACTGAAATTTACAATAAGGAAGATGCTACAGTAACATAAGTTCCTCATTTGACCAACACTGACCAAGATTTACCCGGAAAGTCTGCCTCTTCGCAAAGCTTCAGGAGGCTCACACACCGATAAATGAGAAAGGCAACATGCCCTTTTCCAGACAGATCAGCTGGATCTATTCTGTGCGTCAGCCGAATGGTAGATGTTGCAGCCAGAAAGCCCTCCTATCCATATTTGTTTAATGCTAGGCTAGCCAAAGAAATTCTCATCACTAAGGGTGAAAGAGCTTAGTGTCATCTTTCTCAAAAGACAAGAAAGAGATTATTCAAAATACTTTTAAAAAAAGATGTTAAAATGAATATCAGGATTGAGTTATGAATCCATAAGAATATCATTAAGATTATAGAGGCACCTGGGTGGCTCAGTCATTACGCATCTGCCTTCAGCTCAGGTCATGGTCCCAGGGTCCTGGGATCGAGCCCCACATCGGGTTCCCTGCTCGGCGGGAAGCCTGCTTCTTCCTCTCCCACTCCCCCTGCTTGTGTTCCTGCTCTCGCTATCGCTCTCTGTCAAATAAATAAATAAAATCTTAAAAAAAAAAAAAAAGAATATATGATAGCGTTTTCCTCTTCCACAAAGACTGTGATTACCATGTAAACAGCATTTCCACATTACACTGGATTAGGCCAGAGGACAAAGATGATATCTAACTCATGTGTTGCATTTGGAGAGTAGTCTGTATTTTCATTATTGTATCCAGTACAATCCTGAGCATATACATTAAGGTGAATGGATGCAACTCTCTGAAGAAAAATACAGAATGATTAAAAACAGTGATTGATTCACATGTGTATCTGACTTACATTGAATTTAGAACTTCCTTATGCACAGAATACGAGGCTACTCTTTTGTTTGAGCCTCTCAACAATAAACAAATCCTTTAAGATGTGTTAAGATGTATTAAGCTATGTTGGGGCACCTGGGTGGCTCAGTTGGTTAAGCATCTGCTTTCAGCTTGAGTCATGATCCTGGCGTCCTGGGATCCAGCCCTGCATTGGGCTCCCTGCCCAGCGGAGAGTCTGCTTCTCTCTCTCCCTCTGCTGCTCCCCCTGCTTGTGCTCTCTCTCTCTCTCTGTGTCAAATAAATTAATTTAATTAAATTTTAAAAAAGATACATAAGATTATCAAGTTTCATTATTGAAACAGTGGAGTAATGCCTTTCAACAGATGAATGGATAACAATAGATAAACATCCATAGCAATAAAGGAATGAACCATGACTTATTCTCAAATGCGTTATGCTAAGTGAAGGAAGCTAGTCCCATAAAGCTATATAATGTATGATTCCATTCATATGACATTCTAGAAAAGACAAAGACTACGGGGAATAGAGAACAGATCAGTGGCTGACAAGGGTTTATGGTAGGGAAGGGGTTGACAGCTAAGGGATAGCACAAGGTAATTTGGGAAGATGGTGGTGATATAACTTTCCCCTATCAATTATGGTGGCGGACATATGATTACTCATCAATCAACACTCATAGGCCTGTACATCAAAAAAGCTGAATTTTAGTGCATATGATTTTAAAAATGAATATTTAAAAAAAAACCAGAATGGTATGTAATCCTTCAGGCATGAAGGAGTACTTTAGAATTCTCTACCCACCCACCCCCATTCACTTCTGGTGAGTAACATTTACCTGAAAGGCAAAATAAAATGCTCAGATATCTGCATAAAACCTTTTTTTTTTTTTAAGTCTCTTTCTTCACACCAAGGTTTTGGCACCACGGACATTTGTGGGTGCTGTTCTGTGCCTTGTAGGATTTTTAGCAGCATCCCTGTCCTCTGCTCATTTGATGTCAGTAGCAACCGCACCCTCTCCCTTCTTTGTGAGAACCACAAATGTTTCAACATTGCCATATGTCCTGGTGGAGAGAGCGGGGGAGGCAGGCAAAATTACTCCAGACTGAGAATCACTGCTTTAGACTAATGTTTAGAATTACTTTATAGAGTTGTATATGTCAAACTATGTATGGTATACTATATAGGCGATTTAGAGTTTTTGACGGTAATTTTGACTATATATATTTTCACTTTCTTTGATGACTTTGGAACCTCAGGACTCCCCAGATATGATAACTCCATTCTGAGTTGGTTTACCACTTTTACTAGAGTCCTAAGTTTAGAATCAAAAAAACTCTAATATGATAGAGATGGATTATTTAAAAGGATGGATTTTTTAAAAGGTTTAAAAAGTATTAAAGGTAGGAAAGACCTATGACTTTGTAATTGCTGCAATAATTATTATTGCTAAAGTTTAATGGAGATTATTACTTTTTCTTTCCAGGAGGCAAAGTGTTTGCAAGATTACTCAGTCTGAGGCCTTGTTGTTTATTCTTACACCATTTATTTGCTCCAGATTAAGGAAAAAGAAAGCAATTATGTCTTAATTATCTTATATAATTTGTGAAGAAAGAGCAGCAGAGAGATTCGCTTGCTTATTTTATGTGATGAGTGCAAGGAAGTATTCCTGTGTAGTAATAAAAGTTGAAAAATAAGGCTTTAGTGGAATGGCACTAAACGCTAATTGCTCTTTAAGTTTGATCATTCTAGAATACCTAAATATTAATTTGATTATCAACAGAACTTTGCTCAAGATCCTGGTAATAACCAAGTTAGTATCTGCTACCAAAATACTTATCACAAAGCCTATGGTAAAGAATTTGGCCTTGATCAAAAAGGACTACAGGCACCTGGGTGGCTCAGTCAGTTAAGTGTCCAACTCTTGGTTTTGGCTGAGCTCATGATCTCAGGGTCGTGAGATCAAGCCCCCCACCCCCACCCCCTGTCGGGCCCTGTGCTCAGTGCAGAGTCTGCTTGGGATTCTCCCCCTCTCCTTTCCCCTCTGCCCCTCACCCAACTCTCTCTCTCTCTCTCTTATTCTCTCTCAAATAAATACATAATAAAATCTTTAAAAGAGTTCCTATTAAAAAAAAAAAAAAGGACTAACCATGGCCTTCAGCTTGTGGGAGGTGATGTATGCCATACTTGATAGGAGTGTCTCTATCTTTAACTAAGGGTTTTAGCTGGGAGTGTCCACAGGTAAACTGTGTAGACCAAGGACAAGAGTGTCATCTGAGGAATTCAGACCTGGTCCAAAAGGATAGAAACCCACTATAAATGTGACTCAGAACATCAGATAATCTAAAGGCATTTGAGAAAGACCCAGCAGCAATATTTAAAATGGCATGGGGCTGGGGCGCCTGGGTGGCTCAGTTGGTTAAGCGACTGCCTTCGGCTCAGGTCATGATCCTGGAGTCCCGGGATCGAGTCCCACACCAGGCTCCCTGCTCAGCAAGGAGTCTGCTTCTCCCTCTGACCCTGCCCCCCTCTCATGTTCTCTCTCTCTATCTCATTCTCTCTCTCAAATAAATAAATAAAATCTTTTAAATAAATAAATAAATAAATGGGGCTGGGAAAGTTAGAGGCAGGGAGAGCAAATAGAAGTCACTGTAGTAACACAGACAAGGTTAACAAAAGCCTGACATGAGTAACCTAAGAAAAATGATAATGAGAAAGAAGACTTGACAGAACTCCTGGTGACTAATTGAATATTAGCACGCAAAGCAAAGTCTAAATTTGGGCATGTACCAGTTAGCAATAGCTTAAAGAGAGAGAGAAAGAGATTGATTCATTAATTGCATGTTGGTATTATTGATTTAACAAAAAGCCCAGGAGAGGTATGATCAGAGCTGGTCCAAGAATTTAACATTATCACTGAGAATCTGGGCTCTTGATGGTTTTCCAGTCCACCTTCCTTGCAGTGTTGGTTTTTCATCTTCATATTTGTCTCCTCAAGGTCACATGATAGTTGCTGAAGATCTAAGCATCAGATCTTAATTAGGAGCATAAGGGTGGAGCCAGTACATCTGTGAATGGCTAGCGGGTTAACCAACCTGCTGTGCCTGTTACAGATGGTTAAATAACGAAATGGAAAAGATAAGAGGTTTCCTTTTCTATTTGAGGATATGATCTAAATTTAGGTGTAGACATCTGAATTAACAAGAGAGCCCACTAAGTGGACATGTTTGTGAGAGTATAGATTTCTTCCTTGTCACATTTATCTCTTCCCCAGATTCCTCCGTATCAGGTAGGGATCTCCCATTGTTTCCTCTTGCCTCTCAACTAGTCTTTAAGGATATGGTGGTGGAGCCTATTGGATTTTATTTTATTTTTTTAAAGATTTTATTTATTTATTTGAGAGAGAGAAAATGAGAGACAGAGAGCACACGAGAGGGGGGAGGGTCAGAGGGAGAAGCAGACTCCCCCCGGAGCAGGGAGCCCGATGCGGGACTCGATCCCGGGACTCCAGGATCAT
>NC_058416.1:20744910-20761654 GCF_002201575.2 Neomonachus schauinslandi | reverse complement strand
TCGATCCCGGGACTCCAGGATCATGACCTGAGCCGAAGGCAGTCGCTTAACCAACTGAGCCACCCAGGCGCCCTGGATTTTATTTTTTTTAAAAATTAGAAGAACAAAGATTGTGACTATTCCCTAAATGAACTGAAAGTTCCAGGAAAGCGGAATGTGTTTTGAGCACTGAGTCACTGTGTGTCCCCCGGGCCGAGTGTTAGGTGACTAATACATCCCTTCTCATAGCAGCTTCGGGAAAACTCAAATCTGCTTTGCTCTAAGGCAGCACCACGGTTTATAAAAATAACTGTTATAGCTATACAGCTGTGGTTTTCTCACTTATAACATTATACTGAGTGACTCTATGTTTTGGGGGACGCAGGGGAGGGAAAGAAAGATTTTCAAAGAAGGCATTCATGCCAGCCATAAACAGCATTTTCTACCATGTTGCCATTTGTATCTTTCTCCTTAAAGTTTCCAAATGTTTCTATTTTCACACAACTAGCTGTTGTTGGGTCCCAGGCCTTTCAGTATAAATCATGCTGCAATTAACAAGGCACTGGGACAGCTCATCATCGATCTTCCCCCCACCCCCCATCGCCCGACACACAAAACTCCCCGCTTTGGTTCTCTCTTGGTCCAAGGAGTATTTGTCCAGTCATCAAAATTCACAGTAGCTCCTCAAAAAGCAGATTCTAGGGAGCCTGGGTGGCTCAGTTGGTTAAGCGACTGCCTTCGGCTCAGGTCATGATCCTGGAGTCCCTGGATCGAGTCCCGCATGGGGCTCCCTGCTCAGCGGGGAGTCTGCTTCTCCCCCTGACCCTCCCCCTCTCATGTGCTCTCTCTCATTCTCTCTCTCTCAAATAAATAAATAAAATCTTAAAAAAAAAAAAAAAGCAGATTCTAGTCCCCCCAAAGTCACTAGGCTTGTTTTGAGGGAAGGGGCTGCTACCATTTGTGAAATGCTTACCATATACCAGGCACTGTGATATATATTCTCTATGGAGAATTTTATGGGAGCTATGGGCATGTTATCACAAACCTTTGCTACCAATGGCAAGAGGAGGCTCCTTGACTCCAGGGGTACATGAAGCCCAGATAAAGAGTCCCACACTGAGGTAGTGGTCTCAAAACTCCTTTAATAATAAACCCTTTATGGGGCACCTGGGTGGCCCAGTGGGTTAAGTGTCTGCCTTCGGCTCAGGTCCTGATCTCAGGGTCCTGGGATCGAGCCCCGCATCGGGCTCCTTGCTCAGCAGGGAATCTGCTTTTCCTTCTGCCTGCCACACCCCCTGCTTGTGCTCTCTCTGACAAATAAATAAAATTTTTTAAAAAATTAAATAATAAACCCCTTTCTGGGGCACCTGGGTGGCTCAATCCATTAAGCATCTGACAGTTGGTTTCAGCTCAAGTCATAATCTCATGGTCATGATCTCATGGGTTATGGGATCCAGGCCTGCATAGGGCCCCCCACTCAGTGGGGAGTCTGCTTGAAATTCTCTCCCTCTGCCCCTCCCCACCTCGCACACTCTCTCTCTCCAAAATAAATAAATCTTTAAAAAAAAATAATCCCTTTCAAAAACAAAAGCATATATCCCAATTATTTTCGGGTATTTACTTATAAATTACATACATACACTACTCTACTAATATATTATGCATATAATAAAACACTCAAACCCTTAGATCTCAAAAGGATGAGATGCAAACAAATAACGAAAGGTCAGATATTTTTCCCACCCCTGGTGAATGCTTTTATTCATGCCCAAGATGCATGTTGTAGACACACCCCGCTTCAAAGCCCCTTTCCCCAGGGCCTACGGTCCAGTTGCATCTTGCTGCTGGACTTCTCACAGCATCAAGCTTATGAAGCAAAAAGCTGAACATACTAGAGCAGAAGGAAAATGCTAACCCCCCCGAGAAAAATAACTCCCAACATTCTGTGACTAAGTAAGAAACTGCACCTGTTCCCACCTCCTATAAAAGAAAAGTAATCCTAGTAAAGATTGCTCAGCAGAAGAGATCAATGGAAAAGCTTTGACTATTCCCACATAAAAGAAGCAGGTTTCCTATAAAAAAGCACTCTGCCCTATATAAGCTTTCAGGCCAGAGTCACACTGTACTTAATAAATCAAACTGTGTTGTTCTCTGTTACAAAAAGAAATGCAGCTTGAAACCCAAGTGAGGAAGAGCGTTGGAAGGTTGCAGGGCATTCTAGAAACAGAAGACCTCTGCATACTAGTTCCCTTCTCTGCACCTTTCTGGCCTGAGTAAGTCATTTAATTTGTCTGCTTCTTAGACTCCTCAACTCTTAAATGGGGATAACATGTGCATACAACATAGCTTAAATGTAAGTTAAAATTCAAACATGACATTAATGGGGGTGAAAGTGTTCTATAAATTATGAGATGCTATAGAAATGAAATAAAAACTTCTCTCTCGGGGTACCTGGGTGGCTCAGTCATTAAGCATCTGCCTTCGGCTCAGGTCATGATCCCAGGGTCCTGGGATCGAGCCCCCCATCGGGCTCCCTGCTCTGCGGGAAGCCTGCTTCTCCCTTTCCCACTCCCCCTGCTTGTGTTCCCTCTCTTGCTGTCTCTCTCTGTCAAATAAATAAAATCTTAGAAGATTTTATTTATTTATTTGACACAGACAGAGCTAGAGAGCAAGCACAAGCAGTGGGAAATGGCAGGCAGGGCTGAACAGGGAGCCCAACGCGGGACTCGATCCCAGGGCCCCAGGATCATGACCTGAGCCGAAGGCAGATGCTTAACGACTAAGCCACCCAGGCGCCCCAAATAAATAAAATCTTAAAAACAAAACTTCTTTCTGCTATACAAACAAAAGCTCAGTAATTGACAAAGTAACTTACATACGATGTGCCCTTCTAGAGAAATCAGTATGTAACTTAAATTTTTGCAGTCCACCCCAGACCCTTTGAGACATGCGGATGATAGCTCACTGTTCCAGTTCCCAATCCCACAGCCATTCCCAGCAAATCCTATTGGGAGTACCTGATGGAACCGCCATTGTGGACCTGCAACTTCAGTAGGGGCCCATGGGGTGTATTTTGTATGGAGGTCACATCCGTGTCCCCGAAGTGAAGGCAGGCGGGTGGGGAAGCTGTGACAGCTCTGGCTGTCGAGGGGCATCGAGGCTACGGCCTCACAAGGTCCAGTGTGGCCTCCCTCTGCTTCTGTGGAGAAGGTTCCAGTCCTTTCTGCTCAGCAGACATACCAGCCTATGATGGAGCAACTGTCTCAGCAAATGAAAGTAAGGTCACTGAATAAGCTCCAAAGCTCTGGAGACCTAAACCCCAGTCTAAAGCCCCTTGTGTCCAGGAAGCATGGGCCAGAGAAGTCCTTCATGGATTAAGTCATTGAAGATGACTTACACAAACATTTTTAAAGCTTCAAAATTTATTGCTGTACATTTTCGCATAGCATTTACTATGGAAATACTAATAGTGCAAATATTTGTTTTGGACTTTGTAGCATTTGAGAGATCACAAAGCTTTCTGATATCATTTGCAATCATTTACGAAGATCTATATTATTCAACTTATCTTTAAAATTCAAACAAGTAATCTTATATTCAGAGAGATTACATAATGCTTTCTAGATCTCTTTTCTAGAACAAAGAAATACACTGGAAGCCACCAGGGGCATTCCTTTCCTTTGTAACACATACGTCTCACAACACCTGTCCAACTGCAAGACTCTTTGTTCATTGACAAATTCATTCAACAAATATTTATTGACAAAACTGTTATGTTCTGGGCACTGTGCTAGGCTCTGGGGACATTAAGATGAAAAGATGCAATCTCTGCTTTCACGGTGCTTACAGTCTAAAAGTAGAAACAGACATGCAAACAAATTTACAACACAATACAGTAAAGTGCTTCCATGGAGGTATTTACAAAGTGCAGTGGGAACCTGGAAGAGGGAAGAACATCTGCCTCGAGAAATCAGGGACAGCTTCACAGAGGAGGTAGCCACTGAGCTGAGACTTGACCAGTAACCGGGAATTTGCCATGTAGACAGGCAGGCAAAGGGAATGACAGGTGCAAAGACACAGAGGCCCAAGGAGCACTTCAATGGACCAAGTAATGCGGTTTTTCTTGAGCTGAAGCTACAATGGGGAGAGTGGCAGGATGAGCCAGACAAATAGGCGGGTATCAGATCATGAAGAGCCTTTTGATCATTCATCCATTTATTCAACGAACATTTATTAAGTGCTTACTATGTGCCAGGCACTAGGCTAAGTGCTGGAGTTGTAACAGGGAACAAGACAGACACATCCTCGCTCTCGTGGAGCTTACATTCTAGTAGAGAGATAGACAAAAAGTTAACAAATAAATACAGATTTAGAAGATTTCTACAAAGGAAATAAACAGAGTGCTGAGGCAGGAAATGAGTATTATGGGGGGTGGAGAGTAGTTACAGTTATTAGAAAACACCTCTTGGAAGTGACATAAAACAGACACCTGCAGGGGTTATAACAATAGCAAGCCCCAACAGGAGCGCTCACTATGCACTAGGCACTGTGCTAAACACTTTATAAACAGTATCTCACTTAGTCCTCACGACGACTCTATGAGGTAGGTATTATTATTCCTATTTCACTGAGGAGGAACAGGCTCAAAGAGATTAAGTAACCTGACAAGTCACACAAATGGCAAAATCAGGGTTCAAACACAGGTTTTCTTCATTGGAAAGTGCTCACTCTTAAAATATTATTCTTAAAATAATTCTTAAAAATTACAGAGAGAAGTGAGAAATTTTGAGTATGGAAATGATACGGTCACATTTGCTTTGAGGACCATAAAGGAAGGAAGGAAGGGAGGAAGGAAGGGAGGAAGTTAGCCACTGAAAGTCCAGAGGAGAGAAAGGAGGTTGTAGGAAGGCAGTGGGTTGCGGGAATGGAGAAGAGGTATGGATGTGAGAAGTGCATTTAGTAGTTCTAACAGGACTGACGGGACAGTGGAGGCAAGGGAAAGAGTGGCATCTGGGATCACTCATGGGTGTCTGCCTTGAGCAATTGGATCAGATGACTTGCTTTCACCCTAGTTAGGGAATGCAAGATGATGACAGATTTGGGGGCTAAGATAATGAATTTAATTCTGGACATGTCGTCCTGTGGGTATCTTGAGAAAACCTGGATTTATGGGATGGTCCCAGTTGGACACCATGTAATGGCTTTCATACCTTGTTCTCTACCTGAGCAAAGGATATAGGAACAAAAATCAAAGTTGTATATGTGTGTACATTGTGTTTTTGCTTTTACAAAAAAAGCATGTCTATCTTGGTTGGATAGCTTTGTAGAAAGAACATATGATCACCAAGGTGAAGTTACCCCAAGCCTGATTACAAAAGAGAACTCATGGACTTGGGGAGCCTAAGAAAAGCCTTTGGACATCCATTCTAAGTAGTCACACCAGTTTTTAAAAAGAAATCAATACTAACTTCCCACTGCCAGCCCTGCTGGGGCAGTTTGATGGGCCCAGAGCAGGCCTCCTTGGCCAATCGTCTGCAAGTGCCCCACCTCATTTGCCAGCGAGACCACTCTGAGCATACTAGTGGCCTAAGGCCCAAAGATCCAAGTTGGACGTAAATCAGGAATTCCAAAAAGGTGTTATTTACGTAGTTTGGCATAAGGTCCAGAGAGACAACAGCCCCAACCTAGCCAGTTGTATTGCTTTGACTATTTTCTTTCCCTTCCTCAGGAACGGGAAGGGTGCTGGAGGTAGCCGTAATAAAATCTACAGGTGACATTTACATGGAATTGGTCACATTGGTGACCACATCATTTCTGGGTCTAATTTTAAAAGAACTCAGAGTGAAGAAGTACATAAACCCTTCCCATAGAAAGATATTATTTCTCAAAATGTGTTTAAATTTGCTTATGAACACTCCCCCTCCTTTCCTTGGCATCAGATTAAGTATGTTTTGATTTTAAAACTCATTTAATAATGTTGTGCCAGTTTTAGTCATTAGGTATCAAGGAATTTAAGTGGGAATGAAGTTACACTTAAGAGTTTCAACAACGACAACAAAACGTTAATACTGTGGGGGCCGGGTACTGATTAGTAAAGTATTACAATCTGGCTCATGAAGCAACTCTGTCTAGAAAGCTGCCTCTTTCTGTGGCAAAGGGTCTAAGCTGCACCTGTTAACTCAATAGGGCCAGTGGACATTAGAAAATGCGAAGTGTCCTAGAAAAAAATGACAGACATGGACCTTCCAGTACCATCTGAAGGGTACTTATGTACCTCACTCATGCCCAAGGGAAGAAAACGCTTTATTTTTATAAAACTAACAAAAGTACTAGTCACGGGCAAGGAAAAAAAAACATCACACATGCTAGATGGCACCTTAGAATTCGCTTTCCGGAGGCGAATTGCAAATGGATGAGCTATTCTCCACCACCTCCATTTGAAATCTAAGGCCCAGGGATCACAGCTGACTGTAAATCAGGAATCCTGGGGGGAGGGCAGGGGGAGGGGGCGGGAGTGGGGGGTGTGGCTATTTATTATGTGTGCTCTTTAACAGAAAGAGTTCCAATCAGTCTGTGAATATAATCATTTATTTGTCTTTACAGTGATGATGGAAGAATGTACAGGTGTCCTCTTTCAATAAAGTATAAAAATCTGTTTATATACAGTGAAGTCACAATAATCTTTAATTGGGAGATTTATTTGGTACTCCTGATCGGTTCATATTAAAACAGGGGGGAAAACAAATATTTCACGTTAAGTGCTACATTTCCAGTAGATTGCACCTGGCATCAAAAGCTCAGCTTCATCTTAAGGGTCCTGCTTGATATTACAAAAGTCTCATTTTAAGTCCTAGGACTCAAAATAAACATCATTTTTTGAATAATAGATATATACATCAAAAATACATCTAAAAAGGCATTGGTTAGCGCTATTAAAAAGCTCTATGTGCTCGGGTACATTTTTTTCTTACAGGCAAAACCCAGTGGAAACGCTTTTGTTCAATTCTAGAAATTTGCTCTTGGGGAAAGTTGGTCGAAAGTTACCTGTAAGGAAAACAAACAAACTTAAGTAATGTGATGATTTCTCAGGTGAGGTCAGCAGAACTTTAAAAAGTAGTTAGAAGCTTAATTTTACTTAGAACCACATTTTTAAAGCCTTAACATTTAGTTACAGCACTTTGTACATAAAAAAAAAGTTCAACATATCCCCTCATTATTTCAAGTGCTTTAATAATAAATTTATACTCATTTCATTTTCAGAGAAATCGTATGTACAGCTTTGTATGCTAACACAAATATCTTCTATCTATAATTAAACCTGTACAAAAAGAGAAATCATAAGGCATACAAATAAAAAAAGAAAATGATAATAGACACAGACAAATCCAAGCATTTTTGAGAAAATTTAGAAAAACATCTACTAACCACGATTTATTTTACTTCGGAGCATTTATGAGTGACAGACAGGCACTGAAGCTTTCTCATTATTGAACCTGGCTGAAGCGATACGGTGCAACTGCAGACAGAACTATTTATATCTCTGATCCTGTATCTCATTTGCAGCTAAATATTTTGACACCTTTGTTTTTACAGTTTTCTTCTTGCAAGCACTCTTAAAATTCTGATAACCTGGGTACCCCTCTATGATTGTAAAATTTTAACTAACACAGTAAATCTCAACCTGTTATTGAGGACATACATAAATAAATCAAGGCCCACGCTGCTAATAAGGAACGTGTAAGAGAGCCGTGGCATGATGAGGCTGACAGACCCAAACGGAACTACGTGGTTTCAGTTCCATCTCTCACTAGCCATGTGAAGTCAGCCATGGCCTACCCTTCGGTCAAGCCAAGTCCTGTCTATTCTACAGGTTATTATGAACACTTAAGTCAAACGGCAGTGCTCTGGTTTAGACTTTAGGTGTAAAGGGGGCTAAATGAGTCAATTAGGCAAATTTAATTTTGATAACTAAGAAGTGCTTCTAATTCTTCCACAACCTTCAAGTCTACTAGCCTGGTCTAACAATACCATTCTCAAGTTTAGAATGTGATACACATACTCTGAATCTCTCTCTACCCAACATGCCAAAATAATGGCTATTTTAAGTATATATTAAAACTCTAATTGCTCCATGTTAGTTAGTTTGTTCCCACCAGTAACCACATTTGTGCCAGGCAGTGAGCAATGCCAGCTTTTATATGAGCAAAGTGCCTAGTCCCTGAAACCCAGGCTTGCTCACATAAATTAGGGTGCTGCCTTGATATCCATCTGCAAAGCAATCTGTGAAGTAAGCAAGGGTCTAGTGAAACCTCAGTTAGATGATCCTTGATTATCTTAAACTGTTTTCAGGAGAAAAGTCTGAGAAACAACAAAAAGCTAAAAAGCTCTGAAAAGAGGAGAGCCTTCCTAGAGTCACTTCCGCGGCAGCAGACACAGCCACCCCGATGGCCACCCCGCGCCCCAGGGACAGCGTGGCTGAAGCCCTCAGACTGAAGAAACATGTTTCAGGCTTCCCCCCTAAGGACTGGGCACATAGCAAGCACACTCGTCAGAGCCCATAAAACACACCCTTGCCAGAGTAGAAACCAAGATTCGAGATCAACATGGCGCCTTCCTGTGCTCAATAAGGGGGGAAAAAAACCCTTAAAATAGCACTGAACTGGATTCCAACAGTTCTGTGTGTTCAGGAAATGGTCACCAAATGGTGATGCTGTCATTGAATATATAATGTGAGGCATTCAAATTATTACCTGGTTTCTTATCCCTGCGGCATGAGTCGCTCCCTGAACCCCACAAAGGCACTGATGGGAAGGGATGGTTGTGTGAACCATGAACTCAGCCTCCCCGCACACAGTACTCTGTCCGTGCCTGTACCAAAGAGGCCCCTGGCCATCCCCTCCGTGGCTCCAGTGAAAAACTGGAGTCATCCCGGCCACTCTCTCCGTCACTTCTAATCAGTCACCTGATCAACTTGATTCTATCTCCAAATACATCTCCGATGGACCTTTGCTTTACCTCCTTTTCTCTGCACTCACTGCCAACACCCCCGTGAAGCCACTGTCCCTCTCGCTGCCAAACTACAACCACCTCCTCACTGGTCACCCCACTTCCAGGCTCTCCCTGCCCCCATCCTCTGTCTCAGGGGGCGGCCGCCAGATCTTATAAATAAGCACATCTGATCACCTTCCTCAGCCTTCAGTGGACTCCCTCTGGCTTTGAAGTTAACCAGTAACCCACAAGGCTCAGCATGATTAGATTTACCTCTCCACTATTTCTCCCAACCCTCCCCAGATTACATTCCAACTGTGAAGATCTCTTCTTTGTTCCCTAAAGGCAGCAACTTCTCCTTGCTGTTTCTTTTGATGGGAACACTTTTTACCCAAACTTTGGCCTACTGCTGCTTGCCCCCGAGGCTCAACCTAAATGTCACCTCCTCAGAGAGGCTCTGGTCACCCTTCACATCATATCAGCTCCCCTCTCTGGGCACTTCTGCTTTTCCTTTGTAGCACTTATCACAGTTGGCAATTATGGAGCTATGTGAGCATCTGGTCAATACAACTATATGGTAAGTTCTGTGAGCACAGGGGCTGTGTGACCGTGGCCACCACTGTGTCCCCAGGACGAGCACTGAATGCAAGAATGACTAGTGGGATGAGGGGCAGGTCCCCAGACTGAAAGGGACAGGGAGGACAGGTTCCAAAACAACAAGAGTTAGGACTCTAACTCACTCTGTTCGTTCTCTATTTCTTTTTCTCTCCCTGACGCCCCTCAGTTTTGGCTTCAAAGGACGCAAATAAATAATTGGCTTATGGGGGGCACCCAGTAAAACAAGACCTGCCAAAACAAAGCAGGATGGCAGTTGGAAAGCAAGGTGCTGCACGAGCCCTTGGGGACTTGACCACAACCACCTAGAGAGAAAATATAGCCATCAGGACAGAGCCTATGACACTCATGTGAGTTCACAATAGGGTCCAAGTTTGTATGTGGTAAGGTAAAGTATTTATTGTCTTATAAAATGCCCTTACCATTCTTTCTGCATCAAGCCTGTGCTAGAGAGAACCTAGAAAAGAAAGGGACTTTGCCTATTTTACAGTCGTAACTTTAAAGAGGGGACAACAGACGCCAGAAAGACAGCGTGGTGGGGATGACAGGCACCTTCATCTCCTGCAGCCACTGCCTCCTACCTGGCAGAGTCCTTTTTCTCTTCCCCTGATTGCTTCTAAGGACACCTTGCAGGTTTTCCACCTGGCACTGAAGAAGGAGGTTAGATCCCTTGCAAGTGGCTGCAGGGCTGTGAATGTCTTCACATCAGGAAGACAAAAGGACAGGATTCTCAAATAGAGAGGAAACCAAACAACAGTACCCACCCAGCTCTTCAGCGGAGAAGCTATTTTATATTCTGCTGAGGCAGGCTACCAAGGGCAAAAGCAAGAAAATAAAGCACCTTCAGTTGCAAGTCTCTCTCTCTCTGCTCTCAGTTTACCTGATCATATTCTTAGGCTTCATCTCCACTGTCCATTTCCAGATCCATCTCTTCCGTATCAGCAGCTCGCGACAAGATGTCTGCCATCAGTGCTTCTTCCAATTTTTTGCGTACTTGCTGTACTCGCTCCTCCTGTTTCCTTTTACAAAAGAGTAAACACACACTGATAATCTGGCAAGTAATGGAAGCATGCAGCTGGTACTACAGTCTATCTTTAGTTCAAAATCATGAAAATTCCTGAGAAGAATACATTTCCTTCTCCTTAGACTTTGCAAGACTTTCTCCTATGCCCACAAAACCAAACTGCACCGGAGGTGAGCCTTGCCACAAACAGGAATGTTCAGACAGGCAGGTATCCCACACCTCTCAGAGAATTCTGGTAGGAGTAGATTTATTTCAGTGACTTTTTCTTCAACTTCAAAAATTTCAAGTACATGAAGATTTGGGGTTATTGCTATAAAGGATATTAGAAATAACTTGAAAGAAGGGATAAAAGAAAGAAGTTATATGGAAAATAAAGAAGAAGAGATTTTTTTCAACGAAGCAGAGAGATGGAGGAAGTGGGGGCATGATTGAGTTTGGCATTCTATGGCTATGTTGGGGAAAGACAGACGGAGCTCTCTCCCAGGTTCCCAGTCGTGCTGGCAGCCAGCCACCCTGAAGAAGCCAAGACCACATGATCCTATGTACCGAGGAGAGAAACTGAACAGCATCTCTTTGAGATGAGCGGAGTAATTAAGAACATGCCACAAGTTTCTCTCTGTCTTGGGGACTGCAGTGGAACCTCAAAAGTGAAAGTTAATACTGCCAAGTCATTAAAAAAAAAAAAAAGGGTTCTGAACCATTTGATGGGAAACAAAGCACAGGAAAAAAAGTCTACTGGTATGTACTTTAAGTTTAAAATCAGAAAAAAATTCAGAGTCGCTCCCGGACAGTACAAGAGAGGGATTTCTAAAATAGTTCTAATGAGCCAAGAAGGTAAATAGCAATTCATTTCCAGAGCCAAGGGGGGAGGCCAAGAAGAAACACAAGAGAAGGGAGAACACTGGAAAGTAAGAGTCTTAGATAAAAACAAGAAAGGGAAAGAAGCAAAGGTACAAGTGGAAGGGTTAGGCCTGACTAGAAAGTGGGACAAATCACCTCTTGAGACCAGAGGAAAGGCGGGTAGGATGGATGTAGAGTGGGAAACGGAACAGCCCAGTGACAAATAAGAGACACAAGAGGGAATACTGAGGGCTCCACAGTGGGAAAAAAAGTCATTTTCTCTATTGATATTGAGGAAAACAGCGCAGCACTGTCTCGAACCTGGGAACGCGGAACGGCAGGAGGGCAACATTCTGGAAGTCGATGCTGATTCACTGAGTATGTACTTCTTGTGTCCTCAACCACTTGTAAAGTTACATTTCCTAGATTCCAGCTGATCTATCTCATGAGACTATATCCAAGGTGAGAAGCTAACATAAGTTGTATAGCCACAAAAACTTTCGATGTCTTTACCAAAGTCCAAAAACAGCACAAGGAGTTAAAAGGTATAGGGCTTCCACTCTTTAACTGAATTTTCACAAAGAGGGGGGCTGTCACAGAGTAGTCTGGCCTCTGTCATATTAAAAGAACCTAGAGATGAACATATTTTCATGTAGCTGGACCAGGGTCAAGCACACATTGTTTATTTCTTACATAGTTAGTCTTGCCTCTGGCCTCATGACTCAAGGTTTATGACAAATGGCATATCAGTCTCATGAGCAATCTCACTCCTGATAAGAGAGTATGAGAATCTGCACAAGTGCCCTAGAGTAATCCCGTTAGGAAAAAAGTAGAGCAAATGGTGCTTTTGGCTGGAGAGGTATGTCCTAAAACTCTAAAGTTTGCCTTGATTCTCTTTTGTCTTGAGCATTACTTCCCATACTTATGGAACCTGAAATTAAAGCATTTGCCCATCGGGGCAGGCAGAATTCTAACATAGTCCCTGGCCCTGGACAGACTCCTGTATAACTCCCTCCCCTCAAGAGCAGGCAGAACTTGTGAATGGGCTGGGAGGTCCCTCCATGACAAGGTTACTGATCAATGGATCTTGAGTTAATCAAAAGAGATTACCCCAGAGACCCTGACCTAATAAGAAAAACTCTTAAAAGGGGTTATGTCCCTCCTGAAAGATGTTGGAGAGGGAATGTAGAGGGGACCTCAGGGCAAAGAACTGCTATCCACCTCTAAAGGCCGGGAACCGCCCTATCCCACATCCAGCAAGATACCCAGAGGCCCCAGTCCTACAACTAAAAGGAAACGAATTCTGCAACAATCAAAAGAGCTTTAAAGAGGACCCTATGCTCCAGAAGGGAATGCAGTCCAACCGACACTTTGGTTTCAGCCTTGTAAGACCCTGGGAAAAGAATCCGGTGGTGTCTGGCCCAGGCTTCTGGCCTATGGAACTGTGAGTGGTTGGGTGTTGCTTTAGGCTGTTAAGTTTGTGAGAACTTGTTACTTGTATTAAAAAACGAATATGGGGCACCTGGGTGGCTCAGATGGACTCTTAATTTCAGCTCAGGTCTTGATCTTGGGTTGTGAGATTGAGCCCCACCTCTGGCTCCCAGCTCAGCAGGGAGTCTGCTAGGATTCTCTCCCTCACCCTCTACCCCTCCCATTTGCTTGTGCACACACAAGTGTGTGTGCACGCTTTCTCTCTCCAAAATAAATAAATCTAAAAAACAAAAACAAATACAGGGGGTGCCTATGTGGCTCAGTCTGTTAAGAGCCTGACTCCCATCTCAGCTCAGATCTTGATCTCAGGGTCATTAGTCCAAGCCCTGCCTTGGGCTCCATGCTGGGCATGGAGACTACTTTAAAAAACCCCAAATACATCCATGGATGAAAATATTATCAAATATGCTGAAAAATATATATACTTAATATTGAGATCTTTAGTTAAAGGTTTAATATAAACAGAATATTGGCTGCACAATTACAAAAGGGTAACAATTCCATTTGCAGTGATTTTTATTTTGAACCTGCACTAATTCAACAAGAAATGTTGGCTTAATAATTTCTGTTATGACAATTAAATCAAACGGACAGTTTGTTAAACAAGTTTACCCTAAAAGGAAATCATGCAGATCTGGCTTTGAGATATTTTCCTCTACTATCAAAAGATCTGCTGTTGAAGCCATCAGCATTCCCATGACATCACTCAGAGGCCCTCAGTCAACACCCACGATGACCTGGCAGACCCCCTGCTGATTAACTGGGTATCCATTCCAAGACAGGTAAGAACTTGTCTCCGGAGGAATATTCTTCCTCAAGGGTAAGAATAAGCCAAAGAGCAAGCTGATTCCTCCCCTTGATTTTACATTTTTTCCTTAAAAATAAAGCTGATCATAAATTCCATACAATCAATACACATGAATACAACTTTCAGCCATGTTACATCTTTGTGAAAGGAACTACTTTAAAACCCAGGAAGGGCTTTCCAATTACAAACCTAGCTAGACTCATTCATTTAAAAACATTTTCATGCCAACTTTTTATGGATTTAGAAAAAAAATACAAATATAAAACATATTTTAAAATTATATGATTCAAAAGTGCCACCTGCTGGTTTTGTCTAGCAATAATACTCCACTAAAACCTGATTTAACATTCAAGGGTAGAAATAGTGAAGTATACACACTGTCCTATTTTTAAAGAAAATACAATACACTACAGTCTCATTATAAGGTAATGATACTCAAGTTCATTAATCCCATATAAGAATTTCTTTCTGGTCTTAATATCTGAAATAGTTTGCTTCTTTCGAGCAATGGTTTGCTTATATTTTTCTAGGCATTATCAATCTGAGTTGTATGTTGTCTTTTCACTATTTGCTGCTAAAAACCAAATTTGTGGCCCAGTCTTAGAAAGCAAAAGATGTTAAGAGATGTAGCTTGTGTCCTCTCCTTACTCCTGACTCTGCTTTATTGCTTTATGCTTTACCCTTTGCTGATCTTTGCTATTTGCTTCTCATCTGGCTCGTGTGTGTGTGTGTGTGTGTGTGTGTGTCTTTGAAGCCACCTTAAATCTTTACTTAAAACAAGATGAAGCAGAGATAAATAAATCTTTAAACTGAGCTTAAGAGAGTAAACATAATCGAGATAAGCAAACTGAACTCTAAAAACACAACCCAGCTTAAAACAGCACGGTTGTGATCTGCTTTAAAGAGAGACTGGTTTGCAGACAAACCAATGCAGGAAGCAGTCACAAAAGGCATCACCGAATGAAAGGGATTCTTTAGAGCAGAAAGGCAGAACTCCAAAGCCTAAAGACACTCAGTAACAATGTGGACAGAGTACAACTGATGGGTGCCTCGGATACGACCGTGATACCTCCACCTTTTTCCAAGCATGTATCTGTTTTATTTTATTTTTTTAAGATTTTATTTATGTATTTGACAGAGAGAGACACAGCGAGAGAGTGAACACAAGCAGGGGGAGTGGGAGAGGGAGTTCCCTCCGAGCAGGGAGCCCGATGCGGGGCTCGATCCCAGGACCCTGGGATCATGACCTGAGCCGAAGGCAGACGCTCAACGACTGAGCCACCCAGGCGCCCCGCATGTGTCTGTTTTAAATGTTCTATATCACCTTCCGTTAATTTCACAAAAGATCTGTTAAAAAAAAAAAAAAGTGTAACTTACTGACTGATGCGTCACTTACTAGATGTGGCACAGAAAGGAAGAGGCATTATACAACGTATCCGATGGAATGAACAGGTTTTTGAAGTTCCGTTTAACCGCCTTACCTAATGTCTTCGTCTGTGACAATGAAAGCCTTGCAGAGGGGTTGAGAGGTGTTCAGCCAGACAGCTGGGTTCTTTTCCACAGCGGCCGAGGAAACCTGCCCTGTGATTGGTGCAGAGCTTGTGTGCAGAGCGCTGGCAACAGCAGATAAGAGGGTCTCGTCATTACTACCTGGACCAACTCCTGCAAGTAGAAATACACACCAGCTAAATTTTAAGAAATTTCAGGATGGGCTGAGCAAATCTTATGTAACCTAAAACAACTGATATTTTTATGTTTGTTTGGGATCATATATTTAAAACTGACACAAGCCAAAGAAGTAAAGGATAATATCGGATCTACTTCAGTTATTCTATACATAGTTACTCTATATAAAGAATTAACATTAAAAGAAATAGTAACAAGGGGCGCCTGGCTGGCGCAGTCATTTAAGCATCTGGCTCTTAGTTTCGGCTCAAGTGACGATCTCAGGGTCGTGGGATGGAGCCCCATATGGGCTCCGAGAGCCCGGCACAGAGACCGCTTCACTCTCTCTCTCTCTGCCCCTCCCCCCGCCAAAGAAAAAAATAGTAACAAAATGGCTGAGCATTTTAATAAAACTTTAACACAACTTCAAAGTACATTTTCCAAGGTACGAAACTTTTTTAAAGTTGGCTACATCTCTTCAAGCAATGTCAATTATTTTAATGATCTAAATGCGTTCTAAAGTCACATTATACCCAAGTTTCCCTATTAATGGATCCCCGGAGTCCCAGCATAGTTTCTCTTGTAGGTTTTAACATTAATTTCTAGCAATATCTCAACACTTTTCTTTGTTTTGGGACTTCAAAGGAAAAGCCGATGCAGGCATGCTCTACCTGCAGCTTTCACATCTTTTTCAAATACCAAACAAAAATCCAAGTTAATAGAATTAATAATGGCGCACCTTGACTACTTGTAGGAGACTGGCAACATGACCACATTTAAATGCATTGCTTAAAGTCCTAAACTTACTAAACCAGTTAAAGCAATACTTCTCAAGAACGCAGAGGGATGACACAATGTTCTAACCATGAAGGAGAATTTTTGAGCAATCCACACTATCAACATTTAGAAGCTGAAGTTCTAATGCTTGAGAAACAATGCTTCTCTGGAATTGGAATTAACATGTGACATGACAAGCACCCTAGGTAACTGAGTTCTACACCCCAGACCCCACTTGCTACTGTTACTGGACCAAGGTGCACTTGTTCCCACAGCTACAGGCCACAGCAGTTTGTGCAGGGAGAGGCAAAAGAGTTGCTGGCTGTCCTTTCGCTAAGACGAAGAGTGAAAGAGCAAGTGCTCAAGCCAGACGCTGCTCTGAGCCGGGAGCTTGAGAAACTCTGCCACTCAGCTGCACCACTCAGCTGCATGTGGTTCTAAAAGCAGCACACGGGTTAATTTATATGATGAACCCAACCTAAAGCCAAAATTTTTAAACAGAAAAAAACCTGAAACATCCCTACAACACACAAGCTTTTCAGATACGTTTTCCCTGG
>NC_058416.1:20689893-20744900 GCF_002201575.2 Neomonachus schauinslandi | reverse complement strand
TGAAACATCCCTACAACACACAAGCTTTTCAGATACGTTTTCCCTGGGTTTATTAAAATACAAAAGGGACATCATCCAGCAAGGCATACGATCCCCCAAAGTAAAGACCCTGTCTTCATCATTTCTGACTCCACAGCATCTAACACAGAGCCCGGCACACAGGGTACTGCTCAACTGGATTTGGATAATACCTTGAAGACCTTTAGGTAGTTCCATGGTTTTTATAATTTGTTCTGTTACATCTGATGCACTAAGTCCTTGTAGCCTCTTCTCCCAGAAAAGCTGTAAGGCAAAACATCACTGTTAATATACATACTTGGAACAAGAAAGTAGCGCATCGATGCTGCTGAATGATGAAATTGAAACCATTTCAATAGTCTCCTAATTTCTCCATTTTTTTCCTTACAGATACTAAATGACACTCCAAATATGAATTATTTCAACACATCGTAATTCTTTCAAATGATATTAATCAAAAAATGTTTTCTTATTTTATGCAATCTACTCAATTGTTCCAGTACTACAGATTTTTATATGCCATATACTACTACACAGAATACTTAAGGTATCTCCCAAAGAATATAACTTGAATTTTTAAAGATTCATTTGGTATGAAAATTTAATGTTAAAATTTATCAGGGAAAAGAAAACAAATTATATTATGTAATATCCCTTTATCCAATATCATTAGGGAAAGAGCTTCTCCACCTGTGTGATTTTTCCACACTACTGAAGGTTAGCCCTTTGGCATACTTTTAAGGGGTAAAGAGCCAGTTTTAATGGAAACGTTTCTAAAATGTTTTGCATACTTCCTTGTTCTTTAAAAAGGGTGTCCCGTTCATGGGCGACTTTCCCCCTATGGTGCAGAGCCCAGGTCACCTTAGTCACTCAGCGGCCCTACATCCCCATTCTGGGCATGAGCAGGCACACTGAAGGCTCCTCATACTCCATGGGGCCACTGGAGGAATGCAAGTGCTTAGTCAAACACTAAATGGTCCAACACAGTTCTGCTGTTTGCTCTTATATCCTTTCTGTACTTCATTTTCTCTCCTAGTTAACTATTAATGTCTCAATAATGTCATTCATCTGTTCCACATGTATTTACTGAGCTCCAACTAGGAGCTGCCCTGTGGATGCAGCACTAGATGAGATATACTGTGTCTTTGTCTTCAAGCCGTATCTCTTTTTTAGGCTCTCTCTTATGTACTGCAGCCCAAAAAAACAGATAGAGGAATTCCTTAGGACTCTGTATATCTGTCTTTAATCCTGGATACCTGGGGCCTGTCACAAGTAGGTACTGAAAAAAATATTGAATGCCTGAATATGGGAGTAACAGGACTCAGAATGAGGATCTTGAGGGACACACAAACCCAAGCTGAAACCCCAGCTCTAGATGTCTAAACCTTCAATTGCCTCTTCTGTAAAATGTGACAGCAATGAGGACCACATAAGATTAATGTGGAGTCTAATAAAGCAATATATGTAAAGCACCTGTCATGGAGTAGGCACAAGGTTTACATATTTACTTTTAGCAAATTTTGACCACTCTGAGGGCTTATATTCTGACTTCTAGATATATGAAAAGTACCAGGTAATTGCCCTCCAGACAAATGCAAGATACAATAAAATCTCTTTATGGCAGAAGAGTAATATGTTGGATCTCTAATAACTCCCATGCTAGCACCAAGAGTAACCTGCAATAGAATGCTTCACTCTCTTTTGAAGACCTTTGGTATATGGTAACAACCCCTTACATCTCCCTATAAATTATGTCATCAGCAGAATATGTGGTCAACACATATGAGGACATGAATACATTAATCATCATGGGTGAAAAATAGTTAGGTGAAGGTAATAGTTGATAAATGTGATAAATGTCCCAAGAAACCCCACCTGCTATTTCCTTTTTGTGGGAAATGGTATCACCTATGCATTGATTATCACACCGAGGAAAAAAACAAGGAAAACAAATGCCAGTTAATTCCTAATGAAAAAGGAAAAAGTATCCAGAAGAATCAGTGAGTATGAGATTAGTAAGTGCTTTTATAATAAAATTATAACTTAATTTGCAAAATAAATCAACACTACCAAAAGACAAAGTATAGAAGTTATGTACAGATATTACTAGTTACTAATATTTTACATAAAATTCCAATTCTAGATATCAGAAGTTCAATTTTTTACATTCTATAATTTTTCACTCTCAATTTTTAAATTCCTATTAATTCAAAGGAAAACGATACAAAATTTAGAAAGGAAAATTTTGCAAAATAAACCTTGGACTGAGAAACGAGTGTACGGCTCTAGATTACAAGTCCTGGTGTCATCCATCACATGCCATCTGACAACCCTCAACTAAGTCTGAAGTTGAATCAGGTATGCGCCCATGACTTCTCTATAAATGAAATGCTTCTGCCATGAAAATGGAGATACATGGATTTACGTGTGTGTATGTTGAATGTGTATTTCTACCCCCACTCACGCTCCCCAGAGGAGGTGGGGGATGTGGGAAAGGCCAGAGAAGGAAGAAAAGGCTAGTCTGATCAAAGATGACGCATGGTCAGGTCACTAGCGCTCTCCATCCTTCCCACCACTCATTCAACACTGATCAGCTCACCCAATTTTCATGAGAACTGAAAGTCTTCATGAGATAAATGTCTGTTTACAAATCCATATGTTCCTAACTCACCTTCCCTACATTCATCTTCTCAGGCCCCACCTGTTTTGTTTGTTTGTTTGGGGGCCAGGGGCTTCTTTGCATTTTAAAATATTTTTTAAATTGACATAGGCATTATGCCAAGTGAAAGAAGCTGGTCTTTTACATACTGTATGATTCCATTTATATGATATTCTGAGGAAGAAAAAAACTATAAGGACAGTTGCCAGGGATTAGGGGTGGAGGGAGAGTCTGACTACAAAGGGTCAGCACAAGGGAATTCTTTGGGGTACTACAATTGTTCTCTGTTTTTTAATAAATACGAACTTTATCCAGCTGCTACAATTACCATTTTCTTTATTTTCCAAGCTAGTTCCTCAAGGAATGACCAATATGCACTGACTCCATCCCCCAGGCCCATATCGACTTGATTACCGCATCCCTTTCCTCATAAATTTTCACCAAATTTACCCTAGGAGGCAGTCAGCTCCTCTCACCAAATTCAATGACCTTTTCTCTTTATCTCTGATCATTTTATAACCCTGCATGCTGTGGAGAGGTACAGGGAGGGGAGAAGTCTTCCTCTGCCTAAATTTAAACTTTCCTGATCTGCTCATTTATGAATTCCATGTTTTTACTAGGTGACAAATTGTGGCCATCTGGAGTTCTTTTACATTACTTCTCCAGCCATTAAAAGTCTAAAGACAAAAAAAGAAAGAAAGAAAAAGATAAGATGAGTTTTCCCTAAATTTGTAAGGAGTCTCCCTCTACCATAGCTATCGAGTCTCTTCCATCACACCTTCAGAAGCACTACGGCTTTCATAAATCCTAACCTACCCACTGAAAATCTGATTTCACCTGCGAAATCCAATGATATTCTCAGCGTAACCCTGCTGCTTGGTGTGAGGCCAAATAATCAATGTAACACTTTTAAGGAGCAGCGATTTAATATTTGGAGAAAATCCCAAAATGTGCTATCACCCTCAGTTATTCTATTTCTTTCTAATCCCCACTAATTAGACCCTCCAGGTGCCTCTAATACCTTGTTGTTGATTTTTTTTGTCACCCTCTAGCACACAAGAAAATTGGATAGCTCCAATTTTGGAGCATCACATTATATTGCCAAAAATCTGAGCAATGCCTTATCCAGTTGACTAGCTGATGGAGAAGCAGAAGCTGGGATTAAAGGTCATCCAAAACCACAACAGTGTCTAAAATATTAGTGACGGGGTGGCACGGCCCTGGAGGAACCACCTTACTGGACACTGGAGTTCATCTCCACACCTTTGCTCCTCACACGGATGTAGGAAGTACCTGTATGCCATCAGTAGAAGCAAGGATGCGTGTACTTCATCTATCTCAGAGTCCCCGGGGACAAAGGACAGTGTGTTATGAAAGCTGCTTCTTTAGTGAGATGATCAATCTGTTTTCTGAAAATAAAACCAACCCAGATACAACTATAGTAGCATTTTCTTCTCTTAATTGCTATGGATTTAACTGGGACTTTGGGGGTTTGTTCAACTTGTCTTCCAGAGGATATCCAAAGAAGAGTATGAGGAAGAAACAGGGATTGCAAAGCAACTGCTCACAACCACACATCCCTGTTTTGATGCACTGGGAACCTGGGATAGTTATGTTGATTAGTACTGTCCTCCAACACCCCAGGCTTGATAATATGTACCATGAAGGAATTTGTGCTCTTCTGTGGAAGTCAGAACAAGACGGTTTACTGGAAAAAAGTAATTAGAGGATCGATCCAAATTCAATAAATATTCTTTTAGTGCCCATTATATGTGAAGTATTTTGCTAGGCACTGGGGATAGTTACTAGGATAACGCAATCGCTGCCCTCTTGGAGCTTACTGTTTGGTGGGAACTAGGAAAACGCTACAAGGTAGACTATGACAACCACAACAGTGAAGATACAAAATTAACTTCAATTTGGGAGAATCTGGGAAGGCTTTCAGGAAGACGCAGCTCTTGAAAAAAATGTGTAAGAATTCTACAAAGCAGCAAAGACTACTGCAAGCCAAGGAAATCGCTTAAGCAGGCAAGGAAGGGAGACAGAGAGTACTGGTCAGAATTTCTAAGTGTTCCCATGCAGAGGAATAACCACAGTGGCTTATTTTAAATGTATATCCCAAGGTCTCAGCCCTAGGGATTCTGTTCAGTAGGTCTGGGTTATGGTGCCAGATTTATTTATTTATTTTACATGTGTCTTAGGTGATTCTGATGCAGGCTCAGGGATCTCAGTTTGAGAAAGACTGGTTTGGTTTGTGTTGAAAGAATGGTAGTGCACACATAGGGCTGGTGTATACTGATCACCAAGATCTCTGAGTTTTATTCCTGATTACACCAGAAGAGTAAAAAAATATATTATTCTATTCTGTCCTTGCAGAGGACTGAAGGAAGATATTTGCCTTTCTCTTCTTCACTGCAGGAAGGCATGTGTCAAAGTATATTTAAGAGCATACCAAAATGTTTAGGCATAAATAGAGAAAGGGCTGACCCAAAGTTCTGCTGATGCCCAGTCACATTCTCTTGGTGGGAAAGAGGAGGAGGAAGAGGACAACCTACCACTTACCCACCAAGCCCTTTCCAGAGGCCTGGCACTGTGCTCAGTGCTTTATGTACAGAAATCCAGTTAATCTTTCCTACAGCATTTTGAAGAAGACATTATTAGTCCCACGTACAGTCACTTACCAAAGGTTGCATAACTAGTCAGTGGTGCAGCTAGAATTAAAACTCAGGTCAGTGTGATTAAATGGTCCTGATCTTAACAATAACAGTTCTGCAAGAGCATTTACATATTTGGCTCTATGTTAGATCAGAAGGTAACAGGCCTCAGACCTTTCCATTCATGAAATCAAAGGCTGACGAAAGTTCAATAAATGCCAAGAAAATTGTCAAGTTACTCTTAATCCATTTGCCTACTAAGTAATACTGTGTAAGTCGTCAATTGTAGGAAGTTTGTGCTGATGCCTTCCGCCTCCTTGGCCAGAAATAAGAGGCCCAGGCTTGTAATGTTTAGACTAAAGCTAGCATGGAGTTTTAAGATATCAAACCATAATTTGGGGTAGCTTACATGATAAAAACGAAAGAACTGATGTAATATATATTCTCTGCAAATTAGCTTTCTTAGAATTAATTGCAAATATCGACCCCATTGAACATCAAATTTTTATTTGGTGGATGGAAATTGAAGTCTGAGACCCCCTAATCCAAGAAAATGCTTTCAGATGAGTCCCACTAACAGTAGACATTTCATGAAACAGGAGAGGGGGAGTGATTTACTGAGCATATAAAACTGAAGACTTTTGAATTTTTTCTATAAAAATACTGTTTTACGTTAATTATATTAGTATCTATTTCTCATGAAACATTAAAAAGCATGTACATCAAATATACCAGTATTATTTTCATCCACCCTTATATTTAATTTGAAAAGCACTGATGTGTCTGTGTAGTGTTCAAAAAAAAATTCACTGATGAAGAGAAATTGACCTATTTATACTCATAACATCAACTTGACAGTCAACTTTCAAGGGTAGGAAGGGTTGGAAGGTTTAACTTCTGAGTAGCAGAGTGACTGGCAGTGGGCTTGAGTTCAAATCCTTGCTTTGTCACTTAATAATTTTATAAGTTAAACAACCTGTCTCGATGTCAGTTTCCAACTCTACGGAAAGGGACAATAAAAGCAACCTCAAAGAGTTATAGAAACTAAATGAGGAGGTTTTACAAACACTTGAACATGCCCAGTACAGAACAAGTATCATTTTACTACATTTTTCAGCACACTGATCATACAATAGCATTCAATAATTAATTGATCATCTTATTAAAATTAACAAATATAAACAAATCAACAAATAATCAACTCTGAAAGGTGAGTATTCATACATGAAGACTGAGCACATGCATTTGAATCTGCCCTCCCAGATTTTCAGCTGGGGTTTTCTTTCTTTCTTTCTTTCTTTTTAAAGATTTTATTTATGTATTTGACAGAGAGAGACACAGCGAGAGAGGGAACACAAGCAGGGGGAGTGGGAGAGGGAGAAGCAGGCTCCCCGCGGAGCAGGGAGCCCGACGCGGGGCTCCATCCCAGGACCCTGGGACCATGACCTGAGCCGAAGGCAGACGCTCAACGACTGAGCCACCCAGGCGCCCCTGGGGTTTTCTTTCTACAAATATCTTAAAACTCCTTTTCCTCTTCTCATCCAAAGCCAGACAGCCTCTCACCTAGACCAAAGTTGGTTGGGAGAACTCTGGTGAGCAGGACCACCCACATAATTTGCAAGACCCAGTGAAATGAAAATGAAAACGTGAGGTCCCTGTTCAAAAAGTATTAAGAATTTCACGATAGCAACAGTAAGCATTCCACCAGGCATGCGCCGTTCTAAGCACGGGGCCTGTGCACCTGCATGCCCATGACATCCCCGAAGGTGGGAAACAGTGTAGGGGGAGAGGAGAAACTAGGAGGGAAAGGAGGCCCCTGTGCCACGCAGTAGGACGTAGGAAAATGCCGTGATATAATCTCATTCTGTGAACTTCATGAAAGAGGATGACAGAAAATAGTTCTGGCTGGACCTCCCCATAACTCCCTGTTAAAGTAAGGCAAGGATTTCTCATCCCTCCTGCACACTGCTCATTTGGAGGACTGTGAAAGGATCACCGCCAAGGCTCTCCACAGTTGAGTAGTATGAGTGAGGAAGGAGGGAACCCAGGGAATGAGGAAACCACAATGGGGACTAACGGTGGGAAGTCCAGAGAAGGATCAGAATTTTGTTCTATTTAAAGTCCAGCGGATAACATGGGCAGCTGTTAATTAAGATTTCCTGAAACTGTAATTTTCTTGTTATTTTTACTCCATCTATTTCCATGTTGTGATGATAGTAAAGCCCTTAGAAAAACCTCAAAAGGGCTCTGAGCTTATTTCAAGAACAGAAGGTAGGAGAGAATCAGGGAACACAAACAAACTACATTTCTGTTCTGCAGTGAAGCAGGAAGAGAAAAACAAAAACAAAACAAACAAACAAAAAAACAAACTCGAACCAGGAACAATGGCTTCAAGAAGTTTCCCAATCTTGGCATCATTAACATTTTGGGTTGGATAACTCTTTGTTGTGGATATTCAACAGCATCCCTGGCCTATACCTACTATTTACCATTAGCACTACTCCAGTTGTGACAACCAAAAATGGCTCTACACATTGCCAAATTTCCCTGGGTATATGGGGAAAGACGGTACAAAATCAGGTCTGGTTGAGAACCGCTGATTCAGAGAAAGACAAAGAGGACAGGCAGGAGGTTTACAATGCTAGGGGCCCAAATCTCATTGCTGAAACACAAAGAAGAGCCAGCCGCTGGTAGATGCCATGACTGCAGCCAGGTCCCTTCTCAGGTTTCAAGAGTCTCTATCCCAGCTCCTCACTCCTGGGCCTTGTAAGAACCAAGTAGCTTGGAGCTGGGTGCGCCTTCTGTCATGGCCAGGCAAGGGTGTAAGACAAAGCAAAAGTGGGAGAAATATTTCTTACCTTAAGAGTTGAAATTTAAGGCACTTCCAGATAGAAACATGGTTATAAACTAATTATTTTTTAAATAATTCAGACACACCTAAGATTAAATGGTCTTTTATAGGCCGGTCTGGGATGCTAGAACCATTTATAATATCATTTCTACTGGAAGCCGTAGATTTCAAACAACTGAAACATGACCTTTTATATCCCAACCCGTAAGTTAGAAAGAATCTGTATGTACAGATTTTAGGAGGCGCTCTCTGTTATTCCCAAAGGATCAGAGACCACATGCATGTGCAAATCTGCCACTGACTACTGAGAAAGGCACATCTCCAGTCAGAATGATTTTCGGTATTCAAGTATAGGTAGAGCAACAAAATAGAACGCAAGGTTGATCTTGAACATGTTAATTTCCATAAGATCTTAATGTATAGCTACAGGTAGGGCCTGAGCAATTCTAAACTAAAAGCCCAGAGAAAAAGCATCTCACCAAACTGAGCCACACAAAACTTAAAACTGATTTTAGCCCTCATATATTATTTGAAAATACATCCTCCCTTACCTTTTGAAACTATAATCTCCACTAAAAAAAATAAACTGATTCTATAGAAACACACTGAAATTTCAATAATGAAACTAAGTTTATCTAAAACTCCTATATATCTGAATTATTTCTCATTGTTTATTTTAAATACATACCACAAGCTGAACGTTAGCTCCTATGCCAACAAGCTGTTAACAACAGACTGCGCTGACCAGAAAGCCAGGAACTCAAGCCTAAGGGCCCTGCACCTCTTCAAATATCCCTTCCACAATAGACCCACTCAGGGCCATTTACCCTTTCTTTACTTATCTCTTGTCTCAGAGGAGTAAGTATCCTGCTGCTTTTCTAAGATTATCTCTACCCTTGGCTCTTGGTCATATCTTCTGCCTCCTCCTGATCTTGCCCCAACAATTTGCCCAACTTCTCCTCCTACATTTTCCATCTTCCCTCTTCCTCTCCTTGGGCTTCTTTCCCTGAAGAGACTAATACACTCCAACATTGATAACCTAAAAAATGACCCTATGCACGCTACTTCTCCCTCAAACAGTTCTATCTTCCTCTTTCTACTAAAAGAGAAACTTTCCCTCTTATGTCCTCACTTTCCATTTATTCTCTTCCTTCTAAACTCTACTCTACTCCTATTATTATGTTAACACTGACCTGCCCAAGGTCACAGTAATCTTGTAATTACCAAATCCAGTTCCTGATTCAAGCCCTACCTCACTGTTGAAATCGCATGCTGTCAGAAGACCTATGAAAGTCCGCCTTTTATGATGGTTCTCTGTATGCTTCTATATTTTCTATTACTATTAAGCAACAAATTAAAACTAATGGTAAAAGTCAAAGAAATAAGACTATGAGCATTTTCTTCTAACAAAAACAAATATTTAAAATGCATAAATGTGATATACCTTTTATTTTTTATTTATTTTTTTAAAGATTTTATTTATTTATTTGACAGAGAGAGACACAGCGAGAGAGGGAACACAAGCAGGCAGAGAGGCAGAGGGAGAAGCAGGCTTCCCGCAGAGCAGGGAGTCCGATGTGGGGCTCGATCCCAGGACCCTGGGATCATGACCTGAGCCGAAGGCAGACGCTTAACAACAGAGACACCCGGTGCCCCGTGATATACCTTTTAAAGTGTCTGTTAATAATTTGTAAAATAGAAGAACCAAAAGTCACCTTTAAAATCTCACCATTTTAAGAGTTTTACTCTGCACAGTCTTCATCTCTGTCAAGAGCATGACGTTAGACACGGTGTTGGCACTCAAATGTTTTAGAGATGAATCTGTGGCTAAGTAGAAGGACTACGGAGTAACAGAAAGACGCTGGTTTGGGAGCTGAATGTTTTCGTCCTGACTCAACTATTAAATAGACTTGCTGCCTTACTTACACAAGTCACTTAATCTCTTTGGATGTGTTTTCACCAGGAAAATAGAACTACTAATCACTGTCTTATCCATCTCAGAACGTCATCAAAATACTGATAAAAAAATGAGAAAATTCTTTGAAAATATACAATTTTTATTGAATTTCTCATTTTCTAATGTTAGAATTTCATACATTCAATGAATATTTGGTTCACTTTTCTAAGGCCTTTGCTAAATCTAATCAAAGAACAAAGGGCCTTGTCACGTATTTGTAGACTAAAGCAAAACGGAGAAAATGTGCACTTTATATTCACTGACTCATGAAAAGCTAAATATGCAAGACACTGGGTTAGGACTATACAGAGGAATGATGTTTCCTGCCCAGAAGGAATTCACTGTCCCGTTCATAAAGTGCTCTATTTCAAATCAACCCCACGTGATATCTGAGTTGTCTAGTTCTGGTCAGCAAAAACAACTTAACTTAAATACCACGGCCTGCAAACATCAGAGTCAAACCCTAGCTACCTCCTTATTTTGTGAGAATGGCCCAGGAAGAAAGGGCAAGATCATGACAAAAAATTACTATGTAAATCAAGGAAAAGCTTGACTCATGTGGCTGTGCAAACTACAGTGAGATCTCTTGTTAAGGCAAAAGATAACAATTTGGGCTAAAGAGGCTGGAAGAATGACGCAAACAGCAAAACTCAGAATTGAGGGGGATGGAGGTACAGTACCATCTGCTAGAGCTGCTTGTCTAAAGTTTGTCATGAGCACTATCTAACCTACACAGAGTGGGCGGGCAATACTTGTCAAAATGTTAGGAACAATCTTAAGCCACTAAATTTGAAAATTATGAAATCTACAAATTCCTAGAAAAACATTCTCAAATTTGATATAAGAAGAAATAAAATATGAATATTCATCCACATACCTATCAAATAAATTGAACCTAATTTCAAGCTTTCCCATTTAAAAAAAGGGGGGAGAAGATGCCTCACAATTAACTCATCCAAACACATAGAGAAAAGTACCAATTTTACACAAACTCTTCCAGGGAGCATAAAAGAAGGATCACCTTCCAGCTTATTGTACAAAGCCAGCAAAACCTCCATACTAAAGATTGAGAAGAAAACTACAAGGAAAGAAAAATGCAAGTCAATCTCTTAGTGAATATAAATGTAAAAAATCCTAAACTACCTAACAGCAAATCTAAACAGCAATAACAATGATAATATATGACGACCACATTGGGCTTAATCCAAGAATTCAAGGCTTGAGTAACATTCAAAAAAATCAAGCAGTGCAATCCACCACATAAACTAATCACTGTAATTCACTATATTAACAGAATAAAGAATAAAAACCACTTCAGCACTTAACTAGGTAGAGAAAAAGATTTGATAAAATTCAATACCCAGTCATGAAAAATATTCTTAGTAAATGAGGAATAGAAGTGAATTTCATTACCTTAATCTAAAAAAGGTATTTACCCAAAAAAACCTATAGCAAGTATCATATTTAATGGAGAAACATTAAAATTATTCCCTGGTAACATGAATGAGAGAGGGATACCTGTTATCACTCCTATTCAAGACTGTATTGGAAGTCCTAGCTAGCAAAACAAGACAAGAAAAAAAAAGGTTGAAGGGTCAGAAGGGAAGAAATAAAACTCTCATCTGCGGGTGACAGGTTTGTTTGTTCATGTATAAAGTTGAAGAGGCTCACTGACTACTTTTTTTTTTTTTTAAAGATTTTTTATTTATTTATTTGACAGAGAGAGACATAGCGAGAGCAGGAACACAAGCAGGGGGAGTGGGAGAGGGAGAAGCAGGCTTCCTGCTGAGCAGGGAGCCCGATGTGGGACTCGATCCCAGGACCCTGGGATCATGACCTGAGCCGAAGGCAGACGCTTAACGACTGAGCCACCCAGGCGCCCTCACTGACTACTTTTAATAAGTGAATTTAGGAAGATAAATGAGTACAATCTACAAAATCAACTTATTTCTACATATTAGCAACAGACGAAAACAAGAAAAAATTTAATGTAATCACTTAGAGTAGCATCAAAATACATCAAATATCTAGAAATCAATTAAAGATATATAATATCATTAGGCTGAAAACTATAATTTTAATATAATTTTGTTTTAATGGAGAGATATATAAGATTTGTGAATTGTAAGACTTAACATTGTAAAAATGATAATTCTCCCCCAAATTGTCCTATAGATTACAATCCTAGCAGGTTTTGGAGAAGAGTGGACAAGGTGAGTCCAAAATTTATGTGGAACTGCAAACAGCCAAAACTAACCAAGATAATCCTGAACCAAGAATAACAAAGCTGGAAACGTATACTACCAGATATCAAGACTTTTTATAAAACTATAGTAATGAAGGCAGTGAGGTATTAGGAAAGAAAAGACAAACAGACCAATGAAATAGACCTGAGTGTAGAAACTGATTCACATGTACAAATAGACCAAAAATAGAACTGGGAGCCCAAAATCTGACCTTCCCAAGACTTCCACCCTTTCGTATTTCATTCATGACATACATGACTGCAGAGCAATGACAAAGAACGCTCTTTTCAGCAAATGATGCTGGGCCAAACCTGATTGTGTGCAGGAGGAATGAAGTTATTTCTAATGTGCAGGTTCTCAAAAACTGTACTTCCCACTCTATTTTATGAGAAAGGTACTGGAGGATTAGCTACAATTCAAGGTGTATACTGAGCCAGAGGAAGACAGAAATCCAGGGAAGTCCAGGGCAGAAATACAGCACAGGAAGTCCCTAGAGCCACAACTACCCAGTAGGACTAGAGAACGAATCCAGCCCAAGGGGAGTAGAGGGGACTCCAGGAAAACACAAGATGCAATCCCATGGATTTCAGCATAAGAAAAGTATTATCGATGGGCCTGAGGCAGAAATATTAAAGCATTAGGAAAGATTAACTATAATTATAAAGAAACCTAGCATACAATTGTTAAGGTTCACAACAACAACAACAACAACAAATTATGAAAGCCATTCTGATGATGATGATCCCTGCCCATGAATATTTTCAGTCATAATAATGTAAACCCTGACTATTTAACCAAAAACATGATACAATTATGTTGGGAACATGAGAGCAGAGAGAGAGAACTATGTACTCATCTACCATTGTGAGAAGTCAAGAAATAATGTCGAAGTCAAAAACTAACAAAAAATAGCAGAATAAGTATATTATTCAGAAACATAGAGGTAATTATAAAGGAAAACAGCCAGAATTAAGAATAAATCCTTCTGGAAATGAGACTAGAAGACATAAAAAGTAGGAAACTACTCTTTTGAAACAAAATTTTTAGTATTTTTTTCTCTATATTCCTATGTTACCTAAATATTAAAATTTTGAAAAATGTCATGGATCTCCCCACATGATACCTGAAATATTTTTAGATGGACTACAAAAACACATGATGATTAGAGGTTACTATGAATGAATAACCCATGGATTCTTTAATTAAAAAAAAAAAATTTACATCTAACCTCTCAGCTATAACTCTTACCTCCATAAAGACTGACAAATCTTCAAACCAGTTTTCTCGCCCAGGCTCTAACCCATCATCTTTTACTACCTGGAGATCCCATGATTGCTTTAAGGGTACAAATTTTCTAATACTCATATTCATATTTTATTATTAAAAAAAACTGAGCTACCCCTCAATATTTCCATATTCCTGTCAACGGCATCATTCTCCCAGTTACCTAAATTCTGAGACTCCTTCTCACAGGCATGCCTGACAAGTCAACAAATTTTGTCAACTACTTTATGACTAGCATGAAACAGATCTTATCATTTATGCCCTAATTTCCTATAGTTTCTTCAGTGTTCTCCTAGCCTTAAGTCATTCCTCATACTACATACAATAACCAGATTAAGACCTTTGTCTAGAATGTTCTCCCCATACTTCTCTGCTGTTGAAGACCATATATTCTCTCCTTTGCTTTTTTTTATTGCACTTATCATACCATGATAATTATGTATTTGTCTGTCTCTCTCCCTATTACAGCAGGAGATAAGATCCATGAGATCAGGAGCTGTTGTTTTGTTCACTGCAGTATCCCCACTACTTAGGTAAGTGCACAGGTTGAAGGCTCAGTTAAAGATTTTTTAATTTAAAAAGTTCATTAATTCATAATTCAACAAATACATATTAAGCACTGACATAATGGAGATACTGTGGATAAAGCAATGAATAACTAATACAGTTAGAGCAGAAAAGGAGAAGGGAGAGATGCTAAGGAGGATCTCTAAATCCGGACTTGATAAATCAGAGGTTTTCTGAACAGGTAAAGTGATATCTAAGTTCAGACTTGAGGGAGGAATAGAAAATAGGTAATTAAATATAGGAAAGAAAACAGCATGAAATATGACCAGGGAATGCAAGGGCGGGATGTGGGCAAGGAGTTGGGGGAGGGGATGAATAGCCATTCAAAACTCTGTAAAAAGTTTCATATGATTCGAGGGTAGAACAAGAAAAGAAAGTGAGGCCAAGGAGATAAGCAAAAGCCAAATTATAAAGTACTTTGGAAGTCACATCAGGTGTTTTGACTTTGTACGTCATATTTAGCGATTCTTTTCCCTAAAATTTAACAGGAATCATTGAAAGGTTTTCAGAAGAATGGCACTATCAGATCTTCATGTCAGATGGAGCTTCTGAATGCAATATGAAGAATGAATTGAAGAGAATAAAACAAGAAGCAGAGAGATGAGATGAAATGACATTTACCTGATTTAGAGATGAAGCAAGGGAGTATTTATGGAGACAAAGTCAATGGGACTTGCTGGCTAATTAGATGTGTGAGGTAAACAATGGAAGAGTCTAGGATGATGCTCAGGGTTCTGGCTTAGAAGCCAGGTAGACAGTGGTACTTTCACAGAGATAAAGCACATAGAAGGAAGGGCCGGTTTGATAGGATGATTGAGATTATAAGATGAATTAGAAGTGCTGGTAAGACTTCCAAGCAAACAATGTTAGTAAGTGGATTGATAGCTCAGGATAAAGACGTAAATTTGACAATCATTAACATATAGATGATAACTGAAGCCATGAGAATGAATGAAATCATCCATGCAGGCTTTACATAGAAGAGAATGCACAGTATTCCCTGGGAAACCCCATGATTTTAAAAGATGGATAGAGAAAAAGAAACCTAAGAAGGGGAATGAGAAAAAACAAGAAAGGAAGAAAACCAAGAGTACAGTGTCAGAGATAAAAGAGTATTTCAAAAGCTAGGGGTAGTCACAGTGCCTAATGCTAAAGCAGATCAAGTAGTGCAATTTAAGGACTGAAATTTGTCCATCCAATTTAATAGGGATCATCAGCAATCTCGATGAGAGCCATAAATGGCTGAGCAGGAACAAAAGTGGTATTTCAGAGATATAAAAACTAAGAGATAAGGTAGATATTAAATACACACAATTCCAAGAAGTTTGACTGTAAAAGGAAGAGAAAGAAAACAAATCTTAAAAAGGACACAGAGTAAAATGAATACTTTTTTTAAGATAGGGGAGATTTGTGTATATTTAAAAGCTTTGGGAAAGAAGCCATTTAGAGAGAAGTCGACAGTGAAATGTAGTGAACATAATCCATTGAGTGAGATCTCTGAGAAGGTAGGAGGGAATGCATTTGGGGAGCACAGATGTTGGAATTAGCTTTAGGCCATAAGAAGATATGTTTACATTCAGTTCAGAGGGGTAATAAAAAAGCTACTCCCTTATTCAAAATCCTCTAAACATTTCTCATTTGCAAAGTTAAACACAAATGCTTTAGTTTGTTCAACTACATGAGTATTCAAATAAATGCAAATTTACAATGAAACACCATTTTTATATATTGAGTTACCAACAAGAAAAAGTACTGATAATACTCAATGGCAATGAAGGTAAGCTAAAACTGGAATGCACATAACTTATACACAGACTTTTAAATTGGTGCAACCCTTTGGCAATCAATTTGCCAGTATGTATCAGAAATCATATATACTCACACTAATGGTATTTCTGGGAATCTAGTCATGAAACAATGTAAAATATAGGAAAGAACTTATATATATAAAGATACTGGAGTACTCCCTATAATAGTGAAAAATTGGGAATAACACTATGGAAATGGTCAAGTAAATCATATGCTAGCATAACACACAGTTGTTGGAGCAATATAAATTAATTATAAAATCATAGCACATAAATTATATAAAACATGGATAACATGTATATAATATAATGGTATGTATACATCTTAAAGTATGTATATATATGTATATATACTATGATCATCAAAAGATGATCAAAGATACTATCAAAAGATGCATTAAAACACTGAAAGAATAGGGGCGCCTGGGTGGCTCAGTCAGTTGGGCATCTGCCCTCAGCTCTGGTCATGATCCCAGGGTCCTGGGATCAAGCCGTGCATCAAGCTCCCTGCTCAGTGCGGAATCTGCTTCTCCCTCTCCCTTCCTCCCACTCATGCTCTCTCTAATAAATAAAATATTTTTTAAAAATATTTTTTAAAAATATTGAAAGAATATTTAAAAATGCTAAAATACTATTGTAATTGCATTATAAAAAAGGAATGATGAGAAATTTTTTCTTTTGTCTATCCCAAATTTCTTTCTTTTATAAATATAGCAAATAATAACATGTTTAAAATTGTAAAGATTGACATTTAAGGAAACCCATTACAACATTCTCAACTCCCACTACTTCCCATGAAAACCCTGATATCCAAACAACTTATCTTCTCATTCCTTGCCCATTCCCATTATAAGAGCTTTGTTAACACTATTCTCCCTAATTGGAATGTCCTCGCCCTCCCATCTGCTTTTCTAAATCCCACTCAATCTGCAAAGTCCAGCATATGTCCTGTATCTTTTCCAAAGATTTCCCCAACCCTCCTAGCCACAGGAAAATCACCCTTCTGAACACCTATAGCACGTGTCTGTACTATTCATTTGACCCTTTGTACATCTCTCCTACATCACCCAGAATAATGCTTTTAAGTAGTACAGGACAACATGTCATCTATATTCTCTGCCCAGGTAGCCAATTTTTCTATCTAGAGAAAAGGAATATAGTATCTTCCATGGAACTCTGTGCTTTAGCTTGTCTATTTCTCAATCATAAAAACATTAATATAAGACTATACTAGAAGTAACCTTCTGAGGTTAGGAAGAAGTAAATGTTATTAGAATGTCTAGAATGAAGAGTAATTTTATGGGTTACAATAACTAAATACTGAAATATTTTACAAACTTTTAACATGCAATGTCTTTAGAGTGCGCATATTTTTAAAATTTAACTTCATCTTAAAAGTTTCTTCTAACATATTTAAAAATATTCACTCTTGGTTTACTATAAAAAAGACAAGGGATATTAAGTGCTAGCAGGGATGTGGAGAAAAGGGAACCCTCGTGCACTGTTGGTAGGAATGTAAATTGGTACAGCTGCTACGGAAAACAGTGTGGGGGTTTCTCAAGAAATTAAAAGTAGAACTCTCATTTGATCCAGCAATCCCACTTCTGAGTACATATCCAAAGGAAATGAAATTACTGCCTTGAAGAGGTGTCTACAACACCGTGTCATAGTAATATTATTCACAATAGCCAAGACATGGAAACAACCTAAGTGTCCAACAACAGATGAATGGTTAAAGAAATATTATCAGCCATAAAAAGGAAGGAAATCCTGCCATTTATAACAACATGGATGAACCCTGAGGCATTATGCTAAGTGAAATAAGTCAGAGGGGAAAAGTACAAATACTATATGATCTTACTTACATGTGGAATCTAAAAAAGCTGACCTCATAGAAACAAAGAGAAGACTCATGGTGGCCAGGGGTGGGGGTGGATGGAGAGGTGAGGTCAAAGGGTATAAACTTCCAGTCATAAGATGAATAAGTTCTGGGTACCTAATGTACAGCATAGTGAATGTAGATAACAATACTGTATTGTATACTTGAAAGTTGCTAAGAGAGATCTTTTTTTTTTTTTTTAAGATTTTATTTGACAGAGAGAGACACAGCAAGAGAGGGAACACAAGCAGGGGGAGTGGGAGAGGGAGAAGCAGGCTCCCGGCGGAGCAGGGAGCCGGATGCGGGGCTCGATCCCAGGACCCTGGGATCATGACCTGAGCTGAAGGCAGACGCTTAACGACTGAGCCACCCAGGCGCCCCAACTAAGAGAGATCTTAACTATTCTCACCACCACAACAAAAAAATGGCAATTGTGTGAAGTGATGGCCGTGTTACCTAACCTTATTGCGGTTATCATTTTGCAACGTATATGTGTATCAAATCATCATCACATTGTAGACCTCCAACTTACACGTTATATGTCAATTATAACTCAGTAAAGCTGGGAAAAAATCATTCTAAAAAAAAAAAGGCTGACTTTTTGAAGAGAGTAAAGTTTCTTTTTTTTTTTTAAAGATTTTATTTATTTATTTGAGAGAGAATGAGAGACAGAGAGCACGAGAGGGAAGAGGGCAGAAGGAGAAGCAGACCCCCTGCCGAGCAGGGAGCCCGATGCGGGACTCGATCCAGGGACTCCAGGATCATGACCTGAGCCGAAGGCAGTCGCTTAACCAACTTAGCCACCCAGGCACCCGAGAGTAAAGTTTCTTATCTTTTGAGAGAAGAATTAGCAAATACAAGGGAAAAATCCAGGATCAAATAGAACAGTTAAATCCATTTTGCTGATTTTTAAATATTTTTTAGTTAAAAAAAAGTGAATATTCTGTAAGATATGTAATTAATATTCAAAGACTATCAAAAACACCCATAGCCTATAAGCATCATATAATATAATAATTAAAAGGAAGAAATAGTGGTTCAACGATGAAGTTTCTTTTGAGTTGAGGATAAAAGAAAAAGCAAGAGACCAGAAAGTGTCAAAGATGACGGCATCAGAGAGATAAGAAGCAGAAACGTGAGTTCTTCATATATTGAAGGAAGAAAGCTGGGAAAGACACCCTTAACAGCAAAATCATAATTCAATTAGGTTAAAAAGATTTCGGACATGTTTTACACATCTGACCAAAAAAGGACATTTCAATGATCTTACTGTTTGAAGATTTTTTTTTTTTTAAGATTTTATTTATTTATTTGACAGAGAGAGAGAGACAGCCAGAGAGGGAACACAAGCAGGGGGAGTGGGAGAGGGAGAAGCAGGCTTCCCACTGAGCAGGGAGCCCGATGCGGGGCTCCATCCCAGGACCCTGGGACCATGACCTGAGCCGAAGGCAGACGCTTAACGACTGAGCCACCCAGGCGCCCCTGATCTTACTGTTTGGGCTAATAGTCTTATAGTTGGTAGATTACCCTTCACCCTACTCCAGATTTCTTTTTTAATCTAATGAAAAGACAAGGACTTATCAAATATGCTGATAGTATATATATAAATATCTAGCTATTCACCCTGTCATAACCAGGTTTTACAAATTCCATCTCTACCATATAGTTTTAATTACAGGCAGAAATCACTGCTGAATTCTGTTTAATGCATTTTTGTTTACCTGCCCTAATCTGCCATTTTAAAGCTAAGGCAGTTTCAAGGAATCAATAAATTAGAAATTTATAATTCACATATTTTACAGAATTCAAATCAGACTGCCACATAATGACACAGGCATAGGATGTTTGTTATATAAGACAGAATTATTAATTTCTATGATTGCTTCATATCTAAATTAATCGCTTCAACCTATTCAAGGTGGAACCTAGTTAAGATCCAAAAATCTAATCCTAGTTCTAGGTCTCAAAATTCAACCCTCTAAAAAGAATTACAATACCAGTAGCTTGAATACCTTATTAAAAGACTGTGACATGGTTAAGGAATAAAAACATTTATATCCACAGGAACCTCAAAAATAGAAAGCTCTTTGTCTATTTTTTTTACTGGATGATCAAAATAACTTCTCCAAATGGACTATCTGGCAATTTATACTGCCAATCTGGTTCAACGAGGCTGTGGAAAAGCACAGTTGGAAGAATTATTTTTGCCTATATATATATATATATATATATATATTTTTTTTTTTTGGTCAACTATCTCCTCAACAAAAAGAGCTGATTAGCACATATATGACATATGTATGTCAAAATATAATTTAAATCAACACCTTTCCTTTACTTAAAAACCCGGATTTATACTGCAATAGTCAGAATGACATTATGGTTTTCAAAACATTAATATAAAAGTTGTCTCTGCTATTTTCCTAGAGTTGCCCAATGCCCTGTCCTTTATTCTGAAATCCTATTAGTGAGACAGTAGTCAAATATTACCTCAATTCTTATGTTGAAGATAAAGACAGGGGAAAGACAACTGATGTCTTGGTATAATCAAAAATAGCAAAAACCATCAGGCGACATGAGGATAAAGGGAAAAACAGTTCAAACTTTTGGCGAAGTAACCTCCTAAATAATTTTAACACTTCCTGTCTGTGCAAGCTAAAAGGAAGATAAAACCCTCAAAAGATCTGGGTTAAAATGACATAAGATTTGGTGGGGGCGGGCGGGGAGGGGTAGATGGGATTTAGCTTTTTTTGTCATATTCTTTTCATTTGAAAACAATGTCATAAACTTTAATAAAAGAAGGAAAATGTAAAACTACCCAATGTATCAGTGAATAAGGAGCAACGGATCTGACTAGTTCAGCTTTAAAAATCTGCATTACCAGTGTCTCTACAGCCAGGTAAAGATCCGGTAAATACAATTACTACAGTTGTTCAAATCTGTGACTGAACTTAGGTACAGAAAACAATTAAACTACTGTTTAAATCACCATAATTTGCTACTCAATTGATCTGTAAAATATTTGGGTTTATAGAGTATATTGAGAATGATTTGACAAAGAAAAGATGAGGATAAAATCCACCTACTACCGATTCTCAGTAAGACAACTCAAATTTCCGATATGGAACTATTATTATTAGTTATTCCACTTTCTTTATCTTTTGGGCTTTTTGAAGCAAACTGTCTTACCCAATTACACACTTTGAAAAATTTCAAATGATAAAAAATCTTTACAAGGAAACGATTTAAAAATCACCAAAAAGCAAAAGGACAAGATGTTCAAGACTTTAGACAGTATCTAAGAAAGAATACAATCAGGGAATGGCTTTATCAAGGTGGGCAAAGTTCAGAATGGCAGAATTCCTTCCCTGTTGTCATGACTATATTAAAACTACTGGTGGTTTGGTGACTATCACCGTGTCCAGTAGTAAAACAGAAGGGAAAAGCCTGGTACAGAACGCTGAATGGCCCAAAGAAAACCTAAGTGGTGACAAGAGCCTAAAGGCACATGCAGGTACGCATCTTTTATATTGGATGTGATACACTTACATGGCCCCTGTTGAATCTCTTGGGGACCAACAGTAAAGCAAGTTTAGAACTTCAAATCTTGAGACATCTATAGCAAGATGCTGATCCAATGTGGCTCCAAATATCTTCTGTTTTCCTGGCTCACCTGAAGAGGAAAAAACACTACAGAGGATGTGGGAACTGAATTTCTTTATGTAGTTTCTTCTAGAGCAACTGTCTGAAAGTTTTGGCCCAATCCTTTATGAAGTCTGGAGATGAGACACTTGAGGGACTAGTGAAAAACAAAATTCAAATGAAAAGGTGGAGTGAGGCATCTAAACGGGGGAATATGAGAGCAAAAGATAATCGTCGTAGGTAAATCAGCATTTCTAATCTGTAAGTGGGAGGAGGCAGAGAAAGGAGAGAAAAAATATGCACAGATGTTTCTCCCTCCACTCCCTCACCCTAATTGCTACTAAAAATTCCTGAAGTACCTAAACTTTTTGACCACAATTAGGGAGTGAATAAACAAGGTTATTTGGAAAGGTAAGCATTTTGTCAAGTCTCCCTCCCCGGGCTATGTGACATTATTAAGCAGCAGGGAGGCCTCTCAGATAACACTTTTTTCTAAGAACAGATTCTGGTGCAATACAGCTTGAAGCAATAAAGAAAGAGAAATATAAACTCAATTTCTGCAAAAATGGAAGTCACAGGACAATATACCATATTGACAAAGTTTATTTAATTCTGTTTTTCAAAAGGGGAGGGACAGCTTTCATATAATAAGAAATCAGAACAAAAAGTAGTTTCTATATAATAGAAAATATTTTTAAACTAAGCAACATAAACTGCATGCTTCGTCCCCTTGGGAAATATTATCCCCTGGAAAGATAATCTTTAAAAAAAAAACTAAGATTAGCAGAAACAAATCTGATGTACATTACCACACAAAAACATAAAAATGTAGTCCATATTAATTTAGATTCATTTTTAATTAACTTTTTTCCTAAAACATTTTACTAAATAGTATATTATTATTCTCCAGCATTCATGCAATAGCCTAGGACATAAAACAGTTTTCTTTCCAAATATTTTCCATTTTAACCAGTTTACTTGAACTATGTCTGGTAAAAATACCAGAATTTTCTGACAAATAAGATTGGAGAACCAATTAGATCCTTACCTGACGTGGCTGCTCATTCATTCTTTGTGGGTCTGATTTCACTTTATTACTAGGATGATTTGTGACTTTGGTTACTGGTTGTTTGAAAATCGATGCAGTTTGTCTAATTGGCAATGTTGTATTCAAGTCTGGTTTACCCTGTGGATATAAGCATGTTTTCATTAGTAAATATTACATATAAATATAATTTGATGAATTAATTCATTATCCATTACTTTTAAGTTTTTACTTAAATTCCAGTTAGTTAACATACGGTGTAATATTAGTTTCAGGTGTACAATATAGTGATTCAACACTTCCATACATCACCCAGTGCTCATCACAAGTGCCCTCCTTGATCCCCATAACCTATTTCCCCCATCCCCCCACCGATTTCCCCTCTGGTAACCATCAGTTCTCTATAATTAAGAGTCTGTTTCTTGGTTTGTCTCTTTTTTTTTTTCCCTTTGCTTGTTTGTTTGTTTGTTTTTTTTAAGTTTATTTACTTATTTAAGTAATCTCTACAACCAGTGTGGGGCTCAAACTCAGGACTGAGATCGAGTCACATGCTCCTCTGACTGAGCCAGCCAGGCACCCCTGCTCTGTTTCTTAAATTCCACATATGAGTGAAATCATATGGATGGAGCTAGAGATTATTATGCTAAGCAAAATAAGTCAGTCAGAGAAAGACAAATACCATTATCCATTACTTTAAATCAGATTATTACAAACTTCTCAATCTCAGCATTGTAAATACTCTAAAGCACATCTTTAGCACATCATTATGCGAGACATACGTGAAGTTTTCTCATTTAAAAGCTTTCCGTGTACTTTAAAATGTAAGAAAATTATCTACATGAAATTCATAATTAATTTGATTAGCATGATACTCGGGACTGTTAAATGAACAAATGTATTTATGGGTAACACAAAAAGAGTTTTCAGAACAACAATCAGGATAGCAATCATCTCAACACTGGAGAATGGAGGAAAATAATGGCACACTTGGCCATTAAAATGTTAACAAACTGGTCAGCTATTAGGAGGCCAGGCTTAAATTTCACTCCCATATAAAAAGACAATTAGAAATGAAAGTTCTAATTCTAGCAAACAGAACTCAATTTAGCAAACTTATCTAATTTTAATCAACCCGTAAATAAAATCTAAGGTGTGTTCTATGAAGTTAAAATGTGGCAGAGTTGCTGTTAAGTTCATTTGCAATGAATGCTCTAACAGCCATGGGGGGGGTGGACAGGCAGAGGGGGCAAGGAAGGAAAAAAAAAGAAAAAGAACGAAACGTGATTTAATCATTGTGTATTCTGATTATGGCAAAAAAATACATATATATAAAAGGTCATCTGTATCTGAAAACAATATACGTCCGATATTTTTGATTACTTGATAAATCTACAGGATATTCAATGAACTTTTGTCAACTACCCTCAGATAAAAACTGCTATCGGGCGCCTGGGTGGCTCAGTTGGTTAAGCGACTGCCTTCAGCTCAGGTCATGATCCCGGAGTCCTGGGATCGAGTCCCACATCGGGCTCCCGGCTGAGCGGGGAGCCTGCTTCTCCCTCAGACCCTCTCCCCTCTCATGCTATTTCTCTCTCTCTTTCTCTCAAATAAATAAATAAAATCTTTAAAAAAAAAAAAAAAACAAAAAACAACTGCTATCAACTTCCAGACTCCAAAACAATGGTTCTCAAATTTCAGCACACATCAGAACCACCCAGAGGGTTTATTAAAACACAGATTCCTGGGCCTCCCTCCTAGAGATTCTGATTCAGTAGAGATGAGGCGGGGCCTGGGAACTTGCATTTCTATCAAGGTCTCAGGTGATGCTGATGCTGCTGATCCAGGGACCACTTGGAGAACCACTACTCTAAAACAAAGATTGCAAATTGGTGGCAGGAGAACCAAGTTTAATCCACAGATGTATTTTGTTCAGTTTTTAGTGTCTAATAAAATGAATGAACATCCACAAATCTGGAGATTTCACATAAAATCCAGATTCTAGCTTCTCTTAAAAATTCAAAGATCTAGAAATCCTGGACTTGATTTGGCCACAACAGGCCATAATTAATTAGTAATGGCTGCTCACAAGAGGTGTCAAGGGTTCTCTTTTAGCAAAATTCCTCAACAACTCATGTTTGCATTACCTGTCTGAGCCCTAGGTATTGAGTTTGTGACCTCTTCTCAAAGAATGTTACCAATGTCTAGAAAGGTAAGCATCAGAATAAATTAAACTGAAAATTAGCACAATTATGGTATTACTTGGATCCTCTACTAAATGTCTCCATCACCATCCTCTCCACACACCCCCTTCCCCCCATTCCTTCTTCTCTGTGTGTATTGGGCATGCTTGTCGTTCCTCTATCTCACTCAGTTTCTTCCAATGTATGTGCTTAACTTTAGGAGATACAGTCATCTTTTTTTATTATTATTATTATTTTTTTTTAGTAATCTCTACACCCAACATGGGGCCTCAAACTCACAACCCTGAGATGAATTGCCTGCTCTTCCGACTGAGTTGGCCAGGCGCCCCAAGATATATTCATCTTAATTAAGACTAACAATATCTCTTAGGTATTTAGCTTCCTTATTTTTATAGATTTTCAAAAAATTATTTAGAAGTGAGCAAATTTGACTGGCAGGCTGCAAAATAACCACTCAGAATGCCATCTTTAAAAGTGTGAAGGCTGGGAATGTGTTTTTAAAAGTTCTCCTGGATGGGGCACCTAGCTGGCTCAGTCAGTTAAGCATCAACTCTTGATTTCGGCTCAGGTCATCATCTCAGGGTCCTGGGATTGAGCCCCACATGGGGAAGTCTGCTTCTCTGCTTCTCTCCCTTTGCCCCTCTCCCCACTCATGTGCGCACACACAGGTGTGTGCTCTCTCTCTCAAATGAATAAATGAATTAAAAAAAAAAGCTCTCCTGGTAATTCTGTGATGCAAAGGTTTGCATACCTCTGATTTATGATATCTAGAGAATTCTGAGGCCCTAAGTGAAGCTACCCAAACTCTAAAATAGTGAATATTCAATCCTAAAGCTTACAGAGAACTTTTCCTGTCATTGGTTATAATTAGAATATATCACTAAATAATACCTTGTTTGGTTTTTAATGTTTTCATTCCTTATTAAAGAACAATATACTCTGGGGCGCCTGGGTGGCCCAGTCGTTAAGCGTCTGCCTTTGGCTCAGGTCATGATCCCGGGGTCCTGGGATCGAGCCCCACATGGGGCTCCCTGCTCAGCAGGGAGTCTGCTTCTCCCTCTCCCTCTGCTGCTCTCTTTGTCCAATAAATAAATAAAATCTTAAAAAAAAAAAAGAACAATATACTCTGCTGGTATTAGAACAAGACGGCATCAGGGGACACAGTATATTGCAACTATTGGTATGAGCAAACAGTGGTGACTCTTAAGATTCTCGTTGTTACAAAGGATGACTAGAGGGGCTATTCTAAATGAATCCTGAATCCAAAAAGACTGGAAGGAAGTATGAAACATAGAAAATTATTGGAGCTACAATGGTAAGATTGTTATTTTTTTTTCATTAACTTATGTTTTTGGTGCACTAAATAAAAATTAGAAGAAAAAGCTGGCTTTTTCTTCCACTGTCTGATACACAATTCCACTGTCTGATAAAGAGTGCAGTCCTCAATGGAATGGAGTAAGAGATTACTCAAGAGGATGCTGTGTTACTTTTCTCTTGATCTTGATTTTTATTATGTTTTCTCCTTTTAACTGGCTTGAAAGCTCTGAAGACAAATTTTTTACTAATTAATTTTGTATTCCAAAACAGTGGCATGTGATCTGAAAAACTGGACTAACTGGTTTTCTCAGAAACTGTCACAGAAACACTAAATTTTATTACCACTCTCACCTGAGGAGTGCCAAAGAGTCACTGTTCATGTCCAGTTGTGTGTCAGGATCCTTCTAAATAACTACCAATCCGCCATAAACTTAGGAGTTATAAAGCAAACACTTTTTTAATGGGACAAAATTAAAGCTATTCTTATAGTTGTTTTTTTTTTTTAAGATTTTATTTATTTATTTGACAGAGAGAGACACAGCACGAGAGGGCACACAAGCAGGGGGAGTGGGAGAGGGGAGAAGCAGGCTTCCTGCTGAGCAGGGAGCCCGAAGATGATGATGATGATGATGCAGGGCTCCATCCCAGGACCCTGGGATGATGACCTGAGCCGAAGGCAGACGCTTAACGACTGAGCCACCCAGGCGCCCAAAGCTATTCTTATAGTTCTAATCTTCCCTTTCAGTATAAGAAAAACAGAAGTTTCTCATATCACAAAGTTAAAATAGCAAACACGCACATTCTAGTATTAGAAAGAAAAGTTTCCAACCTTGATAAATCTCGGTATATAGGGTAGCCCTCAAATCAAAATTTTATGTATTTTATATTAATGTGTATATTAGGCTGGAAGTACTCAAATAACTCAAATAATTTTTGAGACTCTATTCTATCCCCTTAGGGAGGAATACAAAAATAAATCTTTAAATTTTTAAAAAAAGTTTACTTCATCTCTTTCCAATACATATCTGAGGTGGATCTTTGTACACTCAGAAAAAATATACAATAAAAATTAATTTTTAAAAACAGAGAATCAGTGACAGGGGAAAACAAAATTCCTTTTGAAAAGATTAATAGTGATCAATACTAGTACTGAGCATCAAAAGTGGACCTGAAATTGTTAGGAGTCTGGGTGAAAAGAGAAACATTAAATCATATAGATACCAGGTCAGAAAGGAGGAAACATACCAATTAATAAGGAAAACAAAGCTGTCCTGGTATTAAATCTAGAAAAAATTAAAGTCACTAACATCAAACAAATACTAAGCAAATTTCAAATGCTTTTTCTTTTTCAGTGACCTTCCTTAAAAGCCAAGAACATAATATTTAAAGGAAACTTGGAGACGGTGATTCTTAAAGGAACTAAACACCAGTGTGGTCTAATTTTAATGTAGCCTTTCAGTTGACCTAACTTGACTAAGGCTAGAAAAGAGGATAATTAAAGCGGTGGATGAAGAGCATGTGTCATAAACCAGTGATTTTCAAACATTTCTACATTCCTACTGGCTAAAAAATATCGGAAAATACCTCACTTAAATTTCAAAGCTAACATCAAGACTATTTCAAACTTTAATGTAAGTAATTGCAAGGAATGCACTTACTACAGTATTTTAAATATTGACACTTTGATAATAAACGTACCATTTTAAGATGTATCTAACACAATCTAAATATACCTACCAACCACTTACACACGAATAAACTCTTCAATAGTTACATTTTATTTCACTCCTTTTTCTCTTTGAATAATTCCATTCCCAAAGTTATTTCCTATTTTAAACTTGAAAACTTTTCACTGATCATTTATGCATCATGAGATTATTTTTTTAAACTTTTTCTGATCATAAAGTACTTAGTGATTTTTTTAAAAAAATAAATTTCTGGTTTACTACATCAGTAGTATATAACTGCCCCAAACAGTAAATTACACATTAATAAGTGAAATAAAAATTAAGTATTTTTTTTAAATTTAAGATTAACTTCATGGGCTTGGTTGAGTATTACTAGCTGCTGCTAGAATGCGCCAACATTTAGTACCAATTCTGTTCCTATTCTTCATTTTTTAAAGATGGAACGCCAAGAAAACTTGGTCGCATAAATGAGTAAATAGAATGAGTTTTATTGTCCACCTTTGAACTTCTTTTGAGTTATATGTCAAAATACTGCATAGTGAACCATCAAAAATTTTTGATAATCAATGTCTACATTAAGTTCTCTATAAATTTCCGACAAAGAATTATACTGGCAGAAAGACAAGTTACCAAGTCATTCATTTTCTTGGCATCCAACACCAGTATTTCAAATTATTCCTTTACTAGAGATCAAACATTTTGCACCATGGTAATATGGCAGACAAGTAAAAAGTGTGCTCTTCTATAAAATGAGAGAAGGTAGACAACGAAAGGGCAACGGGAAAAAAAGAGCCTGTAACTCCATCTCAGGTGCATGCTCAGATCAACTGCAGGAAAGAGTATACACAGAAGGATACAGGAGCACTCTTTCAAAACCATCCCTGTTGTGTATACCACGTAAGCCTTCACACAGCATAGTTCGAACAGCAGGAATTTAATTTTTTATTCTAATATCACTTTTCCCAGCCTGGCTTTGAATTAAAGCTGAATGACAGTTCGGAATTGCACATATTCTTTTTTTTTTTTTTTTTTAAAGATTTTATTTATTTATTCATGAGAGACAGAGAGAGAGAAGCAGAGGGAGAAGCAGGCTCCCAAGGAGCAGGGAGCCCGATGTGGGACTCGATCCCAGGACCCTGGGATCATGACCTGAGCCGAAGGCAGACGCTTAACCATCTGAGCCACCCAGGTGCCCCTGTACATATTCTTTGACAAGAGCCAAAAGGACTCATTTTTATCTTTAATCCTGCAAATTTTGTACTTTATATTTTAAAAATTAGCCATGTTTAATTTTTAAAAAATATTTAAAAAGAGAGAGAGCGCACGTGAGCAGGGGGAGGGACAGAGGGAAAAGCAGACTCCCCACTGATCAGGGAGCCAGACGCAGGGCTTGACCCCAGGACCCTGGGATCATGACCTGAGCTGAAGGCAGATGCTTAACCAACTGAGCCACCAGGCACTCCAAGCCATGTTTGTTTTGAGGTAAAATGCTGCTCTACCTATCCAAAATGCTCAAATAAAACTGATACTTCCAAGTATCACTCAAGTATCATTTTAATTCTATGGCTTTCCATATCACCCCCAAGAGATATTCATGCCCCAGTTTGAAAAGCAAAGACTTTATTTTTCTAAGGTCACTTTTCTCATCTGTAAATGAGAATAACAATAACCACTCATACGATTCTTACGAAGATCAAACAAGATAATGCATGTATGATGCAGCTTTCATTCAGTCACTGAGCAAATCCTGAACAAATCTGCCTACTATGTGCAGGTACATGCTGGGTATATGGTCATCATCAAAACAAGAAAGTCCCTGCCTCAAAGCTTACATTCTGGGGGATGGAGGGAAGACAACAATTAACAAAATAGGCATGTATTTTATAATCATGTTGGCATGTAAATTCTGAATAGATAGCTATTTCTAAATATTATCAGCATTAACATGTTTTTGACCATGCTACTAAAATTTAGGAACTTAAACCTATTAAGCTTTTCCAGGAGGAAAGCGATCCCCTGGTTCACAAAGAGTGGAACCTGAGTGGTATCTTTAGACCAAACCAGTATTATCGTCAAAAAAAATAATTTCAGATTTGTTCCAGAATATGTACAGTAGCCTACAGTTAATGCCTTTTCACAAAATCAAAAACCAACAATGCAAAGCACTTTACAATCTTTCAGATTTTTTTAAAATTGAGATATAATTCACATACCATAAAATTCACCATTTTAAAGCATACAATTCAGTGTTTTTTTTAGTATATTCATAAAGTTGTGGAAACTCCGTAGCTTTTGCAAAAAGTAAAGAATATCTGGGACCTATGATTTTGTACTGAAAATCCACTTAGTGTAAAATCCCAAGTGAGGAACAAGATTTTTTTTTTTAAGACCATTGGGATATTTTTAAAAAATAGGTGGACAACACTTTGAGCTCATTAAAAAGCACTTGTAGTTAATTGAAGAGGTGGAACATTGAAATTCAACACTAAAAACAAGTTTTGAAGAGTTCTACTTGAAAAATAACTTCTTGCAGCTTTAGTGAATAGCAGATCATTAAAGGACTTAAGGCAAAAGATGGGAATGAGTTTCAACCCAATACTTACGAGCAGCTCTACTCAAACTAAGGCAGCTATTGTGTGAAACTCATTGTCTCCTTTACATCTGGGCTGATACTAGCTGTGTACACATCCTTGGGAGAATTGTGGCAATAGTCACACAAATTATTTTCTGCAGGGCTTAATTCTCTTGTTGACCAAGTCTACAATAACAGGGAACTTCCTTTGCTATATTCCCAGTCTGCAATAATGCCTAATTAGAGAATGTGCTAAAAAAATTTGTGGGATAAATGGATGCATAAAATGTCTATTATATATAAAATCTTCTGTTATGCAGACCTTACCCTTCAATATTCTCATTTTCTGCTTTAAACTTATAGGTGCTAAATAGGTGGAAAATACAATTCAATGCAGTCTACAATATCCATCTCAATTTTATTATGTGAAGAATAGAGTCTCATCTGTATTATCTGCCTTGAGATTATCAGTGTAAGAGAAATAGCCCCAAGACTTACTCCAACTATTACTACTTAACATATACCTATAGGTATCCGGCCAGTGTCTTCCTCTGAGTCACACAGACAGCCCACAGTCAGGACCATCTTTCAATTGTGTCCTCTGCTCTAACATTTATCAAAATTAGTATCACTGCACATCACATTCCTATCTCAGTAGTAACCAAATAGTCAAGTCCCTCTGATCATACATTATCACCCACCACTCATCCCCAGTCTGCACATCCACTCATCTACCCCACTGTTCAGTGGCTTTCAAACTTTTCTGACCCATCCCACCCCCAATCCTTATACTGTGCGCTCCTGAATGACCAACTAGGCTTTCCTACGTCCTCAGTATTTTCTCTAAACATTCTCTCCAGCTCCCGCACCTACTGACCTGGCCATCCCTTGAAGATACTATCTCCCCTCAGGTTCTCTCAAATGAAACTTTTCTCTTTCCCTCCCTCCCCCCACTCCTTTCTCTCTTTTTCCTTCTCACTCTCAACTGCATATCCAAGGGCCAAGAGGTGGTATAGGTTTTATCCTTTCTCCCATTTTTCTCAAATAATTTCTCCATTTTTGATCCTTTAAAAACACCAGTTCTTTGAAGCTCGTATCTGGCTATCCTACCTCTTCCTCTCCTCCCTTTCTCCTTCCTTCGCTAGACTTTAGTTTCCATTTCAGTCTTTCTCTCCATCCCAACTCTTGTCCTCATTCTGGGAGACCTCAATATCCATGTGGATAACCCAACATCCCGGGTCCTTTGATCTATTCCTCTGCCCACCCTCACTCACCTAACATTATAGCCACAGGCTCGTCAACACTAGTAACTACGCCATCTCCAGTATCTCAATCAAGCATCCAACTCTCCAATTCCTACTTCCTATCCTTGCAGCTCACTTTCTCAGAACTGCCCTCTGCATTTCTTTCACCCCAGCAGTATCTCCTATCCATTGACTGTCCTATTTTCTCACTCAGCCTTAACCACTTTCACATTCTACCCTACCCAGTACAGGTTCTATGGTCCATCATCATCATGCTGCAAATGTACTTAACTTTCTTGACCTCTGTGCTTTCTCCACTTGTGCTACAGACCCCATTATTCTTCTTAAACTTTTCAGTCTTCTAAATTGGGAGATTAACCAAATGAGTATCTCTTTCATCTACCATCTAGTGATTCTCTTCTCTATCCAAACAAAATTTACTGAAAGATTTGTCCATGCTAATTTCCTCTCTCACTCATTTTCAACCCCGTTCAATCTGGCTTCTGTTGCCACTGAAAATCAAGGTTATTAATTAGCTTCATGTTGCCAAATTCAATGGAAGTTTCTCAGTCTTCCTCCACTCAACCCTTCAATGGCATCAATATAGCTGACCACTCTTCTTTTTGAAGCATTCTCTCTCCCATGTCTCTCCTTCTTACTAGCCATTCTTTCTCAACCCACTTTGCGGATTCCTTCTACTCTAACCAAGTTCTAATTATTGGATTTTCTCAGATGTTGGTTCTGGATCCTGATGTCTGGGTAATCTCCTTTAGTCCCATTACTTAGAATACTACCTATGTGCTGATGACTTTCCAGCTGAGACCTCTCAATTACCATACTAACTGCATACAGGACATTTCCATTTAGATGTTTAATAAGCAACACAAACTCTGCATGTTCAAAATTTATTTTATCCATCCATATAAACTCTCCTAAGGTGACCTCAGTAAATGGTAACCCAAACCACCCACTCATCTAAAAACTAAGGTCTCACACTTGAGTCTTTTCTATCATCTTCCCCACCCAATCATTAACAAATCCTATAAATTCTACATTCAAAACAGATCTAGAAACTGCCCACTTCTCTCCACCACCACCGTATCCAGGCCATCATCATTTATCAGCAGACTACTATAATAGCTACTTGCTGTTCACTTCCACATTTGTCTATTTCATTTCAAATTAACAGAAACTGAACAGTGGCCCACACTTAAGGGAGATGCCAATAATCGCTTATTAAGACTTCAAGGCCTACAAATGCTAACTTATCATCTGTGATCTGCTTACTTCCTCTCTCCACCCCCAACTATATTCACTAGAGAGATACCAGAAGACACTCCATTCAACAAATGCTTAATACACTGATGAAGAGGACACCAGCAACTTTGGAAAAGATTTTAGTTACTTTCTCTATATGTCAGGATTGTTGGTAGAAAGAATGAGGTCACTGTTTTCAGTGTGGATGGAAAGATTCTAGGAAGAATCCAAGGGGCAGTTCTTACCACACAGTGTGCTCTATCAGGAGCTGGTAATCAGAATTGATCCTACCACAGAGCTCATTAGAACTGGTTAACTGACCATGTCCCAAGGACACAATTAAGTCAGCCCACTAAGGTAGTACTTCAATAACTTATCTGTTCAACAAAGGTCTAATTTGAGCTACAGCAAGTGAGTTGGTCCCTCAAATCTTTTGCCAAGGCCTTGCTTCCTTTCCTGCTTCTAAAACAGTCGTTATTAGCTTTCTTAGCTACATTTTACTTTGAGAATTTGATACAGGTAACAGACTCTCTCCTCAGAAAAATGCGTAACAGAAAATACTGCACTCAGTTCAAAGATTCCTGGAGGGCCTCCTGAAGAATGTACTCTCAGGTTGGACACCTGCCTGACTTCTCTATTGACCTCTTTCATCCACTGAAGGAAAAAATAACAATAATGATAATGTTCCTTGGTCATGCATTCTCTTCTAAATATTGTCCTCTCTCCTCCACCTCTCATTCAAGCTCTGTAAGAGTAGTCTAACCATTTTTATGGGGAGAGGGGTAAAAATGCACATATATGTACATGTTTGTAAATGCACAGAAGCTCTGGAAGGACATACAAAAAAAACCAATTAATAATAATTTCTTCTCAGGAAGAAGACGGCACATGAGAGGCTGGAGAGGGAGGGAGACTTTTTTATTGAGTATCCTTTCACCCTGTGTACAAATTACCTAATCAAATAATAACAAATCAAAATTTTAAAACTTTTAAATGAGCAGCTACATTTTGCTTCTAATTTCTCATTTCCCAGAAACTTTCTAGCATTTTAAGAAAGACTTCTGATCCCTCAAAATTGGTTATAAAAGGTCATCAGATGCCTTCTAATTTGGAAATCCAATGGATACTACAAAGTCTTTATACTCCTTGATCTCATCATGTCATTTAACAAAAATTTTCTTTCCTAGGCTTTTAGAACACCACATTTTCTTAATTCTCCTACTACCTTTCTGGAAGTTCCTTCTTACTCTCCACAAGACTAATTTATTCATTTATTCACTACCAACAGTGTGGCAAGATACTTTTCTCCTATTTGGCCCTCTGTTAGGCGATCCTAAAAGTTATGACAATCTACAATGACAGGAGTTCTCAAAGCATGACCTCAGAGTTCCTAGGCATGCACCAGGTCCTTTCAGAATTCCAAGAAACAAAACTTCTAACTTGGTCTTCTTCACCCCCTCCCCAAACTTGTTCTTCTTCCCCTATTCTTTATCGACCTTCACCCCAAGTGACTCAAGCCAAAACTGCAGCAGGCATGAACAGCTCTCTCTACAATCATCAGTACTTATACTTATTGATTTCTCTTGATTGGATCTCACACCTTTCCATACCTCCGGCTATAGCGTTAGTTGCCATAATTACTTTTCTAGCCAAGAGCCCAACCACTTCCCTACTTCCAGTTTCACCTTTTCCCAAATCCATTCTCTACACTGCACCCACTCTGTATCTAATACCCAATCTGATTCCCACTATCACCACCTGTTCACTTAAGTTTCTCAAACTGCAGATACTGCCCCCAAGATATAATAGCTCTCTACAAGAATTTTTATTATTTTGTTGAGGATAATTAAAACAAGCACATTCTACATCATTTGGTTATATACCTAGGACACAGCCATATAGAACCCAAGGCTGTGTTTATAAAATCACAATAGCATACTACCATAAACCAAAGTAATTCATGAGAAATGAATAATGGGAGACTTATACAACTGATTCCATTCAAGACAACATGATGCTCTTTATTTCCAAATGTATCAAATCTGTGTGAATAGAGAAATGTGATGAAAGAACCGAGTCTTTCCAAGGTATCAGCAGCACTGACAAGCCAATCTAAAAAAATAACTTGTTCCATACCAATTCATATTGTCACATTACACATACATATGTCACATTAATGTTAGAGAACTTGGATATTATTAGTTTTTAGCTTTAATTTATACACATTTCAGTGTTAAGAACTAGAAACATAAGAAATTCAGTTTAATGTTTACACATCTGCAACACAAAACAAAAGGAATTGCTAACAACAAAACCAAACTACGGGAGTTCCCAAAACATATTTTGCACCCAGAATCACTGTACTCTTTTTTATCCAATCCTAGTTTTTCCAATTACATTTTTAAAGAAACTTACCTTTTTAAGAACTTAGCTTCCTTTTTAAAATGTTGACGGTCATATCTCTGAAACCTTAAAACATCTCCCCTCTTTAAAAGATCAAAGCCTGGATGAATGCCTAAATACCTAGCTTTCAAAGCAAAGGTTTTGTTGTCTTATTTACATATTGAGAGGCATAGCTCTCAATATCACCACATAACTATTACTTCTCCCGTTGAGTAAGCTTTTAGAAAGCTGCTCATCACTTCAAGCTCTATACTGACGACTCCCAAATCTTTGTCTAGTCTTTTTCCATCAACCTAATGGAGTATCTTCAGCAACCTACTTGATAGATACACTTTATCAGCTAGAAAGACGGAGGTAGCAACTGGAAATAATTATCACAGTATGATCAAGAACGGAACAGATTTTCAGAGTAACGTTAAGACTGAGACTGAGACAAGCAGGAATAGGTACTGCAAAAACAGCAAATATTAATCAAAAGACAATGCCCATTCCACTGCACCCTCTCATCCTAAAATAACTGCCACTTCGCAAAGATCTTCAAAAGATATTTTTTCAACGATACCTTATGTATTATGCACCCAGTAAACTCACTTTTGATATGAAACATATTTAAGATCTCAGTTTATAATCAGTCATTATAAACTACAATTTAACCTGTTTCAAAGTTTATTTTAATTACATTTCAAATTATTTCAAGGGTTTTTAAAAACCTCAAAAACAACACAATAATTCACTTCAGCCAAGTTTATAACTATATAGCAAAACTAGCTAACATTCCTATTTACCAATTTATATCTCCCAGTGTTCTCCATACTGTATTATTTTTTAAAAAGATACAATACAGAATTAGCCATGAATACATTACATTTTCTGCTTTTATAGAGATATTCAATGTTGGCATTACTCCAAAAGACAGCCTATTTTTTATATTAAAGGATTTTATTTATTTATTTGACAGAGAGAGAGACAGTGAGAGAGGGAACACAAGCAGGGGGTGTGGGAGAGGGAGAAGCAGGCTTCCCGCGGAGCAGGGAGCCCGATGCGGGGCTCGATCCCAGGACCCTGGGATCATGACCTGAGCCGAAGGCAGACGCTTAACAACTGAGCCACCCAGGAGCCCCAAGAGAGCTTATTTTTAGAACTGCAAAACTCCATTTTTGTGACTGCTTAATTAAAATAAAATCAGGTGCAAAAATAAGACTATGCCCCCCCCCCAAATTCAGAGAGGAACTTCAGAAAACAATGACAATGAAAGGCACTTTCAAATTAATGTATGGTATATTAATTTATTCAATATTTATGACCACTATGAACTTCTGGAATGAGGTGGATATTAACTCAAACATGAAGCAAACATTTACTAAGTACCTACCATGTGCTAGGCTTTGGACTACCTATACCAAAAAAAAAAAACAAAAACACAGTCCTTGCCCTCATGGAGCGCACAGTCTAGTTGAAGCAGACGATCACAAATACAATGGCAAAGCACCAGGGAGACATTATGGAAGAAGGGACTGGTTCTGCCTGGAGAATGCAGGGGCAGGCTTCACAGAGGTGGAGACAATGGAGCTGGGCCTTGGATGAGTAGGAGTTCACCAGATGGAGGGGAAGGGGGGAAGCGCATTCCAAGCAGAGGAAACAGCACATGAGCAAGCAGAATCTTGAAAGCACATGCCATGGTGCAGGATGATGAGCAGTCCAGCGCAGCTAGAGCATAAAGGTGCACACAAACTAAAGAGACGAATTAGTTTTTGGTTTTTAGTGAATCATAACTATCAGGAACATATCTTCATATTATATTTAGTGTAGTTTAACTGTGATTCTGAGAACAGGGCAGCTTGAAAGCATTCCACTCATTTTATAAATACTTGACCCCTTTTGATAGGTATCCAGCATTGTGGTAAGTTTTTTTTAAAAGGCAGTTTAAGAAAACTAAATCTTAATTTTGCTCTGTATATTTAAGAAGCAAAATCAACCTAAAATAAGGGTTTTCTTAAGCTGAATCACAGAGCTATACACACTGCAGGTCCTCACTTTCTTTTGAGTTCCCTCTACCACCACTGTCTTTTACCCTTAACGCCTTCATAGCTATCAACCCAAAGTAATCCCACTGTTAAGCAATAGAGAAAGCAATTTCAGTGTTCCGTTCCCATTCCATCTATAAACAAGGTACTTGACAATGTCCCTATGGTAAATGGATGCATGGGAACCAATGCAACAGATGAAGAAACAATGTACTCTGACCCGCATACCAATTTTTGGAAATTAAACTATTATTAACAAACTATTAAGCTGAATTCTGAATAAAGAGAGATATGAAGCAGAGACCCACATCCTTCAGGAAAAGTAAAAAGATAAAGTAAGAGATCTTAGGTCAAAAAATTTCCATGTACACTGGCCACCAAGCAACACTGTTCACCAAGGAAGCTTGGTGCTTAAGAAGGTGCAGCGGGGAAAGGAAAGGAACTCACATGGGTCAAATACTTTATTAGATGTTTTCATATAAATTCCTATTTACTCCTTGCAATAATGCGCAAGGAAAGAGGTCACTACCTTAGTTTTACAAATGAGAGATCTGAGGCCATCAGAGGTTAAAAAGAGTTACCCATGACTGCCTGAGCTAGTAAGTGGCAGAGCCAATACATCAAACCACGCCGGCCTGGTTCCAAAGCCCATCCCATCCCACACACTGCCTCAGGGTTCCTAAAAGGAACACAGTACCCCCACGCAGCATGCGAGGTTGTATCAAGGTCATATGTACCCTGCAAAGAAAAGCCCTTACTTTTCCCTCCCCTGTGTTCACACAGTCAGTGTGAAATGACAGTGGGGGCAATACACATAGATCTCTGAAATTTAGAGGAAGAAAATTGAGACAAAATGGTTATGTAAGATTAGCTGCCCTTGCGGGGGATGGGGGGGGCTTTCCTGGTAAAGATATTGGGTGCTCTGATACAATTAAATTACCATAATAATTCAAATGCTACTTGTTTAAATTCCTATACAATAAACCATCAGCAGCTCAATAAAAGTAAGAGCTAATGGAAAAATCTCCAATTGCAGTATTAGGATGAGAATATTACTGCTAAAAGTCATTATCCTCAACATCTTCAAAAGTCAAAATAAAAATTGCCCTTTTGCAAATCCTAATTCTGAAAACTGATAGGTAAGCATAAACTATGTGGTAAGGATACTTGCCACATTAAAATTTTGCCTCTTTTTGGGCAATAGGAACTATTTTAAGAAAAAAAAATATGAGATAATTAACATCAACACAGAAATCTTTTGTAAACAGTCCCAGTGGGCCAAAAATGTGTTGGCCTAGACAGATACTGAAATACTGTTTTCAACTGTGCACAATTTACTTATGCAAAGTACCACCAACTACCAGAAAATTAATCAGATTTGTAAGTCCAAATGCTTTGGGGGGAGGCGGAGTGGGTGGGGGGAGACTGGGATGTTTAGACAGCCAAAATTCTAGTGACATAATTACAATGTAAGATACTTTGTGGAGAGCTTCTGAAATAGCATCCATATGTTCTAAGTAAATTCACCAACCTTATTTTGATTGAGAGGATCATTCCGCAGTCTCTGTTTGTTCTTCTGTAATTTACTAGGCATCATCTTTCCAGTTCTGAAGTCAAAACTGCTGAGGTCAACAGTATTTCCCAGGTACCTTGCCAACTGAGGTTTGCTTCTGAACTTCTTACCACTTGGACTAGAAGAAAGAGAACATTCATTGTACAAAAGATAACAATGTTTTTCCCTAGATCTCTACATAAACCTTTCTTCACATCTTTCTACCCAATTGTTACCACACCACAATTTTACATGTTTATTTTTTTCCAAAGAAATGGCAAAGTTTTAAAGTAATTTCATAACTTCCCTGTAAGAAGAGATAATGTATCCCCGAATATTACACTCCACTAGCTACACCACTGGAGTACGTAACAGATGTTACTGCAGATTATCCCACCGGTCACTCAGCAGCCACGGACAGAATCCCCATACAAACTGCACGCACAGCACAATACGCACACTGCAAATGTCTTCAACATTACAAACTTATTTCCAAACTGACTTTTGAAGTGTTTTTTTTTTTTTTGTAAGTATCACATATACACAATGTCAGCAGTGATCAGCACTTCAGAAAAAATTCTTCTGAAGCCAACAATCCTTATTAAAAACACACACACACAAACACTTGGAATCCATGTATTCTTTGGGCTACTAATCTGAACTCACATTTACAACAGAAAAGAAAATGTTGAATTCTGACAATATTTAAATGCTCCCTAATGTAACTACTCAAAGGAGGAAATAAAGGCAAACATTTGCAAATATGTTTGTATATTGCTGACATGAGTTTTATTAGCCAAACTCCTTATCAAGAATAACTTACTTCTCATAAGAAATATTGTTGAAGGAAAATTATAAAAGGGCCAGAATTATACAGAAAGCTAAACTAGTCTTTCCTAAAACTTTTTTTGCTATACGGCATTGATCTATAAGAAAATTTTTATAGGAAGAATGCCCCCGTCTTATGTAACAAATTTTCTGAGCCAAATATACTAAAAATCAACTGTTAAAGTCAGCATAGATATGTTACCAGAAGAAAACTGTAAGAATTCTAAAATATTTCTCCAAAAAGCCAACCTATCCTATTTAGAACTTAACCTTGAATGAACTGACCACAATAAAAGAAAAATAATTGAAGGGGAAGACAAAAGAGAATTCTGGCTGGGAAACCAAGCAATAAAATACTGCCCTGGAAGAGCAAAACTTCTCTCTGGGTCAAACCCAAACCAACACATCGCACTTTGTCACAAATTCTATCGTATTCTGCCACCAAAAGATGATCATATCAGCAGTTTTTTTCCCCCACAATCACATAATGTAAGTATTCCTGAAACACAATTCAAGTTCTAAAATTCAACCTACAGATGGAGGTAACAACCAACATTCTCAATGAGGTATCTCTCTAATGAGACATCTCATCAGTGCAATAAAAGCTGAACTTAAGAGTGGACTTAGTTTCAACAGACTAGTGTCCCAGAAGATGAAAATACTAAGGTAGCAACTTCTACCAAAAAGATAAGCACTATTATTTTTAAGGATATAACTTAGAGACAACTAGAAAGTCATTTTTTAAGAAATCAATTGACTAATTTCTCAAACGAGCCCTGCAACGAGTCACTCCTTATGGAACAGTTGAAATGCCAGTTACCTACTGCAGCTGAAAGCATACCAGAGCCTCACTACAGCATTCCTCCTTAGAACAAAACTCCTTAGAGATCAGTTTGACACTCCTCCTCAAATTTAGGAAATCTAAATACTTAAGAACTCAGTTAAATAGCCATACTCATAAAATGTGACTGCCTAGTTTATGATCTAGATTAGCAATTTAATATGGCTTAAACTGTTCCTATATTTATTGATTTTAAAAAACTAATGGAAACTGAAAGGCCTGAGACACTCTACTGATAAACTAAATCAGCGATGAAGAAAGTGGAAATCAAGTTTTAACTATTAACATATCCCAAAAAAGGAATATCAAAGGGTTACCAGTCAGTTATTCATACCAAATTCACTGCCCTCTGTCATAAGATGGAATTCTACGAAGCATCTATACTGGATAGCTACAAGTTCTCGTCCTACACACTGTGGCCTTCAGAACAGTGGTACAAGCCATTTTCTTCTCTGTAACTGCTACAGCTTGTGCTTGGTGCTTTAAGGAAGTCAACCTGGCTGCCCCAGGAGATTTTAAACAAGGGACCTTCCTCCGCACAGGATGAAGGTAAGCATATAGAAAAGCAAGGCCCAAGGGAATGGTTAAGTAAGGATTCTGTCCATCAGATATAAAATATTTGCACAGCACCAAAATGACCCTGGAAGTGGCAGGCGAAATAATGCTAGATGAACAAAAAGACTGCATGTCACTTAAGCTCCAGTCTTAACCCAGACTACGTTATCAGTCTGCCCTCTAAGATGGCTGCGGTAGGTTGCCGTCTCACACACACCAGAACTTAATGTGACTAAGCTTTTATTCTAAAAGCAGCAAACTAAAAAAAAATTAAAAAATAAAAAAAAAAATAAAAGCAGCAAACTGTAACTTAGGAAAATTACTTTTTTAAAAAAAAATTCTAGTAGACTAGTGAAGGATATTAGTCATTTTCAGTTTCTAACCAAAGTGATTACTTCTAATCCCAGTAATGAAATACTAATATTTCACTTTCAACCACAAAAAAAATTCCCTACCAACTGCCCCCAGATATGCCAGCCCTGAACCAACTTGTGATTTCACCTTTAACTTTTCCTACCCTCCAAATACCCTAAAGTAATGATTAAACTAAAATCAAAGACATGAATTTTTTTTATAAAAGAACATTTCATCATTTGAACTGCCTTTGCTTTCATTTTGATTAAACTGTTTAAAGCACTTCTTAAGCCTAACTCTGTCTTAGAGGTTTCTAACTACAGATTATGAAAAAGAAAGAAATTTTATTTGGCATCTGACTTTCAACTCTAAAAAAACTTCACTGAGACACCAGAAACTACTTAAATTGTGATCGTCTTAATTTAGTGGTATTCACATTTTATCACTCTATAAACTCACCTGTAATCATCATTCCCTGAGCTAAACAACTGTAACATGCCCTGCCAGTCTCCACATAAAAATTAATTCTTCTGAAAACCCATTGCTTGCCTATGCAACTGCACTCTGAAAACACTCCTCTAAAAGAGCAGAACCTCTTTTTCCATGTTACTTGGGTAACATGGATCATCATGACGTTTAGTCAAACATTATGAGGAGACCAGAGTCTGAGCAAACACAAGTGTATCTTCAAACCAGTTTCTAACAGGATGAACTGTGGGGGTGGCAATAATCAGAGTTCAATAAGGTGAAACTGGCCTGAGTGACAAGGAGTACTGTGGACAGCAGATGGTAGCTATATGGCTGAAGATCATGTTCAGAAGTGCATCACTTGCCAATAGTACTTTGTGAGGAATAATAACCCCCACACTAAAAATTCTCTAAACTACAGCACTGGAAAAGTTTTGAGAATAAAGAAACATCAACTTTCTATTGTTTTCTACTCCTTTAAATGTTAAAGCTTGGGCGCCTGGGTGGCTCAGTTGGTTAAGCGACTGCCTTCAGCTCAGGTCATGATCCTGGAGTCCCTGGATCGAGTCCCGCATCAGGCTCCCTGCTCAGCAGGGAGTCTGCTTCTCCCTCTGACCCTCCCCCCTCTCATGTGCTCTCTCTCTTTCTCTCTCAAATAAATAAATAAAATCTTTTAAAAATATATAAATAAATCAATGTTAAAGCTTACTTGTTAGTTACAGAGTACATATTGAAAAAAAAAAGATTTCTCTAACTTTGTCTCCACAAGTCAAGTTTTGGCTGAGACTAAGATCTGAAATTAAAATTAACTTTTTGTACTTCAGTACAAAAACATGTAATCAGAAAACTGCCAAATCAACTAATTCAAATAATATATGCCATTGCTTCAAAGCTGAATGCCATATACACAAAGACATCTACCTACAAATCATCCCCCTTCTCTAATTCCTTTCCTCCCAATCCTGCATGCAGGCCTTTTCTAAAGTGACCCATCCTCAGCCCTCCTCTGCAGATTTTATCTCCTCTTGTCTTACTTATATTCTCCCATCTTCTATCAGTTACTAAATCCAGTTCCTTCATACTCACCTTTGAATCCATCCTTCCTTTCCATTGTTGTTGCCTAAATCAAGTCTTTATCACCTTGGGTCTAAATCACCAGGAGAGGCCAAGTGACTCTATTTGCTTGTCTCTGCATTCTCACCTATTCAAATTACTCTTCCTAAAACACCACTCTGACCACAGTTCCAATTTAAAAGCCTTCAATGACTTTAACCCATTAGCAAATGGGAGCCAAACATCTTAGCCCTGCATGTAAGATCCTTTTTCATCTAGCCTCCTCCAAACCTTTAAACCCTACTTTCCCCTCCTCTTACCTAATGACCTTTGGTTTATTCACTCTATTCTGAAAGGCTGAATGGTTTCCTTCTTCGGCCCTTTGCAAACCATACCTTTTACCTGATCTATAATGCATGACTCCAACCCTGATCCCAAGAGCCCAGAAATACCAATTCACATTATACTTCCTCCATAAAGCCTTCCCAGAATGAAGTAGTGAAATGTCTCCTTCCTCTGAACCATATAGCAATTGCTGCCAGTATCAGGTAAATAATCCTCTTGTATTCTAATTTTGAAATACTGATTTCTGCATGGTTATAAAACTTCTACAAGTTTAAGTGTTACCTTCACAAACAGCATACTGATGCAGTTATTTATGAATGAAATTATCTAATGTCAGATTTGCTTCAAAATAATGAAGGTTGAATCAAGGGTAGTGGATTGGGGTACGGAAGAAATAAGATTAACAACTGTTGAACTGGGTACTTGGTACTCTCTTATATGATTTTCTCTACTTTTATATATCTGTTTGAAAATTTCTATACTGAAATGTTTAGAACATAAACATTAAAGTATACAAACTGAATATATCCCCTGAAAACTGAAAAGTAGTTTTTTAAAAATATGGAGTTTGGGCAAATTTGAGCATTAAAGAATTTCCTTAGCAGTTGGGGGAGGAGTAGAGAATTATTTTTAAAGGATCATTAAGGAAAAAAATTATTTACAATTTGACTGTTGGTAAAATGTGACAGCATTCCAACTTTTCCCTTGGCATATATGTTTAAGGAATCACCAACACAATTTTAAATGGTATAAAAGACCTTAAATATAATTCAAATTCTGTACCAATCATTCTCATTCCATAAACCAGCATTTATGTAAAAAAAATTACATGCAAACAGTATATTACTGATAGCAAATTCTATTATCTCTGTATCATATAAAAGCCAGGGTGATCCACTAAAAAATAAAAAAGTAATGAATGTAGAATTATACCTACTCTCATCCCACTGCCTTAAGGTACTCACTTTTTGAGAAAGGAAAAAGGAAAAACACTGGTTATTTTGGTTGAATTGGGGACTGGACACTTATGGAAATGTCAAAAATTAAATACATCTGGGAATTATTTCAAAATATAATGGGGAAAAGGGGGCTGAATATCGATGAAACAAGCTTGGCCAGGAGTTGATAATTGTTAAAACTGATTGATGAGCACATGGGAGATTCATTATACTTTTCTAACTACTTTTGCTCTTGCATGTGTTTGAATTTTTCCATAATAAAAAACAGGCAGGAAAAACAGACTCTTTTTTGAAAAAAGAGCTAGGGGAAAGACCTTTTTAAAGAGATGCATACATCACTGCATACGTGTTAAAAAATAATTTTAAGGATATTCATCCTTGATCTCATCTATGGATTCTTTCAAGTATAAAAAGAACAATAAAAGAGCATAAACACATATACATACAGAATGGAAGGCAATATGTCAAAATCTTAACACTGATTCTCTTTAGGACTATAATGCTGATTGTCACTGCTTCTCTACACTCTTCCGTATTTTCCCATTTTCCATACTGAACATGGGTTACCGGGCACCTGGGTGGCTCAGTCGGTTAAGTACCTGCCCTTCAGCTCAGGTCATGATCCCAGAGTCCTGGGATCGAGCCCCATGTCAGGCTCCCTGCTCAGCGGGGAGCCTGCTTCTCCCTCTCCCCCTGCTGCTCCCCCTGCTTGTGCTCTCTGTTAAATAAATAAAATCTTTAAAAAAAAACTGAGCATGGATTACTTTTATAATCAAGGGAAAAAATATTTCTAAAAACTCTGATGAACATATATACCCACCTAAGATCTGCCATCATCACATTTCAAAATAAAACAAAATATTTGTGAATCTCCACATAATTAACAAGCACATGTTTCTGTTTACGTTGGTTAATTAAGTGAAGGGAAAGAAACTACCACTGTATTGATCTATTGACCATCTACTACATGCCAAATGCCTTACATGTACTTTAATTTAATCTCAAAAAATTCCATGACGTAGACTTCTTACCTTTGATTTACATGTAAGAAATCGGGGGCTTATATTATGGAAACTTATTAATCTGTCCAAGTTAAAACAGTAAAGCAATATTCAAGACTCAAGTTCCAATTTTCTGACTCAAAAGTCTCCATTCTTACTCTAAACCAGTGCAACAGAAGTGTGGTCTACTGACAAGATTACTGGTCTTCAAATAAGAATGGAGAAAAAGCATTTAGAAACTGCTATGGTAATCTGACAGGTAAGTTTATGACTGTAGGATCTAACAGTAAAAAGCTGCAACGTGTATTTTGTATGTCCATTTTTACATTATTTTTATTTTTTATTATAAACTACTTCCTACCAGATACCAAAGCAACTTCACAGTTATAGCACAAAGAAATAAAAAATTAGTTAAAAGTAGGTAGAAATATATTATCCTCTCATGATGATACAAAAGCAATTTTTGATGGTAGATGTTTAAAGCAAAGGATAAAAGGATTTTTTTTTAAGATTTTATTTATTTATTTGAGAGAGAATGAGATAGAGAGAGAGAGAGCATGAGAGGGGGGAGGGTCAGAGGGAGAAGCAGACTCCCTGTTGAGCAAGGAGCCCGATGCGGGACTCGATCCTAGGACTCCAGGATCATGACCTGAGCCGAAGGCAGTCGCTTAACCAACTGAGCCACCCAGGCGCCCCAAAGGATTTTTTTAATATGAAAAGGGAAATCAAAAGCCCTACTATAGATCTCCTGTACCCCTCCTATAGGTCTAAAAATCTACATATAATATATACACAAACATTAAACAAACATACAAGTCTAAAGAAAAATATGAACATTTATTTGCATACCTAGTATAGTACAAGACAGGATGCTGGGTACAGCAGGAGACACAAGACCACCTCTATAGTGCAGGCCTATTTACAGCCAGTACTAACCAGAAGTTTCTTGGACCATTCACTAGGAAAATGTGTTAACTACTTGCTTCATTCAGCAGGCAATTCTTTTTTTTTTTTTTATTCTTATGTTAATCCCCATACATTACATCATTAGTTTTAGATGTAGTGTTCCATGATTCATTGTTTGTGCATAACACCCATTGCTCCATGCAGAATGTGCCCTCCTCAATACCCATTACCAAGCTAACCCATCCTCCCAACCCCCTCCCCTCTAGAACCCTCAGTTTGTTTCTCAGAGTCCATCGTCTCTCATGGTTCGTCTACCCCTCTGATTTCCCCTGCTTCATTCTTCCCCTCCTGCTACCTTCTTCTTCTTCTTTTTTTTTCTTAACATATATTGCATTGTTTCAGAGGTAGAGATCTGAGATTCAACAGTCTTGCACAATTCACAGCGCTTACCAGAGCACATACCTTCCCCAGTGTCTATCACCCAGTCACCCCATCCCTCCCGCCCCACCCCCCACTCCAGCAACCCTCAGTTTGTTTCCCAGCAGGCAATTCTTAAGAGCTTTCCACATAGCAGGGACTGTGGTGGATACTAGAGATTTAAAAATGAATCAGGATCAGCCACTGACCTTGAGGTTAAGAATCTGATGGTCAACAAGACTGCCAACTATTACAGCAAATATGATAAAGGTTAACAGAATTATGCTCAAAAGGCCATAGCACTTGCCCATTTCTGCTAAAGGCCTCCAGAAAGTCCTTTTTAAAGAGATGCATACATCAGTGTATACATGTGAAAAATAATTTGAAGACATTCATCCTTGCTTTAACCTATGGATTCTTCCAGTTGAACACCAAAATATATTTCAAAAATCTTTAATAAGAGGATATGTTCCTCTTCCTCTCATTTGTAAATAACTCATAACTGTTCCTGACAAATGAGAAATGATCAATTTTAAAATCTAATTTTAAGGTATATTTACTATTATTTATATTCACATACAGCTTATGCAATCAAATTCCCAAACAAATGAGTATGAATTTGTATTATAAGATAAAGCAAAATCATAAGATCCACAGGTATTACTCAAATTTCATTCTATTCCATACTTTTACTCTTCTTTGTGAAGTTCTAGTTTTTAGAAGTTCTCCATTCCTATTTGAAGAGGGCTACAGTAGATCTATAGTAGGGCTTTTGATTTCCCTTTTCATATTAAAAAAATCCTTTTAGGGGCGCCTGGGTGGCTCAGATGGTTAAGCGTCTGCCTTCGGCTCAGGTCATGATCCCAGGGTCCTGGGATCGAGCCCCACATCGGGCTCCTGGCTCAGCGGGGAGCCTGTTTCTCCCTCTCCCTCTGCCTCTCTCCCTGCTCATGCTCGCTCGCTCGCTCTCTCTCTCTCTCTGTATCTCTGTGTCTCAAATGAATAAATAAAATCTTTAAAAAAAAAATCCTTTTATCCTTTGCTTTAAACATCTACCGTCAAAAATTGCTTTTGTATTGTCTGGGATGTCTGGGTGGCTCAGTCAGTTAAGCGGCTGCCTTCGGCTCAGGTCATGATCCCAGGGTCCTGAGAGCAAGTCGCACATTGGGCTCCTTGCTCGGCAGGGAGCCTGCTTCTCCCTCTGCCTATCACTCCCCCTATTTGTGCGTTCACACGCTCTGTCTCTCTCTGACAAATAAGTAAATAAAGTATTTAAAAAAGGTTCTGATAAAGTTAAACAAAACTTCATTTTACAATTGGCCTAGTCATTTCTTAGTGGAAATGGCAAACAGCAATAAAAGACCAATAAAAAGGCTGCAAAGGGTATTAATAATTCAAGACAAACAGTCTATAAAATAAGAGTTGGTGATTTATTTCTAACTCATCATGCAGATCTAAAAAGATCTCAAACACAGGCTAAAAAGTTACAGATTTCTTTTTTTTTAAGAGATTTTATTTATTTATTTGAGAGAGAGAGAGAGAGCATGAGAAGGGGGAGAGAGTCAGAGGGAGAAGCAGGCTCCCTGATGAGCAGAAAGCCGGACATGGGACTAGATCCTGGGACTCTAGGATCATGACCTGAGCTGAAGGCAGTCGCTTAACCAACTGAGCCACCCAGGCGCTCAAAAGTTATGGATTTCTATTAGTACCAATATGAAATCTAAAAAAAGAGCCAAAAAAAAAAAAAAAAACCCCACAAAGTATTACCTCCTACAAATCACCAGCTTCTGTTCCATTAATTAAAATTATGAAAAATTAAATTATGACTTTATATCTCACAAATGAAATTTTAAAAGCAATTTTAAAAAATCATCAATTCTGTTTGAGATTATTTTTAGAATATATGTGTATCGGTTCCTTTTGAGCTATGTATTTCCTCTATTACAGGTATTATGGGGGTTCTGGCAGGTGAGACTTTGCATGTCAGATTTTAAAAATCAGATATAGGACAGATGGCAATGCTGCACCCTAACAAAATTTCCTCTGGCACAACACAAAAAGCTGTGATGGTACAGCTGAGAGAGAATTACCAGAGCACAATTTCCACCATAGCTATGTATCTTTTATTTCTAGATCCAGGCTTCAATCAGGTAATACCAAGAAAAAAGACTAAAAGGGTGCCTGAGTGGCTCAGTTAAGCGTCTGCCTTCAGCTCAGGTCGTGATCCCAGGGTCCTGGGATTGAGCCCCTTGTCAGGCTCCCTGGCTCAGCAAGGAGTCTGCTCCTCCCTCTGCCCCTCCCCCTGTTTGTGCACTCTAGCGCATGCTCTCTCTCACTCACTCTCTCTCACTCTTTCTCTCTCAAATAAATAAAATCTTTAAAAAAAGTAAGAAAAAAGACTAAAACAAGTCAAACTTGCAATTACGCAATAAGCACTTAGTAATAAACATTACATTTAGTTCCTCCCTCCAACTAAAGAGATTTTTTTAATTGGTCTGTAGGGCACATTTCAATTGTACCTCATCTCTGAAAGAAGCACATGAGCTTTTTGCAGGAAACACATAAAACTATCTCAATAAGCTACATTTAGCCCTCAAAAGTTACAATTTTATTTCTTCTAATTTAAGTGAAAGCTTTTAAAATGACGGTGACCGGGCGCCTGGGTGGCTCAGTTGGTTGGGCAACTTCCTTCGGCTCAGGTCATGATCCCAAGGTCTTGGGATCAAGCCCCACGTCGGCCTCCTGGCTCAGCGGGGAGCCTGCTTCACCCTCTCCGTCTCCCCCTGCTCATGCTCTCTGCGCTCTCTCTGTATCTCTGTGTCTCGAATTAAAAAAAAAAAAATCTAAAAAAAATAAAAATAAAATGACAGTGACCTATAGCTTGCTCCCTAGGGAACATGTTGCCTATATGAATATCTAAGAAATAATAGGGTCAATCCTAAGTTAAATATATATGGAGAGAGTGAGTAAGAAGGTGGGAAACATTACTGAACAAAATGATCATTTCTATTACCTAGAATAAAACTGCTTTAATTATGTTACTTTACCACAATTTTCCATTTTTTTTCTCTCCAATACTACACAGAGCTGGAAGATCATCTTTTGGTACAACAGCTTCACTACCAAAGAGGATTTAAAATTTACCCTTTGTCAACTTAAGGGTGTAAATATAATAGTAACTAACTACATGGTTTTAGTAGCCCGCCAAGCTCAATAAAGTAGATTAGGCATGAAATGTTGCAAAATTTGAGAATTACAAGTAGGAATCTCTACGGGAGATAGCTGGGTGGTTAAAAGTTCTGGGTTAAATCCCCTGCATCAGGATTCTAACTCGGCCCTTACCAACACTACAACCTCAAGCATATTACTTAACTTCCCTGTCCCAAGTCCCCGTCTGTAAAATAGAGATAATTGTACCTATAACTAACAGGGACCCAATAAGATAATACATGGAAAGCATTTAGCAAAATAATACTAATAGCTGCCAAAACTATGAGAGCTGTGACACAAAACACACACAGAATTAAGACACATAAGACCTTATACTAAAAAAAAAAAACAAACAAACCCTATACTACAGACTCAATGAAATTCAAATATTGATTTCTCACATATCTTTGCACAATAAGCATTTTACTTACCATTTTCACTGTATCTCAAATGCTTTCTGGCCTTCTATAATACCCTCAACATTAATGATGAAACTAAGGAACCGGAAAATGTTTGGACTTAATATCTCAACCAATTTCATCCCAGCACACCACTAGATAATATAAAGCAAAGGCTAAGAGGTCATTTAAGACTTGTTTCACAAATTTTTTAAGAGTCACATCAGTTGGTAAACACTTAGCATCTATGTGTTCAGCACTGTACCTAGGGGGAAAGACAGCTATGTGAGAGAGCCATAGGTTCTATGTAAATGAACATGAGAGTAACACAGGGGACACCAGGCTCAACTACATAGGGATGGCCAGAAAGCAGATATTAGGGGAAAAGACAATTTATTGAAAGCCAAAGAGACTTTAATATTTAAGAACTGTGACAATGAATCTCTCCCCTGGTCCATTCCATTAGTTTTTTCCAACAAAGACTACATGGCAGAATATATTTTTTTAAGACAAAAAAAGAAAAAAAAAAAGAGGGAAAGGCCTGGGTGAACTTTGACATGCTCAATGATTCAGAATTCATGCCCTGGATGCAGCATACCAGCTTTTGGTAACAAGTCAGATACACCTATACATTTTTTTAAACCTATTTATATGTTTAGCCCACACAACTTGAGTTGTTTTCCTTAACTAGTCCTTAAACATATCTGAAGCTTCAAGAGATCTATGTAGTTATTTTAGTGATCTGAAATTGAATCCTTGTAACACTGAGGTACAGGTAAAATCATAAGCCCTTTACAAACCGACAAACCACAGGACCAGGAAGTGTAAGTGACAAGCTCAAGGTTGCACCAAATGGTTAAGTGCAGAGTTAGAAGACCAACGCCAGACCTCTTCATCCCTGTGCGCTGCTGCCTTCCCTAGAGACTTCTACTTTTATCATATCACTCATGATTTTATAGACCTCAGTTATACTGCCTCTGAGTCCTCTTCTTTCCAGATCAAAGTGAAATAACTTTAGTCTCTCTTCATGCATCTGCTTCCTATGATTATTTTAATTGTTCTCTGGTTCCCCTGTATCCTTTTTTCAGGGAAGTGATCAGGTACAAATGCATCATAATTTTGATACAAGAAACGAAAGTATTTACTACTATGTTTCCAAAATCCAACCACATATTTTATGGCAGCAGCTTAACAGTTTACCATGACTCCCAGATCTTTAACCCTAATTATAACTAAAAGTCTAGAAACCAACAAGTTTAGACTTGATTAAAAAAAAAGGACAAGTTGGCTCCTATAGGGTCCTATGCAGAGGAAAATAATATTTCAAAAATATCAGTCAGCAACTGCAGGGAACCAAAAACTAGAAATGACAGGAGTCAAGTAGACCAGTTAGAAAATTATTTTTCCCATAATGAGTTCATATGATGGCAACAAACTTTTCAGAAACTATTACCAATGGATCCAGCACTTTATCTAACCACATTTTTACAAACACACTTTGTATGATAATATATGAACTGCCACAACACTATCAGTAATCCTGACAGAAAGCATAATTATATTGCTTAACTGGCAACTGGAGGCACGCCTTCCTATTAGAACTTGGCAGTCTCAGGAAACAGTCAAAACACCATTTTACCAAAATTTGAGGCTTTCCCGATGTGCTTAATTTCAGCCCAATTAATATGTGTAAGCCACGCCCTACGTTAACAGGCACAGATTTGTTTAAATTAATCTCCCCAGGGGCAGGCTAATTCAGGAGTTAGCATTATTAGAATCTGTGAACAAATGGGTGCAGGTGTTCACATTACCAATGGGAGAGTTAACTCTTAACCCGCCTATTAACAGAGATGGCCGGTGTTTGTGAGCTACTGGTTTTTTAACGGGTGAGGCATATATGGGGATGCTGACATGCAAAGCTGTGACACTCTGGTTGAAAAAGAATGTGTTCACCTTCACTATGAGTAGGTGTCCTCTATCATTCGTAACTGCAAACGGAAGTCAAAGAACAACTGCTGTACTACAAATACCACAACATGCTACCCTGTGTCCTACAACCTCTGACTGTAACCTCTCAGAAGGGAATCAAGAGTGAATGTTACAATCCTGCAAACTAACATTTTGTAGGTAGTCAATAAACAATTAGACAACATCCCTTCCAACCCTGAACTAAACACATGTGGCACAAATCTGCTCCAAGTGTCTTCATTTTGTATAAACAAGTAAAAAGCAAATCATGCTGCACTAATAAAAAGACTTTATTTTTTTCAAGATTTTATTTATTTGACAGAGAGAGACACAGTGAGAGAGGAAACACAGCAGGCGGAGTGGGAGAGGGAGAAGAGGACTCCCAGCTGAGAAGGGAGCCTGATGCGGGGCTCAATCCCAGGACCCTGGGATCATGACCTGAGCCACCCAGGCGCCCCTAATAAAAAGACTTAAATTCTGGAAAGTATCACTATACTGGTTTCTCATTTATTGTAAGATGAATTTGTTTGGAAAGTTCTTTTTAAATTGATTATATCAGCTTTTCTACCATAAAATATTTATTGAGTTTGTATTAAAAAAGTTAACATTGAAAAATTTACAACACATTTAAAAAAATACTAAGTGACCACAAATCAAAATGAGCACTACAGCAAAATGCCTTTTTGAAATAACTTTTCCAGCTACTGCAAGGAAAACAACAACAAACACTTTGCAATAACCCAAAGTTAGTCTGAACAAATACGTCATCCCAAAACCAAACAAACTATATCCCAGGAGAAATGCCACAGAGAGTGAAATTCAAAGTCTAAGATGCTCTACTGAGAATAGATTAGTCACCTATTCCTCAAGGAGTTCAATCCCAGACACAGAATATTCCGGTAAAATATAATTGGCTACAAGACAATACACAGTTCACAGAAAGAAGGTAGCATACTACCTGCTTAGAAAGAAAACATAAATTGTTAATGAAAGAATGTGCAAAAGTGAACAATTGTGAATAGCACTAAACGACAACAAGTGAACTTGAGAGGAGTAACAATTTGTTCCACAATAACCTTTTTGGTATTACTGAAGTAAATTTAATATTTAATAATGGGGAAATATAAGATTATCACCTTTGTTTAAAATAAGATTGCCATTTTATCATTTAAGATTTCAAAACAAGTGGTCTCAGATCAAGTGACACCACTTTCATTTTTTTCTTGAAGAGGTGAAATAAATTTACAGAAACTATTTTTCCATATATTTGAGCAACCATCAGGAATATGTTCACATTTACATATTTTCCAGTGGTGATCACATTCTTGTGTGTATAAACACACACACAAATGTCTGTATTTTTTTTAACCTTTCAAGTCTATTTAAAAGTACTCTCAATTCATTAACATTGTAGAGTGTATGTGTATGTATTCCCCTTTCCCCCCTCAGGGGCAATGTATTAACCTACTTGATGAAAAAAGTAAATCCTTCAGAACATTATTCCAATAGCTAAATGGCTGGCAATAACTGGCTCCAACACCCAAACGTATTCCCTGAAAAATGATTCAAACAGCCCACAAAAATGGCCCTCCATACCACTGAATATAACATATTTATATTCTCTTCTATAAATAGGATGGTTTATTTTGAAAAATTAGTAAATTTGTTGATAAGAAAATTCCACTGATATCAATAGCCACAGGCACTTCCTGAGCTTACTGGATCATCCAATGACATGGACAGCATGACCACAGGATTGCAAGATCACATCAGGGTGAAAACCTGAATCATTTAGACCAAGATTTCTCAAACTGGTGACATTTGGGCCAGATAATTCTTTGTTGTGGGGACCATCCTGTGTATTACAGAATATGTGACAGCAACCCCGGCCTCTACCCACTAGATGCCAGGAGCACACCCTCCCAAGGTATGAGAACCAGAAATGTCCTCAGACATTGCCAAACATCCCCTGGGGAACAAATTTTGGTCTAGGAGTCTAACAACATATTACAGTGTTTCAGTTTTCAGAAATAAGTAAGTTCTGCAACACCAAGAGAGTTCCAAGAAACTTCAGGCATTCCAAGTGGCTACTTTATACCAAACTTTCCTGGATCTCACAAAGTAACCCAAACCTTATTACTGCAGATAGGGAATTCTTCCACATGTGCATGATTAAACACTCCTGTGATGATGAATCTGGGAAAGACTGGGACAGGAGCCAACAGTGACTGGGTTTTATAGTTTCGATGAATTACACCTTCTTTTAACCCTTTTATGGACTAACCATCCTTGCCAGAGTACCCCTTTTTCCACAAACCATTTTCCCCAGCACCGTCAACATTAAGACGCCCTCCTCCGGGTTCTCACCATTCAGACACTGTGCCTGTCTTGTCACTGTTCTGGGGTCAACTCTCACCCAAGGGCTCAGGGACCTTCCACTACGAGGCCAGCCTGTCTTTGCCATTTTCCTCGGGTCCCGCTCCCATCATGACATCCCCTGCCCAGGTCAGCTGCTGACCCTTGACCCCGACCTGACCCCGCTGACCCCACCCCGCCCCCAGGGCGGTACCTGAAGTAGTAGACATCGCTCTTGCCGGCACTGAGCCCAGATTTTCGGATCACTTCCTCCTTCTTCCATCCGGGGGGGAGGGCCGGGCAGTCCATCCTCTTCCCGCTCTCCGTGGCCCGGGGTCCCCTGGGCCCCGGCCCCGCGCTCCCCGACGGGAAAGGGACCGGCTCCCGCCGGGGGGCGCCGCCGCCACCGCTGCTGCCGCCGCAGCCGCCGCCGTCGCCGCCAAGGCCGCCGCCGCCACTCGGGGGACGGCCGCGGCCCCGG
>NC_058416.1:20552512-20689493 GCF_002201575.2 Neomonachus schauinslandi | reverse complement strand
GGCCACGGCCCCGGCCCCGGCCACGGCCACAGACGCCGCCGCCCCGGCCCGCCTGCTTCCACCGCCCCCGGCCACGGCCGCCGCCCCGAGCGCCTTCCCTGCGCACGCCGCTCACCGGGGACGGGGCGAGCGCGCTGCCCTGGCCCCCCTGCTCTATGGCGGAGTCGCCGCCAGCGCCGCTGCCGCCCGCCGCGCTCTCCCCCTCCTCCTGCTCCGGGCAGCAGCGGCCTCCCCCCGGGTGCGCGCGCATCCAGCCCCCTCCCCAGCCGGCGCTGCGCTTCTTCCGTAACCGAGCCCTTGGAATCCCGGAGACCCGCCCCGCCCGCAGCGCGGCGCGCGGGGGACGCGCGCAAGCATCATAGAGCGGACGCGCACAGAGCGGCCCTCCCGCTCGGGGCGTGGCCCCGGCCACCGCCTCTTAGGTCCTCCAAGCGCTCTGGGCGGCCATATTGTCTCCACCTCCTCGAGGACACGCCCCCGACCCCACCCGCTCCGCCCCCGGCCGCGCCCTTCCGGCCCCCACCCCCACGGTTTGTGCAGAGCCCGGAAGGCGGGTCGGGTACGGAGTCACTTGCGGAGGAATGTCAGAAGGACTGCGGTTAGTTTATTTCCTGTAGGGTTAACTTCCCTCTCTATATGATTTTATCCACGTTTGCTTCCCAATTAATGAACAACAAAATATCTCATTTTATATTCACTAACTCAACAATTCATTTAAGGAGGTAATAGCTACCCAATACCCCCTTTCTCGCCTCTCTCTACCAAAACTTGCCAGGGAGCTCAGATTGAAGAAGTGGGTCAAAGTGTCCCATTAGGTGAATAGAATATCACTGTGCTCGAAAGTCTGGCTTCTGGGTTTAGGTCCCTGGATTGATTATCCTCCAGAAACTTTGTAAAGCTATAAGAAGAAAAATGGCAACCTGGAACATTCCCTCCACTTCTACGGGATTTACCCCTAAATTTTTAAAATGACCAGAACCCCTGAATCCACCTAGAATTTACCATATTTCTGAAGACTTTTTCTTAATTTAGACTTCCTTGTGTAATGGCCTTTGACAATTATCAGTGGCCTTTGGCTTGGTAAATACTCCCTTGAAAGACTAACCTAACCCACTGTGACAACCTTTTCGGAATCTGTGTGGAATTCATTTGGATCTGCCAACTCATTCAGGATTGAGTTTAAAGAATAGTGCCAAGCTGATTAAGAAAACTGATTTAAATTCCGGAGAAGCACATTTTCTATGTGATGCTTAATACTTACAGAAATGTACTATCGAAATTCAAGATGATAGCTGAAGAACTGTTTGGAAGACTGAAAAATGTAATGCACATTTTATCAGAATGACAATAAATTTCAGTCTTTGTACACATAGGACTTAAAAGTTGAGGGCCGAGTTCAATGTATAGAAAAAAATGACTAATGGAAAATCAAAATTTATTTTGATAAAGTAATTCATACACACAAATTTGACTCTGAGCTTAACCTTAGATCTCTTTTTGATGTCTTTGATTTGAGATACATTAAGTTATAGGTTCCTTCCAAGAAAACAATGTAGAAATGTGTCCAGCAAAAGAGTTGGAAATTCAAGTCAAACCAGTAGAGTGGTCAGTTCTGGAGTTGTGTTTTTAGAAGTCATCTTGGGAAAGTGATAATTGAAGGAAACTCTGCAAGCAAATAAGATCTCCAAGGAAGAACATATATGGCTAATAATAATAATAGTAATTTATTTATTTATTTTTAAAGATTTTATTTATTTGACAGAGAGAGACACAGTGAGAGCAGGAACACAAGCAGGGGGAGTGGGAGAGGGAGAAGCAGGCTTTCCGCTGAGCAGGGAGCCTGATGCGGGGCTCGATCCCAGGACCCTGAGAGCATGACATGAGCCGAAGGCAGACGCTTAACAACTGAGCCACCCAGGTGCCCCAAAAATAACAGTAATTTAAAAATAATAAAAACAAAAAGTGGACCAAGAATTAAATCTTAAGGAACACCTACAATTTGGCTTAGGTGAAGGAGTTAAAGTCAGAGAAAAATGAGATCAAAGTTTGGATGACAAACACTCTGTAAGAGAAAGGGTTTTGATTTTCACACCTAATTAAACCTAAAGGATAAACAAAGCAAAAATCTCAGTAAAAACGATTGTTGAGAAAATACATGGGAAAAGATATACTTTTGGAAGTTTTTATTTTTCCATGCTTTGTCATGGAAAGGCTATATAGATCAAGTGGTATAATGGATATAAAAACCATGTTTAAAGGAATAAATTACTATGAATTCAAGGTAATTACTTTGACTTCTACTACCAGATTCCATTTACTAAATCATAGTTTAATGTTCCCTCCATTAAGAAAAAATCCCACTTTGGGGCGCCTGGGTGGCTCAGTCGTTAAGCGTCTGCCTTCGGCTCAGGTCATGATCCCAGGGTCCTGGGATCGAGCCCCGCATCGGGCTCCCTGCTCCGCGGGAAGCCTGCTTCTCCCTCTCCCGCTCCCCCTGCTTGTGTTCCCTCTCTCACTGTGTCTCTCTCTGTCAAATAAATAAATAAAATCTTTAAAAAAAAAAAAATCCCACTTAGGTATTTCAAAAGCTTTTCTGGGTCACAGTTGAATTTTTCTGCTGTGATACCATGAAGCAAAGTATAATTTTTATTTTTTTATTTTTTTATTCTCCCACTAAAGGAAGAAAGAAATCTAATTAAACATTAAATTCTTACAGGGTCTGGATTGAGACCCTAAAGGTATTGAGAAAATGTGCTAAATACTTAAAAGATAGATCACTTTGTTTCCCTTAAAATATTGGACAAATAATACACCACTTATGGGAAAATGCATTTTATATCACTCCTTGATGAATGGCAATGTTGTTTTTCTCAAGCAGTAGAATTGTGACCAAATTTTTCAGTTTTATCTCTCTTACAGTGGAAAAGGTCTTGCTAGCCTTACTTTATGGCAAAAGTGAAAAACAACGAGGGAGAATTAAGTATGAGATCTGGTCCATTAAACAAACAATAGAGATTTAACCACCTCTGATCTCTGCTTCCCAGGTGTAAAAGCAGGTGCTGAAACACCAGCTGTCACCCCTGGAAAACTATCCATTCTTTAAAGTGTTTTCTCCTTTATTGTTTACCTGGTAAAACTGAGGTTAAGCCCTTAAAGAAAAGGCAGTTCCCAAGAAAGACACTGTGCCTGTTAGTTTATGTTTTAATTAAGAAAAATAGAACAAATTCAGTGAATAAACTAAAATGACCTGTTGGGAGGTGATGCCTGTTTTGAGATCTATATATTTTATTGACAAATATACGACCTACATTTGAATTTATGAGTGTAATGAGATACTGAGTAAAAGACTGATTTAAACATCAGAAAATACTTACTTTTTCCCATGAGCATATTTGGATCAAGTGACGACAGGAGCATCACTTTCCTCTTTTACAGAGCTCAAGAAGCATGGTCAGAATTTATCAAGATATTAAATACAAGCGAGGGCATAGCCAAAAAACATTTTCCAACTCCAATTAGCAGGTTTTATGATTCACTGAGTTGGCCCAACTACTGTTCACCTAATTCCCAAGCAAAATGACATGCTGCTGGCCTGGCCTGTCAGGAAGCCGATTGACACTTTCAAGTACATGCAGGATAAATAAAGATTTTTTTAATTGCTTTCCACTTGGAATGACTACAGAGGAATCTTACACTGCAGAGTTCAAACTGAAAAAGAGAAGAGTTAATTACTTGAAAGGCAAGAGAAAACAAGGAGAGGTAAATTTTGAACCAAGGAAATTTATTTCAGAAAATGGTTTCTGGTACTTTAAAACTGTTCTGCTCCTTGTTACATTAGCTATAGGTAAGTGGCTGGTATTAAGTGTTCAGGATTAAGGGATGGAGAGATGCTTATTTGATTTAACTTCCTAAAAATAGAAAACACCATGCTACCAGTAAAAAGAAAATACTCTTTAGGTTTCAGAGCCCCGGGGTACCACTTAACACGCTAAATGGTGGTTTTTAACCTTAATTCTGGCTGCAAAACACCAGAATGCTGGGACACATGATCCATGAGAAATGAGGGCTGAATGTGGGTGGTGTTTACCAGAGGGGGAGGGACAGCAACCAAATAAATAGAGAAATGCATCTTGCCAGCAGATTTCATGATGTAAGTGGCTTTCACCTATGTCTCTGGAAGTAGCAGAGCTAGGACTAAAGCCCAAGTCTCTTGACCCCAAGTTCAGAGTCTTGTGTGCTTAGCTGCTTTCAAACTGCCATATTATCTCTGGCTTCTTCACCCTGGAATTTGCTCCTTTGTTTCCACCTCCACCCCCACCTCAGTGCCTTTCTTTTAGACATCATTTCATCCAAGGAGCCTTTCTTAACTCCCCAATACCTCACTCCTGCACTCCCTGGGCTGTGTGCTACCATTAGGTATTTCCCCCTTCCATTTATCGTAATTAGTTGTTTCATTGTCTTTCCCCCTACCAACCTAGAAAGCTGTTCTTCATCTTCACCATGGCATCCCCCTGCAGAGTAATAACAGCTGTTCTAGTCAGGAAATGTGATTAGGTTTCCATGTCCCAAGAGATATTTAACAATAAATTTGACTTAATTAAAGGTGGGCTTAAATTCACTTTACAAACATGTTTGATTATAAGATAGTTATAACATTTTCTTTACAGTAGTCTCTTCTGCATGAATTGAAAGTAATTTTATTCATCAGTTCCTCAAAAAGGTTGTGGAATATGTACCATAAAAGACTTAATCACAAAATGAGACTGTACTTCTAAACAACCATTTGTGAATTTGTGTATTTATCTACATTTATGTTTCTGCTCTTTGACTACAAATAAGATGATTCCTAATATTCTCTAAAATAATGTACACACACATATATTTCAATGTCTTTTGTTTATTGTGGAATCCTTTACAAAGTTTTCCTCAGAGTATTTTCTTTTTGGTTTTGCTAATTTCTAATTTACCCCTAGTCTGTGGTTTTAGCATAGCTTTAAAAAAAAAAAAAACTAATAGGGGCACCTGGGTGGCTCAGTCGGTTGAGCGTCTGACTCTTGGTTTCAGCTCAGGTCATGATCTTTTGGTCATGAGATCCAGCTCTGCATTAGGCTCTGCACTTGCAGGGAGTCTGCTTGAAGATTCTCTCCCTCTGCCCCTCCCCCAAGCCGCTCACTCACTCTCTCTCTCTCAAGTAAATAAATAAATCTTTAAAAAAAAAAAACTAATAGAGCCCATGACTTGGCCTAATGATCCCATTCTGAATTACTTTCAGACTTTATATCCCAACTCTTCGTCTACCTCAAGACTAAGTTCATCACAGTTATACAGTTAATCTTGAGTCCTCATATTGCTTATTTCTAGGCATCTATTATTCATGTCACATATTCTCTGCATAGCTTGGAAGTCTGTCTGCTGGGGTGGAAAATGGGAAGAGCAGTGATCAGGCAACTTTCTCTGTCACAAACTGGGAGAGACACATTGCTTAGTCTAATCCAACACCCATTACCAACTTCACTATATAGAGCCTAGGAAATCTAAATACTCACCCTGCCAGGCTAGTTTAAGTGAGAACAGGGGAGAGCTGGGAGTGATTCTGAAAAAAGTTTTTACTTCTCTAAAACAAAACAAAATAAAACAGGGTTAGCTCTATCCTCTTCCCTTTGTTCCTGCCTTGAATATTGACATGATTTCTTGAACCGTGATAGCCATCCTACAACTATGAAGCAAGGAACACAAAGATAAAAGGCAAGCACCGTAAGAATAGGAGAGCTAGAGGATGGAGAACTTGAATGAACTTCCTGAGCAGCTGAACAAAGTCTTGCAACTATTTATCTCCAGGCTGCTGTATTATATGAGAAACTAGGCCATTTTTGGATTAAGCCACTGTTGGGTTCTTAGACAACTGCAGCAGAAAGCATTCTTTACTGAGATACAATTCCTTCCCTCAATGTGTATGTCTTACTGAAAACCAGGCAGCTCCCAAGCTTAAAACCCCTGGGTAAGAGATTGCAAAGAGTGAAGGAGAGAGTCAGAAGGCGAAAGAGCAAAAGAGCAAAGGAGAATAGTTGGTCAACCATGCCCCAGCAGTAGCAGATCACAATCTCCCTTTCTTACTCTGATGGAAGGAAAAGCATTCCAAGGGACCACCTCTACCTCAGCTCTAATTCTTCTTGTCTTCTCATTCGACATGCCCTCCCTTGGCAATGTCATCTACTCACCACAGGAATTGACTCCTACCCTGTGATGCTAGCAGCATTGGCAAGATCATCCTACTATAAATACCTTATAGTAGTTCTTCAGATGAAAGAGAGAATCACACTTGTTGGCTACTTTTGAGGTCTTGAGGGATCCAAAGCTTAGCACCCCATCTATAATTCTTGAGTAGAAAATTTAATCAAGAAATAAGAAAAGGAATTAAAAAGGTGATGTCCAAAAACAAAACTCCTTTCTCACTGAGAAAATCTAGGTCAGAGGACACATCATAGTGTGAGAGCTGAATGGGCTTTTTACTGAACCCAAAATTTAATAGACTAACCTGTGAGCTTACGACCAGACTATATAGTCTCTCCCTCCACTCACCAGGGGTACTGTCTTTACTGTTCATCTTTATAACATGGCCAAGAATAATCAAGAACAAATGAGCTGGGCAGGCAGCAAAATGCCAAAGAGGAAGAGAGAGAGAACAAGGGGCTGAGGTGCAAAGATTCTATTCCTTCCCCCAAATTCCCCACTCATTCTATTTCTTTCTTTTTTTTTTTTTAAGATTGTATTTATTTGCGAGAGAGAGAATGAGAGACAGAGAGCATGAGAGGGAGGAGGACCAGAGGGAGAAGCAGACTCCCTGCTGAGCAGGGAGCCTGATGTGGGACTCGATCCGGGACTCCCGGATCATGACTTGAGCCAAAGGCAGTCGCTTAACCAACTGAGCCACCCAGGCGCCCCACTCATTCTATTTCTTCAGAGAATTGAAGCAAGAGACCAGAGTGTTTAGGAAAAACAAAACAAAACAAAAACATCTCTCTGTTTAAAAACTAAAGAGGCATTTCCTTCTAACATAGTATCATTTGTAAGTGCTGAAAATTGTCCCTTTCAATGTTAACGTTTCAAAATCATATGGTTTGGTTTTTTTTTTTCTGAGAAGTTTGGAAAATATTCAAATGAGTTAGCCCTAAATTTAGAAAAAAAACTAGATTACAAAATCTGAATGGTCTAATAAGATAGAAGGATAAGATTGTCAAATAAATAAATAAAATCTTTTAAAAAGGGGGGGTGGCACGCCTGGGTGGCTCAGTCATTAAGCGTCTGCCTTCCGCTCAGGTCATGATCCCAGATCCTGGAATTGAGCCCTGCATCGGGCTCCCTGCTCCCCGGGAAGCCTACTTCTCCCTCACCCACTCCCCCTGCTTGTGTTCCCTCTCTCGCTGTGTCTCTCTCTGTCAAATAAATAAATAAAATCTTTAAAAAGAAAAAAAGATAGAAGGACAAGATACTGCCATAATATTTCTATAAAGGGAAGCAAGTTCTGGTATTTCCCTGGGGTATGTATTGCAGGGGTAGGGGAAATGCAAGGAAAGAAATGTGATTTTATTCAGGTCTAGTTTTTGCCTAATCTTGCTTTATCATGGAACAGATAAGGGAATAACCTCTGACCATACTTTGAAATGTAAGCCTCTTGTGACCAGCATGAGAATGTGAATTTTCTTTGCCAGAGAAATACCATTTTTTTTTAAGATTTTATTTATTTATTTGAGAGAGAGAATGAGATAGAGCATGAGAGGGGGGAGGGTCAGAGGGAGAAGCAGACTCCCCGCTGAGCAGGGAGCCCGATGTGGGACTCGATCCCAGGACTCCAGGATCATGACCTGAGCCGAAGGCAGTCGCCTAACCAACTGAGCCACCCAGGGGCCCCAGAGAAATACCATTTTAGAGTATATGCTATTTAATCATTCAAAGATACACATGAATGGGGGTGGGGAATAAGGGGTGTTGCAGGTAGAACTTTTTGCATGTCCTTTGCTGAGATAATTGGATTGTAGAATATAGAGAGATAATCAGAATACCAAATGTTAATATTCCTTTTACTCTATTTGTACTTTGGTGTTAGTTTTGTCTTCCCAACCAGAGGAAGACCATGCCATATGTCATTTCCACCTCCATAGAAGCAGTACAATGCCCAGACTACTGACTTTTCTTTCTTGCATTAAGGTTATAATACCATCACTGGATTCTTCAGCATAACAGCCTATCCTTAACTCACTTCCAAATGTTTTCTCTCACTATCATTTCGACCAGACCACCCCATTCTTAGGTTCTTATGGTTCTTTCTCGCTGCATCTTAATCAGGTAAGATCCTTCAACTGATTACATTTCAACTGTTTTACCAGGTTGGTCTAAGCCCAACCTGTTTTCTGTCTATCCTATTTCTTCTCAAAAGATATTATTTAACTCTTCAGCACTTATCCCCAAGTTTTCTTCCAAGTATGTAAATGCCCTGCTTTCTGTGTATTACACTACTTCTTTATTCTATCAGGACAGTCTTAAAATCTTTCCTGTCCATGAGCACAGAGCTTCCAAATAGCTTTCTCATGTTTTACTCTTTAATACGGGCAGCCTAGAATCTCTAGACACTTGAAGAAAGCCCTTAACATAGAAAAACAGAGGAAAAAAAAGTGGAAAAAAGTAACTTTGAAAGAAACAGAGCAATGAAATTAATTGAATAAACTTTTTTAAAAATCGAATTAATATACTTTAGAGATTAAGATACTCAGATGTTTCAGGATAAACAAGATGATATTAAAGAGAAAAAATCAGGGCGCCTGGGTGGCTCAGTTGGTTAAGCGACTGCCTTCAGCTCAGGTCATGATCCTGGAGTCCCGGGATCGAGTCCCACATCAGGCTCCCTGCTCAGCAGGGAGTCTGCTTCTCCCTCTGACCCTCCTCCCTCTCATGCTCTCTGTCTCTCATTCTCTCTCTCGCAAATAAATAAAAAAATAAATAAATAAATAAATAAAAATAAAGAGAAAAAATCAGAGAACAAGAATGAGCCCTTAGAAATGTGACCATGATTGCAGAATGTTTTAAAAACTCAATAGAAGTACTGAAAATTTAAGAAACTCTTCCAGAAAAATATTGACAAAAATCAAACTAGGAGGTCCAGGGGTACCTGGGTGGTTCAGTCGTTAAGCATCTACCTTTGGCTCGGGTCATGATCCCAGGGTCCTGGGATCGAGACCCCCATCGGGCTCCCTGCTCAGTGGGAAGCCTGCTTCTCCCTCTCCCACTCCCCCTGCTGTGTTCCCTCTCTCGCTGTGTCTCTCTCTGTCAAATAAATAAAAATCTTAAAAAAAAACAAAACAAAACTAGGAGGTCCAACATCTGACCAATAAGAATTTCAGAAATAAAGATAGAAAAACCGAAGAGGTGTAAATAATCAAAATATATATATTTAAGAACTTTCCTAGGTCATGAGTCTCCAGACTGATAGGCCCCAGCATAATAAAGAAAAACACAAACTCCCCTCTAGATAGAGCATCATGAGATTTCAGAACACCATCAGTAAAAGAGAGGTCTTAAAAATTCCCAGAGAGAAGAAAATCCACATACAAAGCATTGACAATAAGAATACCACTGAACTTCTCAACAACACTGAAAGCTACAAGGAGAAAAAAATGCCTTTAATTTTTTTAAAATTATTTTCAAATTGTGGAAAGGGCCGAGATGTTCATCAATAGATGAATGGATAAAGATGTGGTATGTATATACAATGGAATATGACTCAGCCATCAGAAAGGATTGATACTTACCATTTACATCGATGTGGATAGAACTGGAGGGCATTTTGCCTAATGAAATAAGTCAATCAGAGAAAGACAATTATCCTATGGTTTCACTCATATGTGGAATACAAGAAATAGCAAGGAGGATCATAGGGGAAGGGAGGGAATGAATCGGAAGTCATCAGAGAGAGAGACAAACCATGAGAGACTCAGCTGTAAGAAACAAATTGAGGGTTGCTGGAGGGGAGGTGGGTGGGGGGATGGGTAATTGGCTGATGGGCATTAAGGAGGGCATGTGATGTAATGAGCACTGGGTGTTATATGCAACTGATGAATTACTGAACTCTACATCTGAAACTAATGGTGTACTATATGTTGGCTGATTGAATTTAAATTTAAAAAAGTATTTTCAAACTAGAATTCTATACCCAGTCAAAAACCATTTTTCAGAACTGCAAGATAGGTATCAAAACATGAATTTCCTAAGGGGTCTTTCCCAGGAAACCACTGAAGGATGTGCTCTACCAGAACAAGGAAGGAAAACAAGACTGAGAAAAATGATCCAGGGAAAGATTTCAGTGACACAGGAGAAAGGTCAAAGAATGTCCAGGGTGATGGGAAAGGAGCTCCTAAGAACTGTGCAAGTGTCCAGAGAGCAATATTCCAGGGAGAGGACAGAGGTTATAGGAGGCACACCTCTGCGGGGGGGGGGGGGGGGTGTGGTGCAGAAAGAGGATTGGTTATCTACACTGATGCCTATGCAGAAAATTATATTAAAAACCCCTTGGAAACTGGGGTGGGGGGGTGGAAATCAGTGAAAATTACACAGAACACAGAGAAGTTTTGAAAGAGATCATCATTAATTTCCGGGAAAAAAAGAAAAGAAATAGAATCATGTTCATAATATTGTGATACTATGTAATATGTAGTAACTTTTTTGTTGATTTAACCACCAATTGGGGAGGTGAACCTACATTAGAGGAAGCAGCTAATTAAGCAGAAAATTGTTGCCTCTGAGGAGTGGGACTGAGGAACAGAGAGAGATGAGGGTAGTACTGCATATTTTCTTTCTATACTTCTTAGTATTTAATTTTTTTAATGATGTGCTTGTATGATTTTGGTAAGAATATAGCCATTTTTTCAGAAGACATGAACAGACATTTTTCCAAAGAAGACATCCAAATGGCCAACAGACACATGAAAAAGTGCTCAATATCGCTCGGCATCAGGGAAATCCAAATCAAAACCTCAATGAGATACCACCTCACACCAGTCAGAATGGCTAAAATTAACAAGTCAGGAAAAGACAGATGTTGGCGGGGATGCAGAGAAAGGGGAACCCTCCTACACTGTTGGTGGGAATGCAAGCTGGTGCAGCCACTCTGGAAAACTGTATGGAGGTTCCTCAAAAAGTTGAAAATAGAGCTACCCTATGATCCAGCAATTGCACTACTGGATATTTACCCCAAAGATACAAAAGTAGGGATCCAAAGGGGTACGTGCACCCCGATGTTTATAGCAGCAATGTCCACAATAGCCAAACTGTGGAAAGAGCCAAGATGTCCATCAACAGATGAATGGACAAAGAAGATGTGGTATATATATACAATGGAATATTATGCAGCCATCAAAAGGAATGAGATCTTACCATTTGCAACGACGTGGATGGAACTGGAGGGTATTATGTTGAGTGAAATAAGTCAAACAGAGAAAGACATGTATCATATGACCTCACTGATATGAGGAATTCTTAATCTCAGGAAACAAACAGGGTTACTGGAGTGGGGGGTGGGGTGGGAGGGATGGGGTGACTGGGTGATAGACACTGGGGAGGGTATGTGCTCTGGTAAGCGCTGTGAATTGTGCAAGACTGTTGAATCTCAGATCTGTACCTCTGAAACAAATAATGCAATATATGTTAAGAAAAAAAAAAAGAAGAAGAAGGTAGCGGGAGGGGAAGAATGAAGCGGGGGAAATCGGAGGGGTAGACGAACCATGAGAGACAATGGACTCAAAAACAAACAGGGTTCTAGAGGGGAGGGGGGTGGGAGGATGGGTTAGCCTGGTGGTGGGTATTGAGGAGGGCACATTCTGCATGGAGCACTGGGTGTTATGCACAAACAATGAATCATGGAACACTTCATCTAAAACTAATGATGTAATGTATGGGGATTAACATAAGAATAAAAAAAATGTAATGATCAGGTGAAAATTAATAAAAGTAAATCTCACCAAAAAAAAAAAAAAAAAGAATATAGCCATTTTTTAAAATTATAATGTGGCTACTTTTTGGTACCTCACTCACAATCTCATTGATATTAAGGATAATTACCATTTTTTCCTGGATAATTTACCATTTTCCCCTCCAGTTTATAGATGAAAAAACTAAGCCATTGAAAGGATAAATTATCCATTAGAGTTTACCTAACTGCTAAATAATAAAGCAGCTTTAAAACCTGGGCTCTTTCAGTTACACATTGTGGTGAACTACAGCTTCACCTCTGTGAACATTTAATTTTAAGTTTTGCACATGTTGATTAATGATTCCTGGTGAGGGCTTTATGTATGTGTGGGTCAGTGTTGCTCATGATACTGTCACTCCTTAAGTTGACATGTTCAGCATGTAGCTTACTTACCTTCCTCAGGTTCCTAGTATATAATTTTGAATAACTCTTCATATTGTTTCTTTGTTAGCTGATCTGAGTTTCAGAGATTACTCTCAGCTCTAACTCTGAGCTTAAAGACATTTTTAGCACAGAATGATAGCCCTGAACTGTTCAGTGTTGGTTCGCCAGTATGACTGCTTGGTGTAGGGAAGAAAATTGTTAGTTGAAGGTGAGCTGTGCCTCGAAAATCAGAGTTTCTGTAGGCTCCCTGTCTAAAAGGATCAAATATTATAGTGGCAGCCTCAGGAGAAAGAGTAAAGCTTGCTCTCTTGATCTCATTTGTTTCCTTACTCATCTCTATCTCTTAATCAGGGAATAATTATTCCAACATAGGGGTATCATGACAGTAAAAATGTATGAAAGTATTAAATCTTAAAAAAAGTTTATTGGGAAATATTTTCCTTTAAAAGACGTGTAAACATGAAAATGTTTACGAACTTTTCTACACATGTAACTTGTCTCTAATAATTATATACGACGAAGTTATTTCTTGGAATCTAGTTAAGAATAAAAATAATTATATATTGATTTTTTTAGCATCTAAACTTACGTCAGAAAGAAATGGTTTTCCAACTGTATATTTTTTGTGGTTTACACTAAAATAACATTTGAATATCTACGATAGATTTGCTATTAGCTGCCACAACTTGCAGAATCCTATAAATAACTGGTCCTGAATAATAAATAGCACTGGATGATGAATAAGGAAAAAATCCCAAACTACATTACATTTTATAGAGAAGTGGAGAACTAATGCATGAAAATATGATAAGAGAAATTTGTAGGGTTTTTAAAGATTGATTTATTTATTTTAGAGAGAGAGAATGCAGGGGAGAGGGGCAAAGGGAAAGGGAAAGAGAATCTTAAGCAGACTCCATGCTGAGCACGGAGCTCCACGTGGGGCTCAATCTCACGACCCTGATATCATGACCCGAGCCAAAATCAAGAGTCGGGTGCTTAACCAACTGAGCCACCTAGGTCCCCCAAGAGAAATTTGTTTTTATTCTAGCAAAATCTCCTACAAATTTTTCAAAGCTTATGATTATGCAAATCGTGATCTATTAAAAAGGAAACAAAATTAAGCAATTAGCAAAACCACAGAACAGAAAAATGATAAATTTTATACTTTTTAAAATAAACAGAAAAAAATTGTATGGTTGCCATATAGATTAGAGATAGTTTTATTTAATATTGCATCCATTTTGGAGAAAAAACAGATTTTTAAAGCCAGAACTCCATGAGAAGCACTTCAGGGATTCCCCAAATGCATACTTTCTTAAAAGTCCAAGTATATAGTTTTCTGTGTACCTTTTATTTTAAAACAATCTCAAACTTCCAGAAAAATTTTAAGAACATTTGTTTCCTATTTGAAAGTAAACTGCTAACATAATGTTCTATAACCCCAAATACTTTAATGTGTAATTCTAACAAATAAGGACATTCTCCTTTATAACAACCACAATGAAACCATCAAATCAAGAAATTAACATTGATAGACAACCATGATCCTCAGACGTCATTCAAGTTCTACCAGTTGTTCCAACAATGTCCTCTACAGCAGAAAGATCTAGTCCAGAATCATACAGCACATTTGGTTTTCATGTCTTTTTAGTTTCCTTCAACTGTGTAACAATTCTCCAGTCTTTTATCGACTTTCATGATCTTGAAGCTTTTGAAGATTTCAGGCAGGTTATTTTGTAGAATGTCCTTCAGTTTGGGTTTGTCTGATGTTTCTTCATGATTAAATTTAGGTAATGTGCATCTTTGGTAGGAACATCACAGAAGTGACACTGTGTTCTTCTCATTACAGCCTATCAGCTGATACAGGACTTCTTTTTGTCCCATTACTGATGATGTTTACTTTGATCACTTGACTAAGGTGGCATCTGGAAAGCTGTTTCACTGTAAAGGTACATTTTTTTAACCTTTGTAATTTATACATATTTAAGTATGTAAACTAAAATTTTTAAATGATAATAAAACACACTTGAATATGTTATAAATCAACTTTGAATTCATTGGAGGCCATTTCAAGTTTGTGGCTTAACTCATTTTTACATAGAGTTTAGGATGTTGCATACTATTCCCTCAGGTTCCTACCATATAATTTTGATTGCCTCTTCATATTTTTTTTTTCTTTAGTTGACATGAGTTTTCTGAGCTGACATGAGATTACTCTCAACTATACCTCTGAGCTTAAAGAATTTTTAACGCTGAATGATAGCCCTGAAATGTTCATAGTATTTAACTGCCTGGGAATAAAGCATCTGCATTTGTTTTCTATTGAGGGATAACAAATTAACACAAATTTTGCATCTTAAAACAACACATATGTATTATCACACAGTTTCCGTGGATCAGGAGTCTGGGCACAATTGAGCTGGGTCCTCTGTTCTAGGGAGCATTGAAGGCCTTGACTGGGGCCAGGGTCTCAATTTGAGGCTTAGGTTCTTTTCCAAGTCCCACTTGGTTGGCAGCAGCATTCATTCCTTGTAGCTATAGAACTCAGGGCTGCCTATTTCTTCAAGACCGACAGAAGAGTCTCTGACTTCTGCTTCTGATCTCTAGACCCTCTTTTAAAGGGTTCAGTTGGTTAAGTCAGGACTATCAGTTATAATCTCCCTTTTGATTAACTCAGAATAAACTAATCACGGACATTCATTTCACCTGCAAAACCCCTTCACCTTTGCCATCTGGATTAGATACTTGAACTTCTTGTGTTACTTCACTGGCTATTGACTTTGTCACTCAGTTCTGACTCAGCTTTTTCTTTTTTTCAGTTTTAATTTAGAGTTTCACATGTCTGAACACATAAAAGTGTGCAAGTAAGAACACTGTTGCAACATGTGTCCACCATTGTGAAATATCAGGCAAGACTTGAATGTGTCTGCTTTATGTGTGCTCACCACAGAATAAAAGTTGTACAATAATAAGTAAATGCACAGTACATTGGGTTGTGATACTTTCATAGTAAATAATTTTAACACTTTTTGTAAATTTTTAGTGCTTCTTGCCTACTTTTTTTGGTAAGGAATGAAATTGGTTGTTAGATATTATTGGTGATGTCACTTAGAGGCAAACATTTATTAACATCCTCTCCAGTTTCTGGATCAGTTCAACTGAAGAGCATACTCAGTTTACAATGGGCACTGATAAAAAAAATATATATATCCTATTTGAAATTGCTTATCTATATGATCCTGGAATTTCTGAAAACTGTAATCCAAACAAGATGAAGAAATAGATGTTGAGGTTGATATATGAACAACAATCACCCACAAACCTATATGGCAAATCTATGGTTACTATTCTCTAGTTACATTGCACTTATTGATAAGAATTAAAAAATATAACCTTATAAGATAAACAGAGTCATAAGTTTCTACTTTAATCTACAGCAGAGACAATGATTGAGGTGGGTGTTTTGGGTGAAATTTTACTTGATTAAAGAGTCTATTGCTTTAAAAAAAGTTTGAAAGTCACAAAAAAGTTTGAACAAAATAGTAATGGGAAAGCTGGATCTACAGCTAGTGAATGAATCCAGGAAATTCAGAGCTTTATCAAGTAATAATGTAATTCAGTTATTTCTTTAATAGGACTTATGGAGCTGCTATATAATTTCACCATTTTTTTTAAACAATGATTCACAGAGCAACTGATTTTTTTTTTAAAGATTTATTTATTTATTTATTTATTTATTTGACAGAGAGAGACACAGCGAGAGAGGGAACACAAGAAGGGGGAGTGGGAGAAGGAGAAGCAAGCTACGCACTGAGTTGGGCTCAATCCCAGGATTCGGAATCATGACCCAAGCCGAAGGCAGACGCTTAACGACTGAGCCACTCAGGTGCCCCAATTTGACATTTTTTAAAAAGATTTTATTTATTTATTTGACAGAGAGACACAGCGAGAGAGGGAACACAAGCAAGGGGAGTGGGAGAGGGAGAAGCAGACTTCCCGCCGAGCAGGGAGCCCGATGGGAGCCCGATGGGAGCCCGATGCGGGGCTCGATCCCAGGACCCTGGGATCATGACCTGAGCCGAAGGCAGATGCTTAACGACTGAGCCACCGAGGCGCCCCCAATTTGACATTTTTATATCCACCCAGTGTAAGAGGACTACTGACGTCACCCGCTCCAGCGAAGGGCTTGTTGTATCCGAGCAAGACCCCATTCATGCTCTCCTATAGAGATTTACAATAGCCTGGCTTGTGTCCCTGGGTAAGCCTTATAAACGAGTAAGTAAGTCTCCTACCACCAACATCTGACTATATGCATTTTATCAGACAAGGCCAGTTCTTTTAATGATCACCTATAGTTTTACTTAACTGTAGGCTGCATAAAGTCTATGACACAATTTTTCAGACCCAGTAGAGTCCTTGGTATATGCCTCCTAAGTGACTAAGATTTCCTCTCCTGGAATGGGGCCAGGAAATGACCTAAATCTAAATGTCCTGAAGTGCTAGGTTTCTTTTTCCCCCCCCTAATCTTACTGAAGTGTAATTGAAGTGTACCAAACTACGCATGTTTATAGAGAGTACAATTCGATCCATTGTAAGATATGCAGATACCACAACCGAGATAATGAACATTTCCATCAGCCTTAAAAGTCTTCCTTTGCCCCTTGGTAATCCCTTTCTATCTTCACGCCCTTCCACAGAAAACCACTGATCTGCTTTCTGTCAATATAGATTAATTAACATTTTCCAGAATTTTATATATACATTATCATCCAATTGCTCTTTTTTTACCTGCCTTCTTTTACTCAGCTATTCATTTTAAGATTCATCCATGTTGTGATGAACATCAGTTGTCCATTCCTTTTTACTGCTGAGTAGTGTTCCACTGTATGGATGTACTGGTTTTGTTTATCTATTCATTACAGATGGACATTTGGGTTGTTTCCAATTTCAACTATTTTAAACGAATCTGGTGAGAACTTCCACATACAAGTCTTTGTGTGGGCATCCATTTTCACTTCTCTAAGGCAAATAGCTGAATGACATATGGCAATGCTATGTTTAACTTTTTAAAAAACTGCCACACTGCTTTCCAAAGTCATCATATCATTTTGCATTCCCATGAACAATGTATGAGTGTTTCAGTTGCTCCACATCCTCATCCACACTTGGGATAGTTAGTTTTTAGAACTTGAGTTTTCTCCATTTATATCTTTCGTACCCTGTGGCAGATATTATTTTTGGAGATATGAGCACTAGAATTGGTACAGAAGCTATTGAAAGCCTCCTTACAATCATTGTAAATTGGGAGAAGGGTTTTTGTGTCTTGATTTATGATTATCCTTCCAGAGATGTCAACTTAATGGAAAACTTTTCTCTAACTATCTCAATAAATAAATGTGATATTGCAATTAGAAATCTAAGGGAAATCTTATATTTACCCTTAGACTTAGCATTACCTATTTAAAACAAGAGAGCTTGATTGAAAAAATGGTTAAGCTCTCTTGGCTCACTACCATCCTCAGGGTAGATGTTTTGGACTCTATAGACAGTGACTGATAGCACACTCTAAAGAGCTTGAACAGCTGTCTCCAAGCCAAGTTGTATGTATAACTGGACTTTGAAATCAATATTCCCTGATAAAATGCAGGTAAAATAATGGAGTCACACCCAAAATAATCGTGGTTATCTATTTTTCCAACTATTATAGATTGGGTGGGGGGTGTTAAACATTTGCTCTTAATATTTTAGTAATGAAAAGGACCTCTGCTGTACTCCCCCAGAGGCAATGTATTTACTTTTTCTCTTTATCTCTTTTTCATTCTTCATCCTCTCTTTGCTCTTCCCCCAGGCCAGAACAGGTATTTATTTAGTGAGGAGGAGGGCCCGACAATCATAAGGCCAGGTGGGGTTAACATGCTGTGGCTCGGCCTTCAGAAGCCCTCCTGGATCACCTCCCTGGAGGCATTGCTGGCTTGCTTTGCCTCCAGGTTCTAATCAGTCAACTGGCAGGTGAGTTGGGCCTCCTGCATGCCCGGACAGGCCTCTGCTGTCTCAAAACTAGCTTCTTACCCTGTTACTGGGTGGGAAAGTCAGGTTGGCTGTTCACATGGGGCTATTTATCTTCAATTCATGGTGGGGAGGGTGAGGCGGGAGGTAGAGGGAAAAAAAATTTTTCCTTCAACCTAGTTTTGTGGGGCGCCTGGGTGGCTCAGTCAGCGAAGCGTCTGCCTTCGGCTCAGGTCATGATCCTGGGGTTCTGGGATCGAGTGCTGCATCGGGCTCCCTTCCCAGCAGGGGAGCTTGCATCTCCCTCTCCTCCCAGCTGTGCTCTCAGATAAATAAATAAAATCTTTAAAACAACAACAACAACAACAAAACAACCTAGTTTTGCCACTAATCAAGTTGAAAATGAAAACATCTTCTTTCTCCTTGGGTCTATCTCTGAGTTAGTAGATTTGGGGGATTTGAGCTATGGGCTGTGAGATTTAAAAAAAAAAAAAGCTTGAATTGACTTATATAAATGTGTGACTCGATTCTGTTCCCTTCCTGGAACCATTGCCCAATTCAAAGGACACATACATGATGCAGTTCATGGTGAGCTCAGTTTTTTGCCCCACCCTCTCTGTATATACTCTTCTCCTGGCTAATACTAGAGTATTGAGATACTTTGTAAAAAGGCTGTGTGTTACACAAGCATTTGTGGAGACTTACAAAAAACAAGGGAAAGCATAAGTAAAAGGATTTTCAAGGTGGAAAGGGCTGATTCGAAAGCATTAAATAAAGTTACAGTCTGATAACATGATGTTAATGTGAGAATCTACCTTAGCAATTTTTCCTAAACAGTGGATAAAGGTGAGGCAGGGCAAAGGTGACCCTACTGGAGAAGGTATTTAATGCCAGCAAGTCTGGTTTGTTGCTAAAGCAGATGCATTCTACTTTATTGAGTTAAACACATACGTAATATTTTTATGGCATGCATTTCCTCCTCATGCTGTGTGTTCTTTGTGATCAGGATTGTAGCAATACTTTATTAAACGGCCTGATCAAAAATCATGGGCTTTCAAATTCTATTATGTCTTGAAATTTGCCTCAGATATAGAAAAACAGATCAATAGCAACCTAAAACTGACTTTATCCTTCTCATGTTTAAACTTCTGTGACTAGTGAGCCAGCTAGAGGCACAGACTCCAATGAGCCCATCTGAGAACTCAAAAATTTTCATTTTTATTATGAATTTATTATCTATAAAAATATGTATAAAATCCTGGATCTGGCCATTAAAACTTCAGTGAAGACAGTGGAATAACGCTGGTGCGTATTACAGAAGCCCAACTCTGACAAAAATTTGGGAGGCCTTCTCAGTTCTAATATCCTAGGACAATTGTCCTGAACGTTGTCCACTGCAGTCTTTTCTCTAATTTGACACCTAGTAAGACTTCCTTATTCACTTGAATAAAAAGTTTGAATTAAATAGGGTATAGAGAGAAGACTTTTACAATCAGAAGAGTCCAAAGATCTGAGATATATGAACTTCAAGGCTTGCCAGCTATATCTTTCTTAAATTCTATGAGTGAAATTCTGTTCGAAGGGACAAAGAGTGGATTCAACCCAATGTCCAAGAAAGTATTCTTCCAAAAAATTTGTAAACAAATTAATCTCTTGCCTATTTCATCTAAAAATTATGTCAGTATCTTCTTCAATAATTCCAAGTCTAAATTTTTACATCAATTTGAATTAAACTTTAGGCAGGACCGTTCTACTATCAACCTGTTATCCCATGTTAGCGTCTTTGTAATGAAATCATTTGAAAATGATGATTATTGACAGCTTATGTTATCCACTTATTGACCCTGAAGCAAGGGCTAATCTGTTTAACTTAAATCCTTATTATTTTTTTTAAAAGATTTAATTTATTTATTTGGCAGAGAGAGAGAGACACACACAGCGAGAGAGGGAACACAAGCAGGGGGAGTGGGAGAGGAAGAAGCAGGCTTCCCGCCGAGCAGGGAACCCAATGCGGGGCTCGATCCCAGGACCCTGGGATCAAGTCCTGCATCGGGCTCCCTGCTCAGTGGGGACCCTCCTTCTCCCTCTGCCTCTCTCTGTCTCTTATGAATAAATAAATAAAATCTTTAAAAAAAATGTAAAAAATTGTCTTGCTCTTTGTAAACTTGTATATTTATACTCTGCAGAATTGATGCTTTAAAAGTATTTGGCTGGGGTGCCTGGGTGGCTTAGTTGGTTAAGCAACTGCCTTCAGCTCAGGTCATGATCCCAGAGTCCTGGGATGGAGCCCAAGCCCCGCGTCGGGCTCCCTGCTTCTCCCTCTTCTGCTCCCCCTGCTTCTGCTCTCTCTCTGTCAAATAAGTAAAATCTTTAAAAAAAAATAAAAATAAAAGTACTTGGCTCTTGGGATTGTGCTTTTCACACCACCAAAACGTAGAGCTGAACAACCTGAGAGGTACACTCTGTCTAGGAAGAGTTTGCTGAGATTAAAAAAGCACCGGTTTAGGAACCAGGAAACCTGCCTCTGCTAAAAGCTCAATGACCACAAGCAAGTTATTTAATCTTTCTGGTTTTTACTTTCCTTCTCTGTAAAATGACCCAGTTGGACTGGATAATTTCTACAATCTCTCCCAACTCTGAATGTTTGAGCAAATACAGTTTTAAAACATTTTGGCATTCATTTGCAACAACATGGATGGAACTAGAAGGTATTATGCTAAGCAAAATAAGTCCATCAGAGAAAGGCAATTATCATATGATCTCACTTATATGTGGAATTTAAGAAACAAAACAGGATCATAGGGGAAGGGAGGGAAAAATAAAACAAGATGACATCAGAGAGGGAGACAAACCATAAGAGTCTCTTAATCATAGGAAACAAACTGAGGGTTGCTGGAGGGAAGGAGGCTAGGGGGATGGGGTAACTGGGTGATGGACATTAAGGAAGGCTCATGATGTAATGAGCACTGGGTATTATATAAGACTGTTGAATCACTGAACTCTACCTCTGAAAATAATAATACATTATATGTTAATTAATTGAAGTTTTAAAAATTTTTAAAAATAAATAAGAGAAGAAGCAAAGATGAAAGGAGGAAAAAAGTTAGAAATAAAACCAGTTAAGTGTTGCTCCTTATATCTAAAATAAAAAAGAATAAAAAAATAAAATATTCTGGCATTTCTTATAAAACCCTTTCACATATACTTTATCATTTGTCCTCAAAAGAATCCCTAAAGTAGACAAAGAAGGTCTTTAGAGGATCGATAGAAGAGTGGGTATCATTTTATTTATTTATTTTTTAAGTTTTATTTATTTGTCAGAGAGAGAGCACAAACAGAGGAGGGGCAGAGGGAGAAGCAGGCTCCCTGCTAAACAAGGAGCCCAATGCAAGGCTGGATCCCAGGACCCTGGCATCACGACCTGAGCCGAAGGCAGATGCTTAACTCACTGAGCCACCCAGGTGTCCCAGGAATGGGTATCATTTTAGATGAGGTAACTAAGGTTGTGGGAAGTTTGGTGATCAGCTGAGATTACCTATGTGATAAATAGCAGGACTAGAACAGGAGCTCAGGTCTTCCAGTTCCCACAAATTTCTGTGTAGGCCACAAAAAGACATAAGAGAAAGCATAACTATTTGGAATCCCTAATTATATGCATGAATTACTTCTACTGATACTGTTTTTAGTTACTATGACCATGCTAAGTTAAAAGTAAATGTAAATAACAGAAATAAAGGTAATAAAATCACCAGTGCTCTATTATGATATGAATATGGGGGTAATTACAAGAGATTGAGAGATAACAGCTGTGCTCTGGGTGGGTAAGTTGGAGGCAGCAGTGTGAAGCAAAGTTATGATTCAGTTATGGCCACTCCTTACCAGAAACGTAGAGATAAGCCATAGGAGGCAGGAGGGGAAAAAATCATGAGCAAAGACAAGGAATTGGGAAATGCTCAAGTCAGCTAGGTAAAATGGGAAAACTCGTAGAATAAAGGTATTTGAACAGCAAAAGCATATGAAAAACATAAAATATGTACCATGTTGGAAAGAATTAAGATTAGGAAAGGATAAGGGGCGCCTGGGTGGCTCAGTTGGTTAAGCGTCTGCGTTCGGCTCAGGTCATGATCTCAGGGTCCTGGGATCAAGCCCCGCATCAGGCTCCCTGCTCAGCGGGAAGTCTGCTTCTCCCTCTCCCACTCCCCCTGCTTGTGTTCCCTCTCTCACTGTCTCTCTCTCTCTGTCAAATAAATAAATAAAATCTTTAAAAAAAAAAAAAGATTAGGAAAGGATATAAACTCAATGGTTAGACTGCAATAAAAAAAGATTTGTGAATACAAAATTATATGCCAAAATGAGTTATAGGATTTAGGAAATAGACACTGGAATATTAAGGGGTAAAGGAGGTGATATATGGTTCCCCCCCTTCTTCAATACAAAATGTTTCTCCCAAAACTACCAAACCAGCTGATCTTTAAAAATGATTTCAGTTATGAATTAATGGACTTCCACTCTTTGGGGGAAGCTGTATTGTATCAGAGGGTTACAAAGAGGACCTATGCACCAAATCCAGCCTACAGATGGCTTTTGTAGGACCCAGAACTAAGAATGGTTTTTACATTTTAAAATGGCTTAAAAAAAAAGAATATATTATGACTCATAAAAATTATGAAATTCTGGGGCACCTGGGTGGCTCAGTTGGTTAAGCATCTGCCTTCGGCTCAGGTCGTGATCCCCCAAGTTGAGCTCCCTACTTAGTGGGGAGTCCTTCTCTCTCTCTTTCTCCCCCCTACTCATGCTCTCTCTCGCTTCCTTGCTCTGTGTTCTCTCTCAAATAAATAAAATCTTTTTAAAAATTATGAAATTCAAATTTCAGTGTCCATAGATAAAGTTTGGAATATAGCCAGGCCCATTTGTTTATATATTGTCTATGGCTACTTTCACTTACAAAGGCAGAGCTGAATCGTTGTGATAGACACCAGAGACCTTATACCTAAAAAACTTAGATATTTACTAGCTGGCCCTTATAGGAAGAGTTTGCCAACTCCTGTGTTATATAAAAACCAGTATAGATTATAAATTTCAGGAAACTCAGTGACTTCTGTGTATTCAGTTCAAAAGGAAAGTGGCCTTTTAGGACAGCTAGATTAACTGGGGCAAACCCTTTAATTCAATCGGGAGGTGACAATAAACTGCATTTACTCATCCCTGCATTATAGGTGTCATTTTTAGGTTGGTTGTAATTGGACAGTTAATCTTTGCCCCTTCCCACAAATCTTTGCCTTTTCCCATAGAAGCACCCAAAGGAAATTCTACTGTCAGCTCTATAACTCCCCCAAGGGCTATTTGTATTGTACAAAGGGCTCTACCAGAACCCTTTTCCAGGGTGGGAATTTCAGGCACTTTGGTAGTCCTGTGGAGATGTGAGAGGGTGTGATATCCTTAGGTAGTGCCCTTCAGATCTCACCATTTCCATAAAAAGATGGCCTTAAGTCCACCTCTCCCTTGATATTCCAGACAACCAATTTCTGCACAAACCAGAATAGATACGTTCTGCTTTCTGTTGCTATCTGACACAATTATTCCTGACTGGGGGGCGGGGGGGGGGGCGGAAATTCTACCCAGTTCCGTAAGGATATGGGAGGTCAGCAGGGCTTACAGACAGAAAGTATTAGCAATGTTCCTGGTACTTGGCCCCATTCTTGAAGGTGATGTGCTAAGCTCCTGTGTGGCTCAAGGTTTCTGTGAACAACAAAGAATTAACAAATAAGAAAGTATTTTGTTAATGATAATGAAATGATACAAGTGAAAGCATTCCTGAACTGTGGCAGGCAATATGACTATAATAGTTACTATAGTTATAATGGACATAGTTGTTATTCAGCTAAAAACAAGCCAAGGTTAAATTGAAAAAAAAAAAAATCATCCTATCAGTAGTCTTGTTGTTTAACACTATAAGCACATTATAGACAGTTTAGCTGCCTTAATCCTGATAGATACAACATCCCTTGCTGTTAGCTCTTCCCAGTGACTCATGAGGTGTATTAATTTGCTATGGCTGTCGCAACAAAGTATCACAAACTGGGTAGCTTAAACAAAAGAAATTTATTGTCTCACAGTTCTTGAGGCTAAAAGCCCCAAATCAAAGTGTTAGCAGGGTTTGTTTCTTCTGAGGTAATAATGTGTTCCAGGCCTTTCTCCTTGGCTTGATGGATGGCCATCTCCTCCCCATGTCACTTCACAGTCTTCCTTCTGTGAGTGTCTGTGTCTAAATTCCCTCTTCTTTTAAGGACACTGGCCATATTGGATTAGGTTTCACCGTAGCGACCTCATTTTAACATGATTACCTCTGTAAAAACCCCATCTCTAAGTTAAATCACATTCTGAAGTACTGAGGGTTAGGAATTCAACATATGAATTTGGGGACAATATAAGTCAACCTATACCATGAAGTCACCATATTTGGTGAATTTAGGTACAAAATCCTTTTTGTTGAAGACCTAATTCTTTGGTGACCCATTGATCTTAGTGAAAGATGTTCTCCCTTACTTTCTCAACTTCGAGGCATGTCTCATTTTTACTGCTGAATCTATCCAACCAAAATGGAAAAGAGCAGATAAGCTTGCCCTCCACAACACTGCAAAGGATGGGTAGTGAGTTCAAAGACCTACATGTGGAATTCAGGCATACTCAACTTGGTGTTCAGCCTTTCAATATACAGATCTTTCCCCAAGAACTTAGGAACCATAGGTAAGAATGAATCTACCACCCTCTGCAGAGCGTAGAAAATATGAGAGGTGTGGTTGTGGTTGAAGTCAGTCTGCTGGCTTAGCTACAGAGTGTAGTGTAAGCAAAAGCCTCCGAGGATGGCCGTTCACCTGTGTCAAAGGGAAAATCAAAAAGACTATTTTTATAAGGAACATAGGAGTGATAGGACACTAACAAAGACCAGACTTCAATAAGTTCTGTTGGGGAGCAAACTCATTAAGAAACACAAGGCATTGAAGAAGACTTTCTTTTTGTGGCTAGAATATCTATAAATCCAAAAATTAGCCTATTTATTTTTAAACACTAAACTAAGTTTATTTGCAGTTTTAATAGAAGCATTCCAGCTAAAATTGTTCATTGTTGCAGCCAGCCTTCTCCATTGTTCGCTGAGAGCACCCCCGACATTTAAAATATAGTCTTCATTTTCATTTGTCATGTACTAACATGTGCGGCTGCACATCTTAATGTAGGCAATTACTGAAAATGTCTTTGATGCAGTAAGACAGGTTCTACCTAATTCTCCTCTTCTGACGCTGCAGGGTTCAATGACAAATCTGGAAGTAAAAAAAAAAAAAAAAAAAAAAGGAAGCCCCAAAACCCTTTTATGAAACCTTCCCCAAATTTGTATTCAAGCAGCGAGCAGTTTAATCATTAACTCTAGGCCTCTCCTGCTACCAGCGGTTGCTAAACGGTAGCAAAAGCTGTGCAGGAAACTCTCAGTGAGGCAATTAGAGAGGCTCTGAAATAATCCTTCGAAGAGACTGTAAAATGACTGTTGTCAGCTTCATGTCTGGGGCAGTGTGAAGGAGCAAAGGCAGAAATCCTCAGAGTTATTCCCAGCCCATACATTTATTTATTTATGGCCGCCTTCCCACTGTGCAAGAGAGGGAAGTGTACCTGCTGGGCTGAAACCAGCAATAAGAAATGGTGGTGACAGTCACTGAGCTCCAGCTGAACTGAATTATTGGTACAACGACTATAATGAGAAGGAAAGAATCTAGCATTTCCTGAACATTCACTCAGTGACTAGGTGAGCGCTTCACCAACGTTAACATGCATATGAATCATCCAAGACATCCTCTTAACAAGCATGTTCAGGTTCAGCGGGGCTGGGGCCGGGCCTGACATTCTGCATTTGTAACAAGTTCTCAGTGACTGCTAGCTGCTGATGCCCACACCAAAGAGTCTGGAGCCTGAGCAAGAGCCTGGATCCTTCATATTTAATACTTAGTATAAATTTAAGAGATAGATATTATTATTACCTTTTAAAATGGACATTGAAGGAGAGGTTGAAAAAATTCATAAATGAGGAAAACTGAAATTTGACAAATAGCAAAGCGCTTCTGTTTCCAGTATTCTGATAACACCCCCTAGGAGCACCAGATGCTTCATTTTATTTTTTAAAATTTGTGTCTCAAATATGCCTCGTCATCTGTGACATTTGTCTAAAATTCAGAACCTTAGGCCCCACTGCAATCTATTAAATTAGAATTTCTAGAAGACATGCCTAGGAAAAGGCATTTTAAGTTGGCATCTAGATTATTCTTGTGCGCAGGAAAGTTGAGGAAACAATGATCATGCAGGTCACACTGTATTCTGAAAACTCAGGTAAGAAGGGCTGGTGTTCTTTGTTTATTACATCCCTTGGAGAGAACGTTGTCTGATCAGGCAATGAGGATCTCAGAACCCCTTTACTGCATTTCAACTTCACTGAGAAGGGCTGCTGATGCACAGGGAATGAAACTTGTTGGTTTTTGTGATGCAAGGGATAGGTTTAAACCTGTGTCTTAGAACAGGGTGCGAAAGTATAGTGTCTAATTATGTCACTTTAATTGTAAGGTGAAAGCAGCAACAGGTACAATGTTTTCCTTCCCTCTTTATCAAGTAAATGATCTTTGTCTACCAATCCAATTATAGAGCATCTGTATTCTAGAATAAAAGCTCAACTGGATAATATTTCCCATGTCCAAAGTCCGTAATTAAATTTTTTAGTTGGAACTCTCAGTGAGATCAGAGTAAGATTGGTTATTTATTTATCTTTGCTTTGAAATGGTAACTTTGTGCCAAGGAGATTACCCATAAATTTTTCACTATAGTTCTGAATGGTAAATAAGGGCCAAAGAAGTGGACTTTTTTTCTTTTTTAAGATTTTATTTATTTGAGAGATACATAGCGAGAGAGGCAAAATAAGCAGGGGGAATGGGAGAGGGAGAAGCAGGCTTCTCGAGGAGCAGGGAGTCCGATGCGGGGCTCGATCCCAGGACTCTGGGATCATGACCTGAGTTGAAGGCAGACGCATAACGACTGAGCCACCCAGGCGACCCAGAAGTGGACTTTCAAAGTAAACATTGAGTTACTTCTTTTAGATCACTGACCTCTTTTCTGGCTTTTAAAAAACACATTTATTGTACTGCAATACTATACATTATTAAGAAGTACTCTAGGATCTTGATATAGTTAAGTTAATGTACTTATGAAATACGTAATTTATTAGCTTAATACATTCCATTACTAATAGAACCTAATAACTTAATAACTAGAAGACGTTGGATTTTCTCATATATTTCTAAATATTGAAGAAAATGTAATTATATAAGACCATTTTCAAGTATCACATTTCCTCTTAAAATTAGCAAAATATTTCGAATATGTCAAAGGACTTGTAATACTGAAATCTCACTATGACACAACTTCACTAAGGGTAGAATTTGTTGCAGGCTAGGTCAACCCATACAAATAGTGAGACATTTAGAGATAGCCCAATCTGAGGTCAAAGCCTAGAGCGGGCCAGTTACTTTTCTGAGGCTCCATTCCCCCTCCTCTGTAAAGTAGAGATGTTTCCTTCTTGAGTTATATACTAGACTAGAGAGAGACAAATGGGTAAGCACGTGCGAGGTGATTACTGAATAGTAATTATAAAATGGTATTATTGCTGAACTGCTGAAAGGACTTACTTTTAATGATTATCATTTACAAGATGATCTCAAAGAGTGAACTCCCCGAGCACTCAATTAGCAAAATTTGTGGATATTTACTTTCTCCACTGGACCACAAGGAAGTCAAATGATATCTACATTATACTTATTCAAAATCAACTACATGCACTTGACAAGAAAGAAAAAAAAATAGAAAGAGGAAAAAAGTTTCCCCAATTATAAATTATCTAGGCAATTTAGCCCAATAGCCCACTCAATGAGCCAATACTCTCTTGCATAAACACAAGATGAGAAATGTGGATCTTTCTCTCAGTTGGTCTTGCCTCCAAAGTGCCTCTCAAAGTATGGACATTTCATGGTACAGAGTATAATTCTGGCATCTTGAAATGTATATTTCTGTACAAAACATTCCTAAAGCACAGGTCAGTAACTGTGCTTTATCTGCTGCTCAGCTAAAGAAACAATGCTCTGTTTCAAAGCTGGAGGGAAAACCAGCTCTATTGGAACTATTGAGAAATAGTATGTTACTCTGAAGTAAGAACTTCCTGAGGAATTTTCCAACACCATAACAAAAAAAAAAACCAAAAACCCTTTTTATTTTGAAATAATTTTAGACTTACAAAAGTTGGAAAAAAACTTGCAAAAATAATTCACAAAATTGTTGTCTCCCCTTTACTCAGTTTCTCTAATGTTAACGTACATAACCATAATCAAATTATCAAAAGCAGGAGACAAACATTGGTACAAAACTGACTGCATAACTGATTCAAATTTGCCTGTTTTTTCCCACATGTCCTTTTTCTGTCCCAGGATCTGATCCAGGATCCTAGCTCTCATTTATTTGTTACATTTTCTCAGTCTCCTCCAATCTGTGATCTTTCCTCATCTTTCTTAATCTTTCTTGATCTTGATCTCTTGCCTCCGTGAAGGGAAAGAAAAGCAAAGTCAAGTCAACATTTTTATAAGTGTCTCAAGTAAGAATTGATTTCTTAGGTAATGCTGTATAAATCCAAAACCAGGATATTTTCTACAGTGGATTATTTATTAATTTGTCATTATACAAGTGAATGTAGCAGATGCCATTATCTGAATGAATATAACTCCCCAGTGACAACAAAAGTAACAAAGTGCTTTTGCTCCTGGATAGTTACTACCTTGTAGTAAGAACCATTTCAGACACTGGTAGAAGAATCTGTTGGTAGGACTCCATGTCCATCACCTCAGATGGATTACATATTCAACAATTCTGACTTCAGGTTCTCATTACCACTGATTTCTTAATAATCTCTCTGGCTTTTATTCAAAAGAAAAATAAGCTAAAACTTATAGACAAGTAAGAATCATCTCATGTGGAAACTCTTTTTATGGAGTGATGATTTTAACAGCAGTAATTATCTGTCGGGTGCCAATATGTTCAAAAATATCCTTCAATTATAAAAATTAAATGGGCATTAACTGCATAGATAGCATCTTTTAAGGAATTTTACAGTATGGTAATAGAATTGGAAAACAATAGTTGAGACCTAGGAGGTTTAAAAATTTTGTAAACATGATTCAGAAGACAGTAGTTATCAATTTATATACATGTTAACTAATAAAAAGGCAAAATGTTCATTGCACTTTTGAATATCAGCAGCAACTATATAAGTTTTTCCCCCAGCTTTATTGAGGTATAATTACAAATAAAAATCATATATATTAGGGTATGCAAAATGGTGCTTTAATATACATACACATTTTGAAATGATTACCACAATCAAGTTAATTAACACAACCATCACCTCACAGAGTCAGTTCCCTTTTTGTGTGGGTGTGTGCTGAGCTAGAGGACTCTCTTTTTCATTCTTGTGTTCTTTTATTTGTAAAGATTTGAAAAAAATATTAAGGTTTATTTACATTCTAGTTTGTGATTATCTATTTTTTAAAATAAGCTTTTTATTTTGGAATAAATTTACACTTACAGAAAAGTTGCGAAGGTAATAAAAAGAAGTCTCTCTCAGCCCTCACCAATTTCATCAGGTGTTCACATCTCACATTACCATGGTACTTTGGTCAAAACTAAGAAACCAGGGGTGCCAGGGTGGCTCAGTCGGTTGGGCATCTGCCTTCGGCTCAGGTCATGATCTCAGGGTCCTGGGATTGAGCCCCACGTTGGGCTCCTTGCTCGGCAGGGAGCCTGCTTCTCCCTCTCCCTCGCTCCCCTCCCCCCAACTTGTGCGCGCTCTCTCTCTCTCTCAAATAAATAAATAAAATATTAAAAAAAAAACACCTAAGAAACCAACATTGACGTATTTCCACAAACTTGAGATTTTATTTGGGTTTCACCAGTTTTCCCATAAATGTCCTCTTTTTGTTCTGGAATTCGATCCACATTGCATTTAGATGTCAGGTCTTAGTCTCTTTTAACTTCTACCAGTTTCTTTTATTACCTTGCTTTTCATGACCTTGCTGCTTTTGATGAATACTAATCAATTGTTTTGTAAAGTCCCTCAATTGTCTTGAGGTTTTCTTATGATTACATTGAGATTTTGGGCAAGAATTCCACAGATGTGATGTTGTGCCCTTCAGAATGCATCTTAGCAGTGGTGTATGATACCTATATGATCATTTGGTTGAGTCAGTGACTCCAGGCTTCTCCACTGTAAATTTACTATTCCTCCCTTTCCATCCTCTATTCTTTGGAAGGAAGTCACCATCTAGTCCACTTGTAAGAGGAAGAGATTAAGCTCCACCTCCTGGAGGGGGCTTATCTACATATAGTATTTAGAATTCTTCTATAAGGAATATTTGTCTATACAGGACTTTTAAAAATCTAACATTATTAAAGTTAGCCAACTGATGTTGAAATAGTGCCATTCATTTATTGCACATATGTTTTTGGTAGATATCCGTAAAGTACAAGGCACACTAGGTCCCTGACCTAATACAATTGACATTCTAGTAGGAGGCAGAGATTAAAAACAAGTAAACAGCAAATAAACAGTTACATATTTGGGTGCTATAAACAATACTCAGTATGTTGTGAGAGAACATGATTCTGGGGGAGGCCATCTGAGAGAGTGTGGTTTGGAAAAGTCAGTTGGAGGTGTTGACATTTGAACTGAGAACTGGAAAAAGAGGACAAGCCAGTTAATGTGAAAAAACTTTCAAATGATAGAGTCGTCTGGAGGCTGGAAGTTGTCCTGTGGTTAATTTCATACATCAATTTGGGCCACAAGGTGCCCATATACTGGTTAAACACTATTCTGGGTATGTCTATGAGAATGTTTCTGGATGAGATTAACATTCACATTGGTAGAATGAGTGAAGTAGAGTGCTTTTCCCAATGTGGATAGCTTCATCCAGTCTGTTGAAGGCTTGAATAGTGACAAAAACTAACTAAGGAAGAATCTGCTTTCTCTACCTGTCGTAGAGTTGAGACATTGGTCTTCTGCCTTCAGAGTTGGACTCAAACTAGAATTTACACCATTGGCTCTCCTGGTTGTCAGGCCTTTGGATTCAGACTGGAACTATCTCACCAGCTCTCCTAGGTCTCCAGCTTGCTGACTGCAGACTACTATATACCCCCAGAATAGAAAGGGGGCTGGTGTGACCCAAGTGCAAGGAAAAAATGATAAACTGTTATGAGAAGTAAGGAAGTTCAAGCATGCCCCAGTGGTGCTGTGAGAACCATGGCAAGAAAGGGGTTTGATTTTTACTCTAAAGGTTGTGGGAAGCCTTTGAAAGGTTCTTAGCAGGAAAATGAAATTACAGATCATTAAAAGATCATTCTTAGGGCCCACAGATGGTAAAAGGCAGACGTTAGGAGGCCACTGCTGTAAACTAAGCCAGAGATGACTGTATGTGGCCTGGACATGGAATGCATTGGTGCAAATTAGAGGAGTGGAGAGATTTGAGAGCATGTCCAGAAACAGAACTGACAGGCCTCATGTATCACGGTGTGCTTTCACATGGTGTATTCTTAATTTAAAAAGATAGAGATAACCTTACTAGACTCTTAGGTTAGATTTGTCCTAGGGAAGGGTGGGTTCAAACTCCTGAAGAAGGGCAAAGATATATGTACAAGGATGTTTATGGTAGCAGAAAATCAGAGATAAGTGCCTATCAATATGGAATTTTAAAATCATGCAGCCACTAAAAAGAATGCAGTACATTCTTGTACATGGAAAATAAATGATGTTCAAGAGATACTAACTGAAAAAACATAGTGTAGAAAGTCTGTATGGTATGAGCCCACTCATCTAAATTAGAAATGACTATCACTATGTCTACCCTGTACTGAGCATTATAAGAAAAGGTCTGATGTAGTATATCTATACATTGTTAACAGTGATTAACTCTGCTAACAGTGGTTATATCAAGGTGCAGTGGGGATTATGGAGGATTTTCATGTTATACCCTATATTTTTTGTTTTACTAGAAAATCTTAAACAATTGATGAGAAGAAAAATAATTAAAAAAAAAATCAGGGGCACAAGCAGTACTTTTAGGATTAATAGGTACTTTAATGAAGTCTTTGAAACAACTTTAAGAAATAACTCCTATACATATAAATATAATTTTCCTTTGAGAGTTTATATTAAACTCAAATCAGGTACATGGAGATTACTGATTAAACTGAAATTATTATTATTATTTTTAAAGATTTTATTTATTTGACAGAGAGAGACACAGTGAGAGAGGGAACACAAGCAGGGGGAGTGGGAAAGGGAGAAGCAGGCCTCCTGCGGATCAGGGAGCCCGATGGGAGTCTTGATCCCAGGACCCTAGGATCACAACCTGAGCTGAAGGCAGACACCTAACGACTGAGCCACCCAGGTGCCCCTAAACTGAAATTATTAACATCTCAAGATGATGCTGAGACCATATTTATTCATTTCCTTCATATTAACATCAAAAGCAAGCAAATGTATAAAGGTTTTTCTATGTCATTTGTTCTGACAATGCATCTCACAATGGTTTTTGTGGTTTGGTAAAGAAATAGATGCAGAAATATATTTGTGAAATAAAAAAAACCCCTAAGTTGTGCTTTATGAAAAGACTATTAAGGCATGGTTATCTCTGAGCACCCAAATTATGGATTATTATGGATTATTTCCATTTTCTTCTTACCTCCTTTCCGTATTTTATAATAATCCTGAATACCTTATAATAATCCTGAATTACCTTTGCAATCAGAAAAAGGGTTTCTTTTTTTAAAAAAAAATTGTTACATGAAAGTTATGTGTCTATAAATGTAGCATAGTAAACCTGATCTATTTCAATCTGCTTGCACTTTCTATATGACATCCAGTAGTTCTCTTTCCCTCAGTGGCTGAAGTTTGCAGACTTTATTTACAAGCTGGGATCCAGTGACTTGTATTGTGATCACATTGGTCCCCATCTCTCTCCAAAATGACAAAGCAAGGTCCATTGAGCACAACGTGACAAGCAATGTTTTAAATGTCATTACTAAAACAACTATGCAGGCTTTTCATCAGACTTCTACAGAACCACAAAGAAAGGTCAAAGCAGAGAGAAGCTGACTGTTAGAAAAACTCCAGCCTCTTACACCTCTCATAGCCACAGTCACATGGTATGAAGCAAATATTTTTAGGTTACACGGAGAAAATTTGAAACTGCAACTTTGGTGTGCAATGGGATATGCAAAGAGAGACAGAGAGAGAAGAGGGTTTCTTCATGATGATTAAAGTTTTCATGCAAAGGGTTTGAGATCCTTGGATGAAAGTTGTTAAGTAAATACTGCATGACATGCACATTGTACAACAGCGTGTCATAATTATAGTTTGCTTTCAACCATCTGAAGCCTTTCTGTGTTTTCTGGTTTTAGCTTCTAAGCCTTATGAATTATTTCTGACTCATCAGCCTTTCACCCTAGGGGCAACTCACAAGCTCCATAAAAATATGGATATTTTTCTTAAATCTCTTTTCTGGCAAATGCATTTGTTTTTAGCCTCAGAATGTAAATTCCCACAATGAAAAGTGACTAAATAATACTTCTCTCCCTCTCTTATATCTTCCTTTCTCTAAAAATGTCCATTTATAATTAAAAGCACATATCTGAAGATCAGTTCTGCATTACAGTTGGGGACCTGAAGCTGAGGAGACAGTTGGGAGCAGGATGGTATAAAAGCTACTACTAGGTCAGAGTGCCCAACCTCTGGTCAGCCCAACTGACACTTTGGGCTGGATAATTCTTTATTGTGAAAGGCTGCCCTGTGCATTGTAGGATGTTCAACAATATCCCTGGCCTCTACACAATAGATGCCAGTAGGGCAGAGCTCCAACTCCCCAGACGTGGTCACCCAAAAGTATCTCCAAGATATTACCAAATATCTCCCAGCAGACAAAATCAGTCCCAATTGAGAACCACTGCACTGGGCCAAAAACCCTACAAAACCAAACCCTTTGTGCTTTTTCCAATTCAAAGTGCTCCTTTGACCTCAGAGTCAACCTCTACCTTCCTAGCTACCTACCAACATAAAATACAGACACTCACAAACACCTTCATACTTTTCATGTCAAAGCCCTTGAACATTGTCTAGAGTTTTTCCTCTGAGCCATATGTGACTAATTTGGCTAGGAGAAGAGAAGCACTGGTAACTTTCCCACCCTTCACTGACATGGGTGTTCATGTCACTTTTAATGTTCATGGTGTCTTGACTACTGAAGCTGTAAATGTCCGCAGTTTGTTTGTTTTTTAATCTGCTAGTCACACTGCAACCCCATGCTCCCTCATGAATATTGTTTCAACCATAATTTTATTTAATTAAGTATGTTTATTTTGCCTTGTAATTCTCTCATTTGGTCCTTAAATATGCAATTATGATCTAGGCTCAATATATTTATTTCCTGAAATTATCCTAGATTAGAACGGGTTAATTAAAACTGAAGAAGGGATTTATAGAATTAAAAAAAGCACTTCCTAATTCATTCCATAACAAAGCAACACATAGTACTCATATAAACTGTATTTTTATGCCTCTTAGTATATTCAAGGGATGTTTATTCTCCCTACTGCAAGTTATCTGATGCTTGAAGCACCAAGGAAAATGGACAAAGGGAGTGATTTCCTCTATGGAAGAAACATTATTAATAAATCCTTCTCTATGGAAAACTCTTAACAAGTGGATTTACCATTACTAGATTCATAATCGTGAGTAAGCACCTTAGTCTCTGCTGGCCTGCTTCATTTTTAGTAAAATGAGAATGATGATACCTACCCTCTAGGGCATGTTGAATGAGATCATCTATTTTAAGCTTTTAAAGATTTATTTATTTATTTATGCATTTATGTATTTATTTATTTATTTGACAGAGAGACACAGCGAGAGAGGGAACACAAGCAGGGGGAGTGGGAGAGGAAGAAGCAGGCTACCTGCCGAGCAGGGAGCCCGATGCGGGGCTCGATCCCAGGACCCTGGGACCATGACCCAAGCCAAAGGCAGACGCTTAAGGACTGAGCCACCCAGGCGCCCCTGTTTTAAGCTTTTAGCCCTGTGCCTGACATACAGGTGTTTTATTAATGTCATTTCTGTGCTACTTCCTTCCTTTGTTCCTAGCACCAGCTAAATAATTTGTGAGATTCAGTGCAAAATAAAAAATGAGTGCTCCCTTGCTCAAAAATTAAGAATTTCAAGATGACCACAGCAAAACATTAAACCAAGTGAGGGGCCCTTCTAAGAGAGGGGCTCTCTCTGTTACTGCATCAGCTGTACACTCATAAAGCCAGCCTTGCTTGCTCCCCTAGGGTTTTCAAGTTCCGTTTGTCTATTCTTTTAAATTAAAAGCCCCTCTTCAATTTGACAATTGACAGGGAAATAAATGTAACCAACCAAATAGGGCTTGACTGTGGGTGTGGTTTTTCAACGCTTGCTCACTTTTACTCAAGCTGTTGAATGTTAGTGAGCCTCAAGCTGTTATAAAGGAGCTATTTTAATCTGCCATGGCATTTCAGGGGTTTGTATCATTCTCAACATGGAGGAATTAAAAAAAAATACCTTAGTTGTCTATAAGAAATTGGACCCTTGATGATAGCCCAAGAGGCACTTAGTGTCCAAAGAGCCACTTAATTGAAAAGCTCTTTATCCAGAGTTATCAAATAGCATTCACAAAGAAAGCAGCATAGCTCTAAATATTTTAGATCCTGGCCTGGAGACTTTTAGAGACCTGGTCCAGATGCCTAAGAGTAAAATACCCAAAGAGGAAGACTTGGTCTCCAAACTGTGCCCCAGTTCTGCAGGTTATTCCTTCTTTAAGGATGCATCAGCATGTCCTATAAAGGGTTTGTCAAGGTTTTCACATCCTACTTGTAAGAACAGATTCCTGTAAAAAGGCAAAATATGTGTGTGACTGTGTACAAACATAGATACACAGAGAAATGTCCAAATTTCCTCTATTGGAACAAACACACACACAGGCACACAAGCATCTTTTTTTTTTTTTTAAGATTTTATTTATTTATTTGCGAGAGAGAATGAGAGACAGCACGAGAGGGAGGAGGGTCAGAGGGAGAAGCAGACTCCCCGCTAAGCAGGGAGCCCGATGCGGGACTCGATCCCGGGACTCCAGGATCATGACCTGAGCCAAAGGCAGTCGCCCAACCGACTGAGCCACCCAGGCGGCACACAAGCATCTTAACAGAAGGCAAAGAGAATTAACATTTACTGAGCACCTTCTATGTACCAGGTGTTTTACATAAATGGGAATACTAAAGTATATGTTAGTTCTCATTCTTTCATTCAATCTCAAGACACTGAAAACAAGTGCCCCCCCCCCCCATGTCGAAACTGAAGCTCAGAGCAGTTACGCAACCTGCCCAAAGTCATACAGTCAGCAAGTTGGAGGGTCTGGACTGGAAATTTCATCTGATTCCAAAACGCATATATCACATCCCTCTTGAATTCAGGGGTCTAATCTGTCACAGTGTCTGAATCAAACAACAAACGAAATGCAACAAATTTTAACATACTTGCTAATCATATTAGTTTACATGGCCCCCTTATTCTTACCATAATTCCCACTCTTTCTCCCACCCTCCATCACCATAAATCGTTCAGTGTCTAAGGGTTACCAATTTCGCTAACAGTTATCGGGAGAACAGGCTGGCCTCTTTGTAAAGATAAAAAGTTAAAATTTGTGGTATGGGACTAACTCCAAAGATCTAAAAAAAAAAAAAAAAGAAAAGAAATTAAAAAAAGCTGTTAGGGGGTCCAGTCCCTCACTTCCAGCCTTGACAGGGCGAGAAGGAACCCCAGCACGTGGGACGACAGCATGCCTAGCACGCGCGCCCCTCCGGGCAACTGCCTGGTCGGCCCGGACTGCGCAGGCGTGAAGGCCGAAGCGGCGGGGGGGCGGTCGGCTCGCGGTTTCCCTGGAGACCGGGCGGAAGCGGCCGGAAGCTGCGCTGCGGTTGGCCGCGGCGGAATGGAGCAGCTGGGGGTGGAGCCCGCCGAGGAAGCTGGCGGCGACGAGGAAGAGGACGCGGTTCAGGCCATGGAGCGGGTGGAGGCGGGGGAGACCGGCGGTTCGCCCGGTGCGCCCGGGCCTGAGGAGCCCGGCGGCCTCACTTGGTGTAAATGAGAAGGGCGCGGCGGGCGGAGGCCAGGGGCGGCGGCGGCCATCGGGGTGCGACCGTCCCCGCCTCGCTCTGTTCTTTCGTTTTCCCGGCTTGGTAGAGAGAGCTGGCCTCCGCTACCGGGTGTTTTATGGCCAAGATCCCGAAAGGGTTGGCTTCGCTTGAATAGGACGAGGGTGGGCGTGTCAGTTACGATAGTCGAGGGTGCATTTGTGATCCCCCAAACTGTCTGGTGAAGGCGGAATAGGCGCCCGGGCGGTGTAAGGTTGCAGAAGTAGAGAACCTTGTCGCCCACTTGGCAGAGTTTGGGACTCAGGCTGGGCTCACAACCGAAGACGAGGCACATCTGCAGTGGCCGCCTCTCCGTGACCCTGTTCCAGCCTCTGGGCTCTACCTTAATACAGCCCAAACCCAGGGCCTGGGGCCAAGGCTCCAATTCCCGGCCTCCCCTTCCCCCTTTAAGTTGTAAATTTTGGAATAATTTTAGACTTACAAAGGTTGCAGAAGCGTTTTCCCTAATGTTAATGTCTTCTATGACTATAGTACGTATGTCGAAACTGAGAAGTGAACACTGGCATAATGCTATTAACTAAAGTAAAAATGTTATTCAGATTTTACCAGTATTTCCCATTAAAATTTGTGTTCCAGTATCCAGACCAGAATACCACATTGCACTTATCCTTCCTTGTTTTTTGACTGGTTATGAGCTGGAATCTCCTCTTATCCGCCTTCCCTTCCCACCCCTGACGAGCTACTTTTTAAAATTCAAGAAATATTTACTCATTCTTCTAATTTAGTGAGTATTTATTGGTAGTCTGTTGTATACCAGGCACTCTTCTAGGTATTTGGGATTCAGTACAGAACTAGATAATCCTTCTCTCATATGGGCACTAAATATAGTACACTGGAACCCACAGGTCTGGCTTCTGCCCTTTTGTATTTACGATTATTATTATTTTTTTTAATTTAAGAACGTGCCACTTAGAATAATTTTTAGTTAGTTGAAATCAGTGTTTAAACTTTCCTACCCCTTATGATTTAATCTAAATGTTGTTAGAAACTTCCAAGTGATAGGATTACCTTTTGCATCTTCTATTATTGATCAGGATTTTTTGCCTCAAAGTTATTACTAGCCTGAGAAAAATAGAGTGCACAAAGAAATACTAAGTAAACAGGACTGAAGACCCTACTGTAGATGGAGTTTCTCTCATGTCTATAATTTTTAGATGCCTTGACACATGAATCCAGGAAAAAAAATCTGCATTCTTCTTTCTCAGTTACCATGTTTTAAGGAACTGCCAATTGCTCAGAGATGATAAGCAGACTGAATGTATTTTTCTGTTTCTTTGCATATTTTGCATTGGTTCATGGTCAAGTGGTTCCAGAAGGAAGTTCTTCATCCAGAGTCATAGTACATGTGGATCTGGATTGCTTTTATGCACAAGTAGAAATGATTTCAAATCCGGAACTGAAGGGCAAACCTTTAGGTAATTTTGGACATTAATAATAATTTTCATTTTGTATAAGAGTATTAGCTATTCCTTTATGTTGATTATATTCTGATTTATTAACCATATTTAAGATTTTGGAAGCAGTTCTCAAGGTACTTTATAGACAGTAAACTTTGCTTCACTACCAGGTGTAAAACTTATAAGCCTTATTTAATAAATGGTGAATTTTATACAACTAGTATAGCCAGCTGAACACATGAACGGAAAGACCATAATAAACTTTTAACCTTGTTCTCAATGGTTGAAATTTTATAATCCTCTTATCTCAAAAAAGTCATTACATTCTAATGGACGTTTTCATCTATCCTCTCCACTTCTGAAATTAACTCTTGGATTGTGTAACATATGACAAAAAGGTTGGATTTTGAATAGACCCCTAAATACTTAAGGCATATTGAGTTTAAGTTTTCCATAAATAATAAGTATCTTTTTAAATAAAAGGCAAAGAGAAATTTTATGTTGAAGATTTACTTATTATGTTGGCTTATTTTAACATTTTTATTATATGTATATCTTAAATTGGAAAAGTCATTTAAATTTCCAAAAATTTATTTTATGCATGTAGTAAGAATTTATCTTTTAGTATAAGCATAAAGAGCAACTCCGGTTCACCTGCTGCTAACCTCTTGTGCCTCATTTGGTTTTGATAAATCCCAGTTCAACCCAGCCTAGTTGATTTACTGAAGAAGAACAAAGGGATGACTAGTTTTTGGTATGCCAATATCAGTCTAGGATCTTTAAATTTCCCATGGGTGTCAAGGAGTTAGGATTAGAGGATGTAAGTTTTCTCCTAAAGGCATTTGTAATTAGTAGCAGTATAACAGAAGATGCTATGTAGATAATCCTCAATAAAAAAGTATTGTATAATTAAGACAGGAATGAATGATTATCTGGAAGTGAGAAATGTGATGTTGAAAGTTTCTGGGAGAAAGCAGAAGTAGTCTTTCAGTTATGCTTAACAAATGTGTGACTGTTTGAGTTGGGCTGGTGACATATAATGGTGAGTCCATATAATTTAATTCTGTATTAAAAGACTGCTTTTTTAGTTGAGGAAGTTACCAATCCTATTTTCTATATAGTTCACTGATTAATCTTAAATTATGACTTTTGACCTAGAGATTCTATTTTGGGGCATAATCTGATATATCACAAATCTTTATGTGAAATAACATTACTTTGCCCTGTTTATAATATCAACATTTTAGAAACCTATGTCTTACATTGGTGGAATGGACATAACCCTTTTTTTTCTTCTATATGTTTGTATTTTACATTTAGATGACCATTACTTTTACAGTGATAAGTGGTCAACTTGTGTAAAGAGAAAATTAATTTCAGCGATCTTAAGCCACCACTAGTAAGCTAGAGTTTTTATAGTCTGTAGATGATCATAATTTAATCATTTTTGATAAGGAGGGGGCTCACTAATGATGGCTAATATTTTCTACAAATTGCTGTGAAGAACAGTTCAATAATTACAACATTTATCGGGGGGGAGATCTTTAATAATAACTATAGGTTAGCACTTGTAACAGAACATTGCTTTATATTCATTGGAAAGTTTTTCTAGCAGAAACCGGTAATTAATTGTACTCAGTTATTTTCATCTGTTTTATTTTTCTGGTGAAACATGGCCTAGACTTTATATACAGAGAGAGTTAATTCAATACAAATTAACCTGGTTTGTATTGTCTGGAAAAAAATCCTAGAAGGATTTTATTTGTATTTTTTCACTGAAGATTCCAGAGAATATACTGATTTATGATGATTTTTGTTAAATTTCATGGAACTTTGATGAATGGAGGCTGTTCTTTTTTTTGTTTTAAAGATTTTATTTATGGGGCGCCTGGGTGGCTTAGTTGGTTAAGGGACTGCCTTCGGCTCAGGTCATGATCCTGGAGTCCCAGGATCAAGTCCCGCATCGGGCTCCCTGCTCAGCAGGGAGTCTGCTTCTTCCTCTGACCTTCCTGACCCTCCCCCCTCTCATGTGCTCTCTCTCTCAGTCTCTGCCTCTCAAATAAATAAATAAAATCTAAAAAAAAAAAAAAAAAAGATTTTATTTATTTATTTGACAGAGACACCGTGAGAGAGGGAACATAAGCAGGGGGCGTGGGAGAGGGAGAAGCAGGCTTCCCGCAGAGCGGGGAACCCGATGCGGGCGGGGCTTAATCATGACCTGAACCAAAGGCAGATGCTTAACGACTGAGCCACCCAGGTGCCCCTGGAGGCTATGCTTTTCAAATGAATAGAGCTTTTTATTCTTAATCAAAATAGATTGCATTACAATTTACAATTATAATATGGAATTAGTAAATTTTATTTTAAAATGTTTCTTTAATCTTGCTCACTTTTCTCATAAAATATTTCCTATTTTATAGGAGTTCAGCAGAAATATTTGGTGGTTACCTGTAACTATGAAGCTAGGAAACTTGGAGTTAAGAAACTTATGAATGTCAGAGATGCAAAAGAAAAATGTCCACAGCTGGTATTAGTTAATGGAGAAGATTTGACTCGTTACAGAGAGATGTCATATAAGGTTACAGGTACAGATCATGGACAATATACTTTCAGCATTAATTTGTATATAGGATGCTCATTCACTACATGAAACTTTTAATTAGTAAAATGCCATAAATCACTTTCTTTTTGCTAATAACTTTTATTTTGGATCTTGCCTGCTTTTAAAAATATTTTATATAAGAGGATGGCTTTATATGAGTAATGCTGACAAAAAAACGTATAGTTGGAAGAAATTTGAAGTCTCTTGTGACTGGTGTTTATATGTGAGAAAAATGTTAAATGTGAGAAAAAATGTAAAACAAAATTTGGAAACAAGAAAATGGAAAGATATACAAAAGATAAATGCAAGAAAGTAAAATATTTTTTTATTTTATTTTAAATTTAAATAACAAGTTTAAATGAATTATGAGGAAATATCTGTACTCTGATGCACTAGTAGTTGGGAGAGGCTTCTGTAATGTTTGATTAACAATTAAAAACTAGATTTGTTAAGAACTATCAGCAGAAATAATGGGTATATTAAATTTTTCTTGGATTATGTGTATATATATATATACATATATATACACACACACACAGACTAAATATTATAGTATAGATAAACTCTTCCCTATTAAGGTTTGGGTTTGAATCTTAGAGTTTTAGTAAATTACAGGAAAAATGAAAACACATTTGTACTGGTATATTGCAAATATATATAATTTAAAAATGTATAAGAATCAAAGAATCAACTGTTTATCTTTTCTGCTTTGTTTTTGCTTGTTCTTTTATAAAAAATTGTAGCAGTTTTCAGATGAAAGTGTTAAATATGATACCCAAAGCCCTTACAAGTTTACAAGAAAAAGATACTTAAGAAAAATGGATGAAAGATATGAATAGGCAGTTGACAAAAAGAACAAACCCAATGTCCACAATTATGTGGAAAAAGAATACTCAAATTCATTAGTAGCTAAGGAAATTTGAATTAGTGAGATATTATTTTATGTCCATCGTACTTGCAAAAAATGATGTGAGAGAAAGTAGAAACAAAATATATATTTACAAAAAGTGATATAGAAACATTTTTTGAAATTAGAGATACATACTATATTTTTTAACCCTGTGATACTACTGCTGGGAATTTATTCAATAGGAATAAAATAATGAGAACATATGTACAAAAATATTTCTTGTGGCATGGCTCATAATTGATAAAAATACGGAATAAAAACAAATGCTCATCAGGATGAGAATGGCTAAATAAGACTTCTCTATGATGGAATATTATATAGCCATTAAAAAGAATGCATTGGTGCTATACTGTTTGACTCAGAGAGAGATGCCTCGTTGAGTAAAAGGCAAGATGCAAAAACATGTCATATTGTTCCATATGTGTAAAACAATGGTCCAAACCCCTCCCTTTACACATATATATATGCCTGTGTATAAATAGGAAGGGAAACATGAAAGGATGTATACTAGGTTTTTAACATTAATTAACTTCTGGAGAGAGCATGGTGAAATGAGAGAAGGGAGAAGAAGGGATAGCCAAGCAAAGATAAGACTCTACTCTGAAAATATCACTTGTGCATCTATGCAAAATTGTATGTTTCTGAATATGAAGAAGTTAATCTTTACACAGAAGAGGTTATACATACAGTTGTGCCTCTTGGTGAGCTCTCATATCCTTCATATTAGCTCTGCCTCATCTTTTTCATGCCTGCATAGTACTACATTGTATTTTGTTCCATACTCATTTAGCCAGTCCTTTAGTGATATGAAGACAGTGTCCCACTTTATTCCTATTATCCCTACATAATTATTAAAGCACTTCTTTTCATTCAAAAAATGTCTTATGTTGGATGATAAATTATATGGTTTCCTGATAGTGACGGATTAATTTGGCTGTTACTTTTTGCTCTTCCAAATATATGCTTCAGTAGACATTTTCATATAGAAATTTTGGCATACTTTTATGAAGATATCCATGACATAAGTTCTTAGAGCTTAATTTCTACATCAAAGTGACTTTTCTTTTTGACTCAGTAATAATTGGAAGTTTGTGGGATTTTTTGTTTTTTGTTTTTTAAGATTTTATTTATTTATTTGACAGATATAGTGAGAGCAGGAACACAAGCAGGGGGAGTGGGAGAGGAAGAAGCAGGCTTCCTGCCGAGCAGGGAGCCCGATGCGGGGCTCGATCCCAGGACCCTGAGATCATGACCTGACCCGAAGGCAGCCGCTTAACGACTAAGCCACCCAGGTGCCCCAGTAATTGGAAGTTCTTTTTTTATTTTTGAGAGAGAGAGAGAGCACATGCACACAGTTGTGGGGGGAATGGAGAGGCAGACTAGACTCCCTGTTGAATGTGGAGCCTGACGCTGGATCCCAGGACCCTGAGATCATGACCTGAGCCAGAGTCAGATGCTTAATCCACTGAGCCACCCAGATGCCCCGGAAGTTTTACATTTTATTTGTTTTGTCTTTTTAAGACTTGTGGAAAATACAGGTAGAGTGTATTATTACTTGTCTCTGCTTTTCTAGGCTGATTGTAATTTACTCTTTGGAACCACTGTTTCAAAATCATAAAGAACTGTAAGCATTGATATATAATGTACCACAGGTATAGAAATTATAGGTATAGGAGAGTGAGCTAAATATATTGCTATAAGCATCTGTCCAGGGAATGTCATTTTGGACTTATTTTGTTGGAAAATATTGCCTTTACTCAAAATGTGGTATAGGGAAAAAAAAAATAATCCGGTTAATGGGGGACTTTATTAAAGATATTGTGGAACTGTGAATATATGTAAAACCTTTAACATATGTGACGTATTTTTCAGCATAAAATAGTTAAATCCACTTTAGTTATGACTTTAGTTAACATCTGTGCACCAATATTATTTCAATTTAGAGTTGTTGGAAGAATTTAGTCCAGTTGTTGAGAGACTTGGATTTGATGAAAATTTTGTGGATCTAACAGAAATGGTTGAGAAGAGACTACAGCAGCTTCAAAGTGATGAACTTTCAGCACTGACTGTGTCGGGTCATGTATATAATAATCAGTGTAAGTGTATTCTTACTCTATTTAGTAACTCAAAGTACCAACATTTTTTAATGTTCACTGAATTCAGTGAGTTCAACGAGTTGACTATCTTTCTGAAAATTTTATGGCTTTTGTTGGAGGTATAGCCATATTTCAGTGACTTGTCTCAAATGACTAAAATTAGGTATTGGTATTCCATATTAAGTAGGCAGAAAGTGAGATTTTGATGACATGTGTAGCTCAGTGCTCCATGCACTTTTCATTTCTCTGACACAGTTTGTGTGTTACCATTTTTAAGAGCCATACTTCCTTAGGTCATCCTTTAGTTATAAGAGTTGCCTTAATAATACACTTTTTAGAATAATTTTTGCTTCTCCTAAAGCTGTCTTTAAGCAAAATTTTGAGGTAAACTAAATTTGTCTTTTATTGCATCTTTTGCTTGTTCCTTTCTGTTCCCCCAGGCATCAAACACTCATGTTGCTCTCTGAGTTCCTGAGTTACCCTCTGTGGAAGCTTGCCCAGGCCTACCTGCCATCTTTTGCAAACTCATATTCAGTCAGTTTGATAATCTTTGCCAACTATTAGCAAGAAAACAGAATGGTCCATCTCCTTCACATATTAAAGTATAAATGACTGATGGAATTTCCAGAGATATTTGCTTTTGAAAATAAGCTTCAATAAGCCCCAGTGAATATCTCTTAGACTTTAAAACCTCTTGTAACTCTGCTGGTGACTTCCATATCATACCACATGGAAGACGTGCTAGTCTGCTTTTGTGTAAGATTTGCCCTGACCTTCTTGGCCTAGGTCTCAGCACATGTGTCCTCTTATCCCCCTTTTCTGAGAACTGGTGATCAATCTCCAGTCTAGTTTTCTGCCATCCTGATACTAAAGAAGAAAAGGGGTAGAGCTACAGTTCTCTTCTAGAAGAGGACACGAAGCTTTTCCTGTGTCCTTTGGACCTGCTCTTTTGTCACTTATAGGGACTGAATAGAAGAAGGTTCTAAGTATGTTTCTTTATAATTTTTAAAGCAAATTCAGTATTTGTTAGAACATAATACAGAGATCTAGGTTTTATATCCTAAAAAGAAAATGTCTGATTCTTCATGAATCCTTCCTCACAAGATTCTGTTAAAAAAGTTTTTCAAACCTACAAAAAAGTTGAGTAGTACAGTGAGAACACTTATGCCCTTCCTTGTAGATACACCCATTGTTATTTTCCTACATTTATTTTATCTTGCTCCCTCTTGATTGATTGGTTGGTTGATTGATGAGCCATTTAAAAGTAAATTGCAGACTCATGACACTTCATCTGTAAATACTCCTGAGGATAAGGACAGTCTCATATAATTCTAGTAGCATTTTCACCCCTAAGAAAATTTGTTTCTGTATAATTTCCCTACACTTTTCATAGAAGATCTCTTAAACTATGTACAGACTCAGAATTATTTTCAGTAGCACATATAGCTAGTGTGTGTAAAGTTTAGATTCAGATCTTTAAAGCTATAATGTTAGCTCTGTTATTAGCGTAATACTTCTACTTTTATGCTTGCTTACAGTTAAACACAAGTAAAAGTTTTACTAGTGTCAGGAATTTTTTTATGAGACATCAGTTTTCATAATCTGTTAATCATTAAGCACTCCCAGGATGCATTCACTATCACAGGCACTTGGAATTCACTTTTGGAAGTTATTTACTTTACACGATTCCTATGAAGAATGAAAGAGATGAGTTAAATGGGTGACAGTATGGTGGTGTTTGTGTGTGTGTGTGGGGGGGGTTGGATATAGGTTAAGCCCTGTGCCCTTTTTAAACTCATTTGTAAAAAAGAAAATTAAAATTTTTGTGGTGACTTAATGATATTGGCTGTTTTTATAGATATAAACCTGCATGACATCGTGCACATCAGACTACTTGTTGGATCTCAGATTGCAGCAGAAATGCGGGAAGCCATGTATAATCAACTGGGTCTCACTGGCTGTGCTGGAGTGGCTTCTAATAAATTACTGGCAAAATTAGTTTCTGGTGTTTTTAAACCAAATCAGCAAACAGTGTTATTACCTGAAAGTTCTCAAGTTCTCATTCAGAGCTTGAGCCATGTAAAGGAAATGCCTGGTAAGACGTTTATAGTTGACAAATATACATTAGTTTTATTGTATTTTTTTTTTAAAAGATTTTATTTATTTATTTGACAGAGAGAGACACAGTGAGAGCAGGATCACAAGCAGGGGGAGAGGGAGAGGGAGAAACAGGCTTCCCGCGGAGCAGGGAGCCCGATGTGGGGCTCGATCCCAGGACCCTGGGATCATGACCTGAGCCAAAGGCAGACGCTTAACGACTGAGCCACCCAGGCGCCCCTTATTGTATTTTTAATTTAAAAAATTATAGATACATGTTATTAATTCTTAGAGTCTGTATACTTGGCTCTTGGAGAAAACCCAAAACCCTAATGTTCTCTAGAGGGAATCTGGATTAGGAAATCTATGAATGTACTTTTCTAGTTTCACCTACTTTTTGTATAGTTTGAATATGATCATGAAAGCTATAACCTGGAATCACGGTCCTTTATTTCCAATCCCTGCTTCATATTCTTAACACCATACACTGCACCTCGAGAGGGGCATTGGCCTTTTACTTACTCTACTTTGGGATTATATAGAAAATATTAGGGCTACAAGGGACCTTCCAAAGCAGTTAGGCCAAGTTCTTATTTTAAAGATGAGGAAACTACTTTTCTTGAGGGGATTAGTGACCTATTCAGGTCATGGGGCAAATTTCTATCTTTGAAGATCAAATACAGTTTTATAGACCATTAATAAGGGATATGTTAAACTTCATTTCTATGGCATTGCTGGGAAATAAGATGTTAGAATTCTGTGGAAGTGAAGTTCTAAGGCAACTGAACCTTTAGATGTCATAACTTCGTATTTTTAACCCATATTTGTGTGATTACAAAATGTTTTTGCCTTCGTTAATGTAGTATAAGTGTAACCTGAAGTTTTCTGGATGACTCTCAGTCTGTGTTCTGAAGACAGTTATTATGTTGGGTTGTAATATAACATTATTACTTGGCTTTACTTTTTGAGTTTGTTTGTTTGTTTATTTATTTACAGGTTTTCTCTTTTCTTATTGCCAAATTGGCAGCTCTCTTTTATTTCAGCTGTGAAAATAACTGACATAATACTTTAATAATTTCTCTCCACGGAGTGCCTGGGTGGCTCAGTCAGTTAAGCCTCCGACTCTTGATTTCAGCTCAGGTCATGAATTCAGGGTCATGAGATCGAGCCCAGCATGGGGCTCCCTGCTCAGCATGGAGTCTGCTTGAGATTTTCTCTCCCTCTCCTCCTGCCTCTCCCGCTTGTGCTCTTTTTCTTTCTCAAATCAATCAATCTTTTTTTTTTTTTAAGATTTTATTTATTTATTTGACAGAGGGTGAGACAGTGAGTACAAGCAGGGGGAGTGGCAGGCGGAGGGAGAAGCAGGCTTCCCGCCGAGTGAGGAGCCCGATGTAGGGCTCGATCCCAGGATCCCGGGATCATGACCTGAGCCGAAGGCAGACGCTTAACCGAATGAGCCATCCAGGTGCCCCAATAAATAAATCTTAAAAAAAAAATTTCTCCTTCACATCCATTGCCTTTGATTTACTTCTTTTACTGTACAGGAAGATCAAAATCCTGTAAAATTAAATTTTTTTTAAATGAGAGAAATAAAGGGGCAGTAAATTACCTGATCATCTCAGGTAAGGTGATAAAGTATGACTGAGTTTTAGCGCAAGAACTTTTGAAAGTTTTGTTAATGAGTAGGTTTTTTTGTTTGCTTTCTGGTTCTTCTTTTGGGATAGTAAATATTGCCAGATATGACTTGTGGATAAATGTGTGATATTATGTGTAGGAATCAGGTTAGCTGATTAGCACATGCTAATTAATTTTGTTGCTGTAGTGACAGTCTTTCTTTGCATGAATAATAACCCTTATTCTTGAATACTTCCAAAGTATTATGTAACAGGTGGTAAACATTTCATTTTATCAAGACAGCATTTATTGGTTGTCTCCATATTCATTATGTTGTACTAGGGTTGTGAGGTTTTCAAAGTGGTTCATTTAAGAGGCCCTGAGCAGAAGGACAGCCTATTTTCAATAAAATTTAATCCTAGCAAAATATTCATCAAGGAATTTAAGGATGTGTTTGGTATATCTCTATAATATTTTAATTAGCTTTAAGGAGAAAAACTATTGTAATACTGTATTTCTTTTTGTCTAGGTATTGGCTATAAAACTGCCAAACGTCTTGAAGCGCTGGGTATCAGTAGTGTGCTTGATCTTCAAACCTTTTCACCCAAAATATTAGAAAAGGAGTTAGGAATTTCAGTTGCTCAGCGTATCCAGAAGCTCAGTTTTGGAGAAGATAACTCACCTGTGACGCCCTCAGGACCACCTCAGGTACATGATAATGATATTTATTTTATTTTATTTTTTAATTTTTTATTTATTTGTAAGAGAGAGAATGAGAGACAGAGAGCATGAGAGGGAGGAGGGTCAGAGGGAGAAGCAGACTCCCTGCTGAGCGGGGAGCCTGATGTGGGACTCGATCCCGGGACTCCAGGATCATGACCCGAGCCGAAGGCAGTCGCTTAACCAACTGAGCCACCCAGGCGCCCTCATTGATACTTATTTTAATTGAGTACTGTTTGTCACATTATTTGAGATAAAGATTTCTGGTTTTAGTATTATGTTCTTACTATTCTAATTTGCTTACTAGGTTAGTATATGATCTCTTTCCTATGAGAAGGCTAATTTATTAAGTTAGTAAATTTTTTTTTTTTTAAGATTTTATTTTATTTATTTGACAGAGAGATAGAGCACAAGTAGGCAGAGCAGCAGGCAGAGGGAGAGGGAGAAGCAGGCTCTCCACTGAGCAGGGAGCCTGACGTGGGGCTCAATCTCAGGACTCTGGGATCATGACCTGAGCCGAAGGCAGACGCTTAACCATCCGAGCCACCCAGGTGCCCCAGGTTAGTAAATTTTTTTTAAGTAGGCTCTATGCTGGAGCTTGAACTCATGATCCTGAGATCAAGACCTGAGCTGAAATCAAGAGTTGGATGCTGGGGCGCCTGGGTAGCTCAGTCGTTAAGCGTCTGCCTTCAGCTCAGGTCATGATCTCAGGGTCCTGGGATCGAGCCCCGCATTAGGCTCCCCGCTCCGTGGGGAGCGTGCTTCCCACTCTCCCTGCTGGTGTTCCCTCTCTCGCTGTGTCTCTCTCTGTCAAATAAATAAATCTTTAAAAAAAAAAAAGAGTTGGATGCGTAACTGCCTGAGCCACCCAGCCGCCCCTAGATTAGTAAATATTTTTAAATTGAATCTAAGAAATAGTATTTCTGTCTCAAGTTAGCTACCTTGATTAAATATCACTTAATTTTAACAGTCTATGTTGCATACATTTGGCAAAATACTTTAATTTTTAAGAAATATTGTTTGCCAATTAATCTAGTGATTTAGGAAATGGAGACAGGTATAATCACCTAGTTAACACTGATTTTTTTTTCCTGTGTGACAGGCACTTTACTAAGTGCTTTATATACCTTAGTCCATTTAATCTTCACAACAAAGCTTCGAGGTAGGTAGCACTATTATTTGTTCATACCTTTTTCCCTTTCTCCTGTTCTTTTCTTAAAGATAAGATACTATAGAAAGGTTAAATAATGTGTCCAAGGTTAAACTCAATTTCAAGTGCCAGGATAAGAGCCTCACTGTAATCGTAGAATAAAGCTTGGAGTTGGTACTAGAACTTTATAATTTTCTTGACTTTCTAGTGGAGTACAATAACTTGCAGATAAAAAAGAGTTAATATAAAAGTGAACTAAACGGCTCAAATAAAGCACGAGAGGAAAGTTAGTAAAGAATGTTTGAACATTTGGCATGTACACTCATAACTGGATATGCTTATTTGGGTTTACAGTAATACCTATTTGTGCTTCTTTGGTAGTCCTTTAGTGAAGAAGATTCATTTAAAAAATGTTCATCAGAAGTCGAAGCTAAAAGTAAGATTGAAGAACTACTTGCCAGTCTTTTGAACAGGTGATTTTCCATTTTGCCATATCATTCTATACTGTATAAGATATATGGAAAGTATAGTTGATGTTCTGTCTTGGAACTTATAGACTAACTGGAGACTGAACAGTGTAAAGAGAGATCATTTATCATTGAATTTCTCTACATTATAAACTATTGCAATTATAGTAACAGGTGCTCTTAACTAAATTTAATTCATTTGTTCCCATTAGTCTTAATTTTGGTAACATTGTGGTTATACTGTGGCTCTTAAGCTGCTCATAGTTACCTAAGAGGGTTTTATGGATATCTAGAATCTCTACACCTATAAATTTGTGATGATTGAGGGTAGGAAATTATGAAGACACCAGTGATGGAGAAAGTAGAACCCTCATTATCTCCTTTGCCTCAGACTATATCAAAGAAAATGGACTCAGACAAAGGAGTAGCTCAGTGGGGCTGTGTGTGAGCAGTCAGAGTGTGGTGTGTGCAGGGCACTGGTCTGTAAGTACATGAACATGTCAGCTGGGATTATGAGTATATGAATAGCATAGCATAAACTGAGCAAGATGTTTAGTTTTCTGATGCTCCTTTACTATCCTATATCTATTTCTCAATGTTCCATAGAAAAGTATTATCTCTTTTCCTCCCATTTCTTTGATTACTCAAATAAGGTGTCAGAGGTCTAACAGTTTTGAGTAGCTGTACTTCTGTACTTCTGTAAATGAGCGTAAGATGGCTAACTCTGACTAGAGAAAAAGATTTTTAGATGACTAAGTCTCAGTAAACTGATGAGGTAAAATTTCCTACAGCTTTGCTCTCACATGCTGTGTGGTTCTCATGTCTTGAGCAGAGCCGTGCAACTCATCGTTTGCTGCGTGCAACTGGGGCTCGCTGAATGACCCAGCTCCAGTGATATAACTCAGGCTGGGCCTGTGAGTGTTTTTCTGAAACTGGGTCATCTGTTCTGCTTCAGCTAAATGTGAGACTACTATGAAATGCCTGGCCATTAGAAAGAATTCTGCATGCAGAGAAACCACAATTTCATAGACTCTTATATTTGAAGCATCAACCCAGAAATGAGGCTAGGTGCTCTAAACCTGTAAATGACCAACTATGAACCATTTATCCTTATCTCTGCTTTCCATTCCCTTTCTACACCATGGCCCCTTATTTCAGTGACTGAGGTATAATGCCATTGAAGTGACTGGCAAAAAAAAATGATTGTGTTTGTGTGAATATGTTTTCCCTCTAGTTTAAGCTTGCTTAGAATACAACCTTTTACTAGTATGTCTTAATTAGTTATAGGAACCAAGTAATACTCTTTAAATTGTATGATGACTTAATAGAAAAAGGTTAACTGGAAGATATTTAAACTAATAACATGTTTACAGGAACCATGTAAGATATCTTATTATCTTAGTAAGGCAGCAATCAAGACGTTTTGTGATAAAGCAATAAAGAAAAAAATCACTTATAAAAACCCAAATTTTCCAGTTCAAAATCTTCAATATGAGTGAGGTTAACAATGTACAATATTTTTATTTTGTGTTTGTGATTTTTTAATGCATTGCCATACATATAAAAAGCAAAATATTGCTTTAATGACATTTATTCTAGTAATTAGATTTTTCTGCTTTTTAAGTGAATTTTCTATCTTGTTAAAACTTTTGTTTTCAACACTGAAACCAAGACCATTTGAATGTAACACTTTTTAAGATGCCTGTACATGTACTACTTAAATATAGTATATAATTGATCGTTCAAGCTATTACTTTATTTGCCATATAATGGTGATATTACTGTTCTTTAGGTCTATTCAGGGAGTGCTTGTTGACAAAAGTTATCTCATTAAAATTTTTTTTTTCTTTTTGTAATCTTATTTTTTCCTGTGTAAAAAGAATCTGTCATTTTTCATGTATTTGCCTCTGCCAGTGAATAAGTCCCTTAGTTTCTTTAATTTCCTGCCAATTTTGTATGTTGCTTTTAGTTATGTTTGGACTTGGATTATAAAATGACTTGTTATAATTATATCTTATTTCTGTTCTTTTCCTGATTGCACTCAATTCTGAATGGTACCTGAGACCTTACATTTAAGATTTTAGAGCTTTGGTGCATAGATGTGGTGAAATTTGTTTGGGCTATTCAGAGACTTTTATTGCTTACTGCCTAGTTATCAACCATATTTATAATTGTTACAGTTGTAAATCTGATACCTCTATAGATAAAAACATCTCTCCTTTCTCTTTCCTTTTAGAGTATGCCAAGATGGAAGGAAGCCACATACAATCAGATTAATAATCCGTCGGTATTCATCTGAGAATCACTGTAGCCGTGAGAGTCGTCAGTGCCCTATTCCATCTCATGTGATTCAGAAGTTAGGGACAGGTATGGGCTAATTTTCTAATAATTTAATTGGCAGTTTGAACTCTTTTTTTTTTTTTAATTTTTAAGATTTTATTTATTTATTTGAGAGAGAGAAAGAGAGCATGAGAGGGGAGAGGGTCAGAGGGAGAAGCGGACTCCCTGCTGAGCTGGGAGCCCGATGGGGGGACTCTATCCTGGGACTCCCGGATCATGACCTGAGCCAGAGGCAGTCACCTCATCAGTTTACTGATTTTACCTCATCAGTTTACTGAGACTTAGTCATCTAAAAGTCTTTTTCTCTATCATGACCTGAGCCAGAGGCAGTCACCTAACCAACTGAGCCACCCAGGTGCCTGGCAGGTTGAACTCTTAAAAAAACAAACTTTGAATTAGAAATATGATCCAAAGATGGAGGATCTTCACAGGGAGTTAGTGAGCTATTAAATACCTTCATTCTATCAGGAATTTTTACAGGAAAACTTTGTTGTTGTTTAATAGAGAATGTATTTTATGGCACAAGATAACTTCTTTATGGGCATTTAGATTGTTTCCATTTTTTTGGCTATTATGAAAAATGGTGCTATGAATATTTGTATGCAAGTCATTGGGCAGATATATGTTTTTGTTTATCTTGGGTAGATCACAAAGAGTGGAATTGCTGGGTTATATGGTAAGTTGAACTTTAAGAAACTACCAAACGTTTTCCCAAAGTGAGTATAACATTTACATTCTTACCAAGAGTGTATGAGGGTTCCGGGCTTTCATATTCTCTCTCACACTTAGTATTGTCAGTTTACTTTATTATAGTCATTCTTGTGGCCTTGCAGTGGTATTTCATTATGTTTTGTGGTTTTTTTTTTTTCTCTTTTATGGATACTGCTTTTGGTGTCTTATTTAAAAAATCTTTGCCTAACCCAAAGGTCACAGATATTTCCTCCTGTGTTTTCTTTTAGAAATTTATAGTTTTAAGCTTTACACTTGATCTAATTTGAGTAAATTTTTGTGTATGGTGTAAGATAAGAGGCTTAGTTCATTCTTCTGTATGTGGATATCCAGTTGTTCCAACAGAATTTGTTAAACAGATCATTCTTTCTTGAATTGTCATGGCACCTTTGTCAAAAACTAATTGACTCTAAAGTTTACTTCTTGATTTTCTTATTTCATTGATTTATGTGGTTATCCTTATATCAGTTCCACCCTATCTGATACTTTGTTATAAGTTTTGAAATTAAATAGTGTAAGCGCTCCAGCTTTGTTCTATTTTGAATTTCTTTTGGCTATTCATGGTCCTGGGCTTTTGTTTGTAGGAAGATTTTAAAATAGGAATTTGATTTTTTATTTATTTTAAGTTTATTCTAATTTTCTATTTATTTTGAATCAGTTTTGGTAACTTTTATCTTCTAGGAATGTATCCATTTCATTCAAGTTGTCTAGTTTGTTGGCATGAAGTTGTCAATATTCCCTTATTATCCTTCTAATTTTTGTAGGATCTATAGTGATGTCTCCTCTTTCATTCCTGATTTTGGTAATGCATGTATTCTCCTTTCTTCTTTATCATTCTAGCAAAGGTTTATCTGAGTGAGGCCTCACTCAAAGGTTTTATTGATCTTTTTCTAAGACCCAACTTTTGGTATCATTGATTTTTCTGTTGTTTTTCTACTTTCTATTTCATTTATTTCTGCTCTGTCTTTAATTTATTTCTGCTTGCTTTACTTTAATTTGTCCTTTTCCCTCTGGTTTGTTAAGATGGAAGCTTATATTATTTGTTTTATACTTATTTTCTAGTAATTCAAGTTTAAAGTGATACATTTCCTTTTATTGGTGCTTTAGCTGCATTCCATAACATTTGTTGTATTTCCTTTTCATTAAGGTCAAAATCATTTCTAATATCCCTTGTGATTTCTTCTTTGACCCCTAAGCTCATTTAGAAATTTGTTGTTTAGGGTGCCTGGGTGGCTCAGATGATTAAGCGTCTGCCTTCGGCTCAGGTCATGATCCCAGGGTCCTGGGATCGAGTCCCGCATCGGGCTCCCTGCTAGGCGGGGAGCCTGCTTCTCCCTCTGCCTCTGCCTCTCTCTCTCTCTCTGACTCTCATGAATAAATAAATAAAACATTTAAAAAAAAAAAAAAGAAATTTGTTGTTTAATTTCCAAATATTTGATGATTTCCCAAATTTCATTCTGCTGTTGATTTCTGCTTTAATTTCATGTTGATCAGAGAACATATTTTGAGTAATTTCAGTCTGTCTAGATTTACTGAGTGTAATTTTATTGTCTAGCATATGGCCTGTCCTGGAAAATGCACCAGTTATGTTTGAAGAGTTGAGCAACACTATTAAACCATTCTACCTAACTAAAATTTATGGAAGACTCCGATATAGCATTTTTGAATGGCAGCTTGTCTGGATATAGAATTCTTGACTGTAGGGGCGCCTGGGTGGCTCAGTCGTTAAGCGTCTGCCTTCGGCTCAGGTCATGATCCCAGGGTCCTGGGATCGAGCCCCGCATCGGGCTCCCTGCTCCGCAGGAAGCCTGCTTCTCCCTCTCCCACTCCCCCTGCTTGTGTTCCCTCTCTCACTGTGTCTCTCTCTGTCAAATAAATAAATAAAATCTTAAAAAAAAAAAAAAAGAATTCTTGACTGTTTTTCTTTTCCTACTTTGAATATACCATTCTGTTGTCTTCTGGTTTCCATTATTTATGATGAGGAGTCAGCTCTTAATAGTTTTATCAGTCTCCTTCCAATCAGGAGAGAATAACCACACAAAAATTTAAATAGAGAAAGTTCCACAGAATTATTAAACCGTGTTAGGGGAGTGACTATAAAAGTATAAAGAGGACACTTAAGGGGTACCCAAGGGCTGAGGAAAAGTACCCAAGGAAGGACAAACTTAGAAAGGAGAGTCCCTCTATCCCTTAAGGAGAAGGTGTGGTTGTAGAACATTGGATGGTGGAGAAATCCTTTGAATTACCTGGCCCAGAGCTGGTCCATAGTTATTGGACAAAGAGAAAACCATCCTCTGATCTGTGGGTGAGCTGAGGCTGGTTGGTGGGCACACAGAATAAGTTGGGATGTTGGGAGCTTGCTCATTGGTGAGGCAGTGCATGGGTTGGAGCATGCAGTGTTCGTATTGGGAGAACTTCTGTTAACAACCCTTTAGGATGCAGGTAAGCTGAGCCTGGTAGATGGTTGTGCTGAAGGTATCTGTATTCTGCTAGTGCAAAGGTGGAAAGTGTGGTGCCTGCATAGGAAGACCTGGAGGAAACAACCCCCTGAGATAGAGGCAAGTCAGGGCTATTAGGTGGGTGTGCAGAATGAGTGGGGGCACTGTCCTGGTATGTATGATGTTTAAGTTGGTAGTGGCATGGTACAGAGTCACTAAGCTCAAGCTGGGGCTCGAGGTTGCTGAGGGACTGAGTGTTCCACATGTGTGTGGTATAGAAAGCACTCTTAGGTGTCCCCACACATAAGTACTACAAACAAACCATGTAATGGGAGAAAGCAAAATTAAATAACAGTATGTTGGAAATTCATGGAACCAGGAAACAGGTTCCTGGACCAGGAAGATTCTCTTCCTGGTCTTCCAGTGTTCTTTAATGACAAGGTGTAATGTCATATTCAGTGTGAAAAATTTTAGAGTCTAATGCATTATCTCGGAGCAGGTACTGAAGGGTGAATTTGGAGCTGGGTTGTACTGCACTAAATTCTCTTTTATTGATGAGTCATTTGTCTCTGTCTTTGTCTTTCATCAGTTTGACCATGATGTGTCTAAGTGTGGAGTCTTGTGTTTATCTTTCTCTGGATTTATTGAACTTGATTCTGTAGATTAATTTTTTAATGAAATTTGGGAAGTTTTAGGCTCTTATTTCTTCAAATAGTCTTTCTTGCCCTTTTTTTTCTTTCATCTCCTCTGGGACTTCCATTTCACATATGTTGGTATGATTGATAATAACCTAAAGGTGCATGCAATTCTGTTCATTTTTCTTCAGTCTTTTTTCTCTTATTTTTAGATTGGATATTTTTTTTTTTTAAGGATTTTTTTTTTTTAAATATCTTTACACCCAACTTGTGGCTCGAACTTACAACCCTGAGATCAAGAGTCGCATGTTCTACCCACTGAGCCTGCTAGGCACCCAAAGATTGGATAATTTGTATTGAGCTGTCTTCAAGTTCTCTTGATTCAGCTGTCATCTCAAAGCTGCCATTGCCCATCTAGTGATTTTATTTGTTTATTTTGGTTACTGTACTTTTTAACTCTAGACTTTCCATTTGGTTTGTTTGTATGTTTGAGTCTGTTTCCTTACGAGATTCTCCTTCTTTGGTAGTTATCATATTTTATTATTTTTTATTTTTACTTTTTTAAAGATTTATTTATTTATTTATTTGAGAGAGAGAGGGAGTGAGATGGGGAGAGGGGCAGAGGGAATCTTAAGCAGACTCCCTGGTGAGTGTGGCGCCCAATGAGGGCTTAATCCCACCACCCATGAGATCATGGCCTGAGCCAAAACCAAGAGTCAGATGCTTAACCGACTGAACCACTTAGGCACCCTCATATTTTACTTTAATTCTTTAAAATGGTTTTCTTTAATTCTTTTTTTTTTTTTTTTAAGATTTTGTTTTTCATTTGAGAGAGAGAGAGACAAGAGCACACATGCATGAGTGGGGAAAGGGACAGAGCGGGAGAGAAAGAAGCAGACTCCTTGCTGAGTGTGGAGCCTGACTCAGTGCTCAATCTTAGGATCCTGAGATCATGACCTGAGCTGAAATCAAGAGTTGGAGGCTTAACCCACTGAGCCACCAAGGTGTCCCTTTAATTTTTTGAACATATCTATAGTAGCAACTTTGAAGTCTGCTAAATCCAACTCAAAGTCAATTTCTATTGACTGCTTTTTCCTCCTGACTAGACTCACACTCCTGTTTCTTCATGTATTATAATATTTTATAGAAAAGTGGACATTTTAGATAATGTGTTTTAGCAACTCTGGATTTGGATTTTCTTCTTGTGGGCTTTTTTTTTTTCTTTTCCTTTTCTAACTTGTCTGAACTTAAGCTGCAGAATCTACGTCCCCTGTGATGTGTAGCCTCTGATTTCTCTGCTTTCTTTTTTTTTTAATTTTGATTTAAATTTTTTATTTTGGCTTCTTAGGTTACCTCTGTGTCTGCATAGTTTAGTGGTTAGCCGATGACCGGTCAAATGCTAGAGCCTGAAAGGCTTGTGCCTTCTGTCAATAGATAAGTGCATGGGTTGGAGAGTGCTTTCAAAATTTAGGCCATTTTCAACTCTGCCTTGGCTTTTATTTTCTGTAGCCTTCTTGTATCGTCCATGTATGCTTGTTGCCATTCCTGTCCGTGATGTGTAGAGAGCTTGGGCCCTCTCTCCCCTCCCCGCCATGTGCATGCAGTCTCCCAGTCAGCTGGGGTTGTGAGGGGAGCTTATCCAGTCCCTGTATGGTTCTCTCATTTCCAGATCTGGTTAAATTTATGGCTCATCCACTGATTTTTCACTCACTCCAGCCACAATTGCAACCTCAGGCTAGAGAGCTGTGTGATTTCCCCAGTTGTTTCCTACCAAGTTTATTCACTTTACTGCAAACACTGCTGGGTATGGGCTTTTGCCCTCTGCCTCAAATCAAGTCTGTCCTTTCTGACAGCAAAGCTACTGGCTCTCACAGCCAGCCTCACCCTGGCAGGACTACTGCGTAGAGCAAGATATGAACAACCCCAGCCAGTAAGGCTGCTGTCTCCTCCTTTCTCATCTAAGTTCTACTAGCTGTTATAAATCATTGCTTCTCAATTTATTTGCCTTTGGTCCATTTTCAGATCCTCAAAATTGTTGTTTTTGACAATGTTTTCCAGTTTTATTATAGTTTTATGGGGAGAAGATTTTCTGATCTGATCACACTCCCATAACTGGAAGTCCCATATTTCAAATCATTTGAAAACTTTACCTTATTTGGCATTTTTTTTTTTTTTAAGATTTTATTTATTTATTTGCGAGAGAGAGAATGAGAGACAGAGAGTACGAGAGGGAGGAGGGTCAGAGGGAGAAGCAGACTCCCCGCCGAGCAGGGAGCCCGATGCGGGACTCGATCCCGGGACTCCAGGATCATGACCTGAGCCGAAGGCAGTCGCTTAACCAACTGAGCCACCCAGGCGCCCCTTATTTGGCATTTAGTGTTGAGATTGTCCCAGTGTAGTATATACTGTCAGGATGTCCCAATGATACTGTTTAGGATTTTAACTTCTTAATCTAAGCAATATAAATTAGATTAAGCTTTTAATATTAATTATGACAATGTGCTTAGATACAGTCTTCTCAAACATTTTGTTTAGGAAATTGCGATGTGATGACCCCAATGGTTGATATACTTATGAAACTTTTTCGAAATATGGTGAATGTGAAGATGCCATTTCATCTTACCCTTTTAAGTGTGTGCCTCTGCAACCTTAAAGCATTAAATACTGCTAAGAAAGGAACTATTGATTATTATTTAACACCATCATTATCAACAACTTCACGGTCTGGCAAGCGCAGTTTTGTAAGTACGCTCTTGTTGGATTTGTATGGTTAAATTACAAATCTAAGTTTGTGTTCCATTGATATAATTTAGAGAGTCTTTTGGATGATATTGTTTGAATGACTTGTGTATATTACTTCTCATATTATGGTTGCTACTGTACTGTGATCTAAGAAGAAAACATAAGCATCACTGGATAAAAGAGAAAACCATAATGGAGGTTCCTTGTTTTGGAGGTGTTAAAACATTTTATAGCAACAGGAATATGATGATTAGCTAATAAAAAAATATTTCTAGATACTGGAAATAAAATCTTTTTGTCTATTAATTTATATATAAGCTACCAGCATCCCCCCAATGTTTTTGTTAAAGTATTTAAATTTTTGGGGTGCCTGGGTGGCTCAGGCAGTTAAACGTCTGCCTTCGGCTCAGGTCATGGTCCCGAGGTTCTGGGATCGAGCCCTGCATTGGGCTCCTTGCTCAGCAGGAAGCCTGCTTCTCCCTCTGCCTGCTGCTCCCCTTGCTTGTGCACTCTCGCTCTGTTGAATAAATAAATAAAATCTTAAAAAAAAAAAATTTTTTTTCTTGGTTTTGAAATTACATTGAATTTTGATAACAAGATTGATATATGACTACTCATTCTACAATTGTAGAAATTAAGAGTGTGGCAGTAAAGAAGCAGAGGCCGGTCATATTTCCAAGTGACTAAAACAAAACCTTATATTTATGGCCATTTAGCAAACCTCTAGTTACTAAATATGGGATGCTTTAAAAAAAAATCATATTTTACTAAATTGTGCTTGCCTACAATTAACCCTTAATTCAAAATGTTTTTATTATTTTCTTTGTTTTAATGTTTAATCAGTATAATTTCAGTAATATTTTCATTTACATTTCAGTTTAAAATGAGAACGGGATCCTGTTACAGAAATAGTGAATCAGTGCCCTCTTCAAATTACTTTTTTTTCTGTGGCCCTTTTTATTCCCTTTATTAACTGAAATTTAAAAAGGAGTTTACTTTTTACCTCTTATTTGGTAGAATCAGAATTATAAGTCTTTATAGTGGTATTAGAGAGGTAAACATAAGCAAAAGTACCTTGTATATGTCTGGCATACAGTAAATATAGTGTCCCAGATCTCTTCTCCTTTTACTTTTTTTTGCAGTTACTGTTGTGTTGATGTTTCCTGAGTTATATTTGATTGTGTATACATTTTCATGGTGCTTAAAACTAGAGGGAAAATTCAAGTGAAAAATTTACATAGAAAATTACGCAAATTAGAACTGAAAGTGTTTTTAAATTTTTATTTTATGTAAATATAAACAGTATTATATCTTCATTTTGTTGTTGAGATTTTACCATAGAAATATATTTTTTTTCTTTCTGTTAAATGTAACACTTCGGAATAGGGATTTTGAGAAAACCAGCCCTTGATGCTCTAACATATATATATTTTTTAGATACCCATAGGTGAATCATTTACTTTTCTAGGCTACCATTCCTTTATTCACAGAACTGTAAATTTGAAAACACGATTGTTAAGGTACTTTCTAAGTTTCCAAACACTTACCTATCTTCTGGCTCAGTGCTATCTAGGAAGGAAATCTCTACCTAGAATAGTGAATAAAGATGCACACAATAGTGTGACTAATTGTGGTGGGTTTATCATCCCTAGTGGTTTGGAACTGGCCAAAAGGAATGAAATTACTGAGTAGGTTAGAAACATGTTGGTCAGATAATGGCTATAGTACTGTTCAGCAGCATGAATATTTAAAAGATAGCAGATATCTTAAATTACTCTCTTATTCTTGTGTTCTAGAAAATGAAAGACACTCATATGGAGGATTTTTCCAAAGACAAAGAAACAAATTGGGATTTTCTACCGTCTGGAAGAATTGAAAGTACAAGAACTGGGGAGGCTCCACTAGATACTAATTTTTCTAAAGACAAAGACAGTGATGAATTCCCACTCTGCTCACTTCCTGAAGGTGTTGACCAAGAAGTCTTTAAGCAGCTTCCAGTAGATATTCAAGAAGAAATCCTTTCTAGAAAATCTGGAGAAAAAGTTCAAGGCAAAGGAAGTTTGAGTTGTACATTACATGCCTCTAGAGGAGTATTATCTTTCTTTTCTACAAAACAAATGCAAGATAGTCCCTTAAATCCTACAGATCATTTATCCAATAGTAAACAGATATCATCTGTGTCTCCCTGTGAACCAGGAACATCAGGTTTAAATAGCGGTGGTTCCTCTTCTCCGTCTAGCCAAAAGGATTATTCACATTATGTAGACAGTAGATTAAAAGATGAACGAATGAGTCAAGGACCTAAACAATCTCAAGGATTTCATTTTTCAAATACAAACCCTGCCGTATCTATTTTCCATTCATTTCCAAATTTGCAGAGTGAGCGACTGTTCTCCAAAAACCGCACTACAGATAGCCATAAGGAATCAACAGTGACAGTCTCTCATCATGAAAGACTTACAGAAAATAAAGAGCAAGATTCTAGTGATGAGAAAATTACCTTTCCTTCTGACATTGATCCTGAAGTTTTCTACGAACTACCAGAAGAGGTACAAAAAGAGCTGTTGGCCGACTGGAAGAGAGCAGGGTCAGATTTGCCCATTGTACAGAAATAAGCATGTTCAGAAAAAAGGTCTAGAAAGCAAAGGAAAAGCCATTGTTCTCAGATTTAGCAGTTTATTAAGCTCCTCTAAATTAAACACTAATAGATATTCAATAATGTAGAAATCCAATATAAAATGTTCTAGATAAAAGCAAGTGTAGTTATGGGAAGTAAATTCTGGCACAAAGCATAAAAATATTCATAACAGAAGAAATAATGTAAAATTATCTTATTTCTAAAGCTATTTTATATTGCTTTTCAATAAAAAGAATATCATGGTTAGTATTAGTACATTTCCCATAAATTGGGGAGGGAGGAAGGGGGAGAGATATACACCTATGTGTAAAAAATAGACTAGCCAAATCATTGCTATGCCAGCAAAGAAGAATTTTTTTTCTGTGAAATATGGAATGGCTCAAGAAATTCAGCCCATTAGGAAACTTCCAAATAAGAAATTCTACTGCCAACTACTAAATATTCAGATATCTTTGACTGATGTACTGTGTACCATTTAATAAAATGATTTTTAAATACCAAAGCAACGTATATCCAGTTCATGCTTCTGAGTACACCAGAACCTACTACAGTGCCTAGTACGTAGAAGGTACTCAGTAAATACTGACTGAATGGTGTGGCAGGGGCAGGTGGGAAGTTGGGTAGGGGAGTGTCCATGTTGTAGAGAACTAGAAGGAACTCTCCATCCAGGTAGATTAAGGGAAGGATGGACACTAGAAAGGCAATGTGATAGTTTTTAAGAATGCTAGGTAATGGAAGAAGTCCATTTCCTTCTGGCTCATCTGTGTAGGGTTTTAAAGTAATGATTAGATGTTTTTGCATCTTATTTTTGGAGATGAGATTAAGGATGTCATATCCACAACAAATATGCACAATTACTAAATCGATAGGTGTTCTCTTTTTCCCATTGTTAATTGCCTTCCCCTTTTGCCTGCAAGGTTAAAAATTGGGTATAAGATTGTGGACATCTTATAATTTGCAAGACATAAGTTTCTAGAACACATCAAAGTATACTCCAGCACTGATTCGGAAGAGTCCTTTTCTCGAGTTCATAACCTTTGCAGATATAATCTAAAGAAAAAATGATAATAAAGTATACAAATGTGAATAAAGAGTAACGGAAAGATACTTTCTTTTAGGTAAGAAGTTTTAACTTAGTTTTAGATTTTTTGAAATTTGAAAATTTCCTAACCAAGGATTTTTAACAGGGAGTTTGGGGTTATCAAAAACAATAACTTAGAGCAAGAACCTCAAAAGTTATTCATATGCAAATATTTAGTATTCTGGATCAAGGACTATGGAATTTTCTACACGTAATATACTGATAAGATTGTTAACCTGATAAAAAGGATATATTACTTTTTTAGATAATACATTTAAATTTTTTTTCTAATAATCCTTCTATTATTTCAGCCAGAAATTATTAAGCAACTAGAAAGGTTTAAAAAAAAAAAAAAAAGGTTAAGAGTGAAACAGTTTTGGCCAGTTTAAAAAGAGAATAAAATAGTAGTTAAAGTACACTTTCTGAAGTGAGAATGCAGTGGGTATTACCGAAGCATTGTTACTCATTCTGTGGCTTTAAGTTAGCCTTTTAACATCTTAGTGCTTCTGCATTCTGACTTTCTAGTTTATCTTTTATTTTCATCTCCTTTTAATCCTTATTTTTGTTTTTCCTTTGGTGTTCTACAGATTTAATATAATGTTTGGAGATGTGAATTTCCTTTTTATCCTCAATATATGCTGGCTTCCCATTTCTTTCAATTTATGTTAGTTCTGTAAAACATTTGGCCACTAGTTCTTCAAATACTGCTTTTCTATTCTTTTAGGACTCTGCACAAATTATGGACTTTCTTATTCCATCCTTCATGTCCCTTAATCTCATAATTTTTGTCATCTTGTTTATCTGCTGCATTTTGGTTAATTTCATCAGCTCTGTCTCTTGTTCATTAATTTGTTTTTCAGCATTGATCTGTTTAAAACACTAATGATGGTTTTAATTTTAATAATTATATTTTTCATTTGATTCTTTTTCTGATCTTCCCATTTATTCATTATAGCCTTTTATAAGTCCGTTTCTAATTTTTAAAAACTCATAAATATTTTATATTCTATTTTTGGTCATTTCAATATTTTAAGTCTTTATAAGTAAGTTTTTGGATATTGTCGTGTACCTGTCGATTAGCCTGTTTCCTTGAGTGTGTGGCTGAGTTTAGTCTGTGGGAAGACAAAGGACCGAAATTGTGCATGCTTCCCTTCAGATATGATTTGCATTTGCTTCCAGTGAGTCAGTACGAACCCATTTGGTATCACTGTAGCCCCCTGAAGGGTCCTTCCTGAATGCAGTTGTCTTAGTTTGTCTTATTTTCAGCTCCCTGACCTTGCTACTGTCCCAAGGTTTTGTCTCCAAAGGTGGTTTGCAGGCATTTGCTGTCAGGGTGAACCCCACCTTTCAAGAAAGTTTGCTTTTTGCCTGATGCTTCCTGATCCTTTCCTGCTTTTGTTTCAGCTCAGTTTTTTCCCCCTGTGATTGTAGGGGATTCGGGCCTGGAGATTTCCCTTATATAGTTCAACCGACAATGAATTTAAAAATTTGTTTTCTACGGAATCTAGTATTTTGTATTGAAGGAACTCTTAAGAGTATTTGTCCCTCCATAGTGCAGAAGTGAAAATCTCTTTGGATTTATTTTTTCCATATTATTTATGCTTTCTGTTTTTCTCTTTTTCTATGCTATGCTATACTTCTTTCCCATCTTTTTTCTCATCTTGTTTTTGGATTACTTGAATTTTTAAAATATATTTTCCCTTGACTGATTTGAAATGTAAACATTCTAAGTATTCTTGATTACCCTTAAAAATTAAACATGCCTAACATCCAAAAATGGTAAATATATGTACCTTTTTCCAAACAACATAAAGATGTTAAAATATGTTAATTTTTAAAAAAAGATTTTATTTATTTGAGAGAGAATGAGAGAGAGAGAGCACATGAGGGGGGGGGAGGGTCAGAGGGAGAAGCAGACTGCCCGTGGAGCAGGGAGCCCGATGCGGGACTTGATCCTGGGGCTCCAGGATCATGACCTGAGCCGAAGGCAGTCGCTTAACCAACTGAGCCACCCAGGAACCCTAAAATATGTTAATTTTAATTCCTCTAGTTCTTTATTAACCTCCAAATTGGATATTACTAGTATTTTATTGAGTTAATGTTTAGATTTATGCACATGATTATCTTTTTTTTCTGCTTACCTTTTTTACTTGCATCTCATACATTCATTCCTTCAAAGTAGAATTCACTTTCTGAAATTATGTCTTTAAAACTGTGGATTTTGAGCTGACTTCTTTGGACTGCTTTAAGATATTCCCTTTTACCTTTGGAGATCTGCAATTTTTATTGTATGTCTAGCTACAGACTTCTTTTTATCATGGTTGGGATTTAGGTGCTTCCTGAATCTGCAGGTTTATGCCTTCATCAAATCTGGATTAATTTCAATATTTAAAAATATTTTTTTGTGAAATTTATATGCAGAAAAGTGCATAAGTAAGTTAATGGGTAATTATAAGCAACAACTATGTAACTAGGTCAAGAAATAAAACATATCAAGTGATCAGGAAAGTCCAGAGGTTTTTTTGTTTGTTTTTGGTTATGTAACTAACTCAAGGGGTTCACTGTTGGGGGTTGAACATCACATTGAACACAACCCAAGGAAATGTTGAAAGCAAAGAACTTTTTATTGCTTGTTACAAGTAAGAAGACAGGAAGGTAGCTCCCCAAGAACTGTCTCACCATGCAGTTAGTGTGGGAAGCTTTTATTCAGTGTGAGGGTGGGAGCAGGGAGCTTGCACAGGCACTTTGGTTCAATTGCTCATACCTAGCCTGTTGAGGGACTAGTGCATACATCATATGTTCAAAAAATGGCAGAAAACTCCACCCGTAGAAGGAGATTGTAGTATTATAATGAGCTAAATGTAACTTTAGGACAACTCAGCTGGAACCCCTGGTCCTCAGCTCCAGTCCAGCTCAAACTAGCTCAGATGTGGGGCTCTCAGGTGAGGCACACCTAGCAAGGGGCTATCAGGTGAAACACCAGTTGAGCTTCTACTTGGCTGGAACTGTTGGTTCTGCAGAACAAAATACATTCCTTCCCTGCTTTTGTCCCTTCCCCCACCTCCCTTCTGCTGAGAGCTTTCAGGTCTCTTTGAGTAACTTTCCGTTCCATCCTAGATAACAGTTGTTTTCTTTTTAAATTTAGATATAATTGACATACTATCTCAGGGGTACAATATAATCATTCGATGTTTGTATATATTGTAAAATGATCACCACAGTAAGTCTAGCATCTATCACCATTCTTAGTTACAAATTTTTTTTTTCCTTGTGATGAGAACTTTCAAAGATCTAAGGAAGTCCAGAGTTTTTCTTAGGGTATCATCATGTTGGGAGGGTTTAGTAAATCATTGACCTTGTGGTTAAACTCAGTCTCCAATTCCCCAGGGCTCCTATCCTCCCAGGATGTCAGGATGGCTCAAAGTCTCAATATTCTAATCATGTGGTGGTCTTTTTGGTGTGGGCTCTTGCCATCCTAAGCCTTCCTGTTGACATAAACTAGCCCCCCACACCCCTCCCCCCGCCCCATGAGTCACCTCATTAGCATATACCATGATGAATAAAAAAGACACATTGGGAAATTCTAAGGGTTTTAGGAGCTCCATGCCAGGACAAAGACCAGATAAATTCTACTGCAGAATATTTTGAAATAAGTCTTGAGATGTTTTATGACCCCAAATGTGCCCTACCTTAGTAAATGTTATGTGTGCGCTTGAATGTGTGTTTTGCTGTTGGATGGAATATTGTATAAATGTCAATTAGCTTTAGTTAGTTAGTATTCAAGTCTTCTGTATCCTTACTGATATTTTTGTATCTTAATAATTGAGAGAAGAGTATTCAAATCTCCAACTATAATTATAAATGTATCTTTTTCTCCTTGCAGTTTTTTATCAAGTTTTGCTTCATGTTATTTGAAGACACATTCAGGGCTATTATGTTTTAAGGAATTGGCCCCTTTATCATTCTGAAATGACCTGCTCTGAAGACCAGTTTCTTCATAAGAGCCACTATAGCTTTTGTAAAAAGTAATGTTAGACTAGTGTGTTTCCCCATCCTTTGAACCTATTTGTATGTTTATGTAAAAAATGATGTTTGGGGGGGGGCGGTTATACAACAAATAGTTGGGTCTTGCTTTTTCATTCAGTCTGATATCTTTGCCTTTTAATTGAGGTTTTTGGCCATTCATATTAACATGGTGACTGATATAGTTTTATTTAAATCTACCAGTCTGCTATTTATTTTCTATTTTTCCCCATGTGTTCTTTGTTCCCTTTTTTTTTTCCTCTTCAGGCTTTTACTGGGATTGAGTACTTTTTTTTTTATCGTTCTTTTATCTCCTTTATTGGCTTGTTACCTATAAACTCTTTGCTTTGCCATCTTAATGGTTGCTTTAGGGTTGATACTATATGTCTCTAACTACTACTTTATGTTTAGGGGCCTTAAACCCCTTATGTACTTACTTCCATTTCTCCCCACTGGCCTTTGTGCTATTGTCACCATACATTTTACTCCTCCATACATTGTAGCCCCATAATATATTTTTTTATTTTTATTTTTGCTTTATACAATCAAATTTTAAAGATTTTTTTTCTTTGTCTTAGAGCATGCGTGTGGGCAGAGAGAGGGAAGGGGGACAGAGGAGGAGGGAAGAGGAAAGGGATAGAATCTCAAGCAGATTCCACACTGAGCTTGGAGCCCAAAATGGGGCACAATCTCACAACACTAAGCTCATGACCTGAGCTGAAACCAAGAGTTGGACACTTAACTGACTGAGCCACCCAGGCATCCCTATACAATCAAATTTTATTTTATTTTATTATTTTTTTTTTTTAAAGATTTTATTTATTTATTTGACAGAGACAGAGACAGCGAGAGCAGGAACACAAGCAGGGGGAGTGGGAGAGGGAGAAGCAGGCTTCCCGCTGAGCAGGGAGCCCGATGTAGGACTCGATCCCAGGACCCCGGGACCATGACCTGAGCCGAAGGCAGTCGCCCAACCAACTGAGCCACCCAGGCGCCCTTACAATCAAATTTTAAAAAGAGATTTAAAAATAGGGGGAAAATGCTGTTAAATATACCCACATTTCTGGTGCTCCTCATTTCTTTGTAGATCTATATTTCCATCTGGTATCTTTTTTTTCCTGCCTGTTAGACTTTCTTTAACATATTTTTGTAGTGCAAGTTTGCTGGACATGAATTCTTTCAGCATTCTTATGGCTTATGTCTTATGTTTTTATTTTACCTTTATTCTTTTGAAGATAACTTTGCTGGGTATAGAATTCTAAGTTGTACGTGTTTTTTGTTTGTTTGTTTGTTTTTTAATGTGGGAAGGAGGGGTCTGGTTGCCTTTAAGGTTTTCTCTTTATTACTGGTTTTAAGAAATTTGATTATGATATTCTTTGGTATAGTTTTATTCATGTTTGTTGTGCTAAGTATTTGTCAAGTTTCTGGAATCTGTTCATTTATAGTTTTCACCAAATTTGGAAAAATTTCAGCTATTGTTTATTCAAATATTTTTATGCCTCCCACCCTCTTCTTTGGGGACTTGAATGAGATATTTCCATTCAAGTTGTTCAATAGCCCACCGATAGTTAATTATTTTTTTCAGTATTTTTTCTGTCTCTTAACTTCTGATTAGTTTTCATTGCTCTGTCGTCAAGTTCACTAAAAATTATTTCTCACATAGTTTGTCAGCTGTTACTTCTATTCACTATGGTTTTTGTGTCAGACATTTTATTTCTTTGGATATCTGATTTGCGTTGTTTTTGTACCTTCCATGTCTCTACTTTTAATATACTCAGTTTTTCCTCTACCCTCTTGAATACGTGGAATATTAATATTAACTTAATTGTTTTAAGGTCTTTTCCTATTAACTGATACCTGTGTCATATTTGCAGCTATTTCTGTTCATTTGCTTTTCTCCTCATTATGGCTCATATTTTTCTGCTATATGTATGCTTGGTAATTTTTTTTAAATGAAGTCTTTTTTAAGATTTTTAAAATTTATTTGAGAGAGAGCTGTGGGGGTAGGGGCAGAGGGAGAGGGAGAAGCAGACTCCCTGCTGAGCAGGGAGCCCCACTCAGGGCTTGATCCCAGGACCCTGAGATCATGACCTGAGCCACCTAGGCACCCCATAAATTGTTTTGCAGTAGTTGTGAATTTTGCCACGTTGCATAATTGGTGTTTTTGTTTTTCTGTAAATATTCATGAGTTTGGTTCTTGGTCACTTTAATGGGCTATTTTATTAGATGCAACCAGAGCAGCAATTAGTCTAGGGACAATGTAGGGATAATATAGGGATATGTTTTTCAGTTAGTCTTTACCCACTTCTCTTTACCAAGTGATGTTAGCATCACATTGTTAATGTAGCATGAGTCCTTCAGGGGAAAATTAGATTTTATCAGTTAGATGTAATCCCATGATTTTTGAAAGGTGAAAAATGTAACAAAATTTACACGGTGAAGGTGAGATGGAGTCCTGCCTATTTATTTTCTGCTGACAAGTAAGGCTGTGCAAACATGAGTCATTTTTGTAGTGTTTGTTCTCCAGTTTTCTGGAGATAGAATTGTTATGGAGATGGTGACTGGACTCTTTGTTCCAATGCCCAGTCACCAATTCATAGATGTCAAGAAGTATTTGCAGAAGTAAAAGTAATGATTTCCTAATGTTTGAATTACAGCTGTAATATATGTTCTTACACGTAATATTTCCAATGTAGACTTAGAGGGAGTAGCTCTTCTGGTAGGATGCCTCCCTAGTATTCTGGGAGACATCCCTTGGCTGAGAACCTGCCCATCCAACTTTTCCGACAATGTTCTAGGTAGCAATTTAGCTGTATTAAATCCATCCCTTTCTACTTAAAATACCTAGATTGTTTCTTTCCTGTATTGTTTCTAGAATGATAAAGTTCTATTTCATTTTAAAAAATTTATTTATTCGATAGGGAGAGACACAGCGAGAGAGGGAACACAGACAGGGGGAGTGGGAGAGGGAGAAGCAGGCTTCCCATGGAGCAGGAAGCCTGATGAGGGGCTCAATCCCAGGACCCCAGGATCATGACCTGAGCCAAAGGCAGATGCTTAACGACTGAGCCACCCAGGTGCCCCTCTATTTTGTTTTCTTAAAAACTACTTAAACCTTTTCTTACACTCTGTATTAAACCAGTTTATTAGTCCTGTCTTTATTTTACTTGTTTTAAACATAGTCATGTTAATTCTGTATTAGGTAATACAAATGTTTGAGTTCTTTGGTGGAGGACTCTTAATTCTTTGTCTTATTTATTATTTCTTCTGACAATTTATTCATGCTGGTCTTTTTTCTCAGGTATTCTATGATTTTGGATTGTGGGCTCATACTTGTTGGACTTTATTTGTGGGACTCCTATAAGGTCTGGATACCGATGTGCCCCTCCAAAAAATATATACACTTGTTTCTGCCAGCGCTTTGGGAAACCATAATTTTGGACCATTTTAATTTCTCATCTGTACAATTTAACCCTAGATCTGGACAGACTGTGGGCATGATTTTGTAGGCAGGGGATACTTCTACCTTTTCCCCTAAACCCATTCATTTGTCTTTTATTTTATGGTTGGATTATTTTGTTCTAATTTACCATTTTACTGAGAGGATAGTCCTGTGAGGTTCCTGGGCCATCTCATCCCAGTTACCTGCCTTGCATGGGTCCAAGTTTTTGTCCTTTGTCTATAAACTTAGATTTATTTTGTTTTCTTATTTACCACATTTCTCTCTTTTGCATACTATTTCCACTTGTAAATAAATGATTGAGTTGTGTGGAATTTACTCTCATTTGTTATCTCACAATATTACCTGTACTGTTTTTTTTTTTTTTTTGGAACAAATAGATATAATCTCCATATATAACCTTGTTCTCTTATAAAGTTGATTGACATTAACAACAATGTCTTACAAAGAGTTCTGCCTTTGATATGTAAGGTGAAGCTCTCATAATTTGGTGATATTTGGGTATGCTTTCTTTCCTAAATTGTATTTATTATATATGAGGTGTATTAAAAATTTAAGATATTGAAAAAATATTTTTAAAATATGCTACAATACTTTGGGATAACTGTAAACTTCTTTCAAATGTTTTGGTCAGGAAGATGGAACTTCTGTAGATATTTTAGGCAAGAAGATTTAATATAGTAAGTTAGATGCTTACAAAATTATTGCATTGCTAAAGGAGTGGGTTCTGGGCTTGGCCTCTAGAATCACATCTGAGAACTAGACAGAACCAGCCCACCAGGTAAGCTGTCTCGTTTGAAACCATTGGTGAAACTATGAATTCAAGGAGCTGAAATAAATAGGCTGTCACCACTGCCACTGCTTGACATCTGGAAGGCTGGAGAATAGTCACCTACAATTGTGTCCCAGTGATCGGGAACAAGAAATCAAGAAGATGATGCTGCCTCTGTCACTGACATACCCACGTTTTGGCACAGAAGAATCTGGCAGGTGGACATTGGAACACAGAAGAAAAGCCCTCACTTGTCAGTTGTCCTTGCTGGCCAGCAGAAACAACAACCACAACAACAACCACCACAACAACAACAACAACAAAAATAGGAAAAGTGGCCTCTGCCTCACTCAGCTCTCACAAGACTTCATCCAATGGGTGTAACCTAATTTGCGACCAAAGACTAGGTGCAGTCAGCTCCTGGGATGCCTGGTTTTTTTTTAGCTTTCCATCCTCTTTAATTAGGAGCAAGGTAGAATGAAGGTGAGCGAGCCAATACACAGAATCTGTCAGTTATGTGTGTGTGTGTCTGTGTGTTCATGTGCATATATATGTATATAATATATATGTACAGAATAGTAATTTATATATAAATTATATATATTATATAATTACTTTGAATATATAATTATATAAACATATGTAAAAATTATATATAAATTATAATTTTATATATAATTATATAAATTACATGTATAATTATATGTATATTTTATGTACATGTGATTATACATGTAAATGTATAAATATACATGTAATAATTGTGTATATAATATATATTATAAAATAATTATATATTATATAAATTACTATTGAATTTTTAAAAAGTGGTTACTACAATATGTTTGTGTCATAGTGGCAATTTTTTATATCATATTACAAACCTGAACTGTGATAAAATTCATCCTGCAGTTGATTTATCTGAACCAAACTTATGGGGATACAGATATATTGAAGTAGAAAAACCTGAGAAGTTGATAGAATATTTAGATTTAGCCAGATTATAGTATTCTAATTAAGTATCATCAGCTTTTTTGATATAACACTCTAGCAGTAAAAAGAATGGGGAGCCATACGCTTCCAGTATCTGTATTATTTAACTAGGGATACCAAAGTTTAGCTTTAGTCTTGGTATTCAGCCAAATTCAGTTATTTGGTTTTTGGGCAGTTGAATAATCAACTACTTTAGCATCATTTGTGGCTTTACTGAAATAATGCATGAAATTACCATATGATTATATAGGTTGCCATCATATCTAATCATTGTTAATGATTCTAGTCACAAAAATAAGTCATATTTAAATTTATTATTAGCATCTAAGTATTCAGTTTAAATATAAAGTAAGCTTTCCAGATATAACCAAAAAAATCTCATGAGCTTTCTCTTGCAATTCCATCAGAGTATAAATTTGTAATTGTTATTGCAAAGTAAAATGTTGCAGTAAATGATGAGTGTCAAAACTGCTAATTTTACATAGAAAACAATTTTCAAATTATTGAATAGGGAAAGAGATTGATAATTAGAAGATGTGGGGGGGGTGTGTATGTATACAGTATACACACTGGATTATTACTTAGCCATAAAAAAAGCACTACATCTTGCCATTTGTGAAAACATGGACAGACCTAAAGGGTATTATGCTAAGTGAAATAAGTCAGGCAGAGAAAGACTAGTACCATATGATTTCATTTATAGTGGAAACTGAAAAATAAAACAAAGAAAACAGACTCATAGATTATAGAGAACAAACTGGTGGTTGCCAAAGGGGAGGGAGTTGGGGAATGAATGAAATAGGTGAAGGGGATTAAGAGATACAAACTTCCAGTTACAAAATAAGTCACAGAGAAGAGAAGTACAGCATAGGGAATATAGTCAATAATATTGTAATAACGTTGCATGGTGACAGATGGTGACTACACTTATGGTGGGCACTGAGTAATGTATAGAATTGTTGAATCACTATATTGCACACCTGAAACTTATATAACCTCATATGTCAACTGTACTTCAATAATAAATATTTTAAAAGATTGAATTACTGTGGATATTGAAAGGGTGCAATTATTCAATAACTTTATGATGAACATATATTCTTTTTTTTAAAAGATTTTATTTATTTGATAGAGACAGTGAGAGCAGGAACACAAGCCGGGGGAGTGGAAGAGGGAGAAGCAGGCTTCCCACGGAGCAAAGAGCCCGATGCGGCACTCGATCCCAGGACCCCAGGATCATGACCTGAGCCGAAGGCAGACGCTTAACGACTGAGCCACCCAGGCGCCGAACATACATTCTTTTTGAGTCAACAAAAAAATGTGTGGTTAGAGGCGCCTGGGTGTGGTTAAGGGTGCCTGGGTGGCTGAGTTGTTAAGCGTCTGCCTTTGGCTCAGTTCATGATCTCAGGGTCCTGGGATCGAGCCCTGCATCGGGCTCCTTGCTCCGTGGGAAGCCTGCTTCTCCCTCTCCCACTCCCCCTGCTTGTGTTCCCGCTCTCACTGTCTCTCTCTGTCAAATAAATAAATAAAATCTTTTTTAAAAAATGTGGTTATTTGTGTTGTGGCATTATTTGAGTAATAGATTACAGCTACCCAAGTTGGTACTGAAGGTGGGGAACTGTACAACAAAAACCTGAAGTATATGCTGTTGGCTTTTGGACGGTAGCAAGGTGAGAAAACTGTTCACTGAGGCTGGAGTAATGGTGAGGAAACTGCTTTATTAAGAAGCTGTTGCGGAGGGGGGGGGGCGCCTGGGTGGCTCAGTCGTTAAGCGTCTGCCTTGGGCTCAGGTCATGGTCCCGGGGTCCTGGGATCGAGCCCCGCATCGGGCTCCTTGCTCCGCGGGAAGCCTGCTTCTCCCCTCTCCCACTCCCCCTGCTTGTGTTCCCTCTCTCACTGTGTCTGTCAAATAAAATCTTTAAAAAAAAAAAAAAAAAGCTGTTGCGGGGGAGGGGGGTGGGAGGATGGGTTAGCCTGGTGATGGGTATTAAAGAGGGCACGTTCTGCATGGAGCACTGGGTGTTATGCACAATGAATCATGGAACACTACATCAAAAACTAATGATGTATGGTGATTAACAACAATAAAAATTTTTTTAAAAAAAGAAGCTGTTATGACGCATTTGATAAAACAGCTGTTTGTGCTATCTTAGAAAACAGGAAATAAACCTAATGAACTTTTGGCTTTGGGCAAGGACGTCTCCAGGCAAAACGAAGAAAGTGCCACCTGGTGGTTTTTAGCTGCGTAGGCTAAAGTACTCTTACAAGAAAGAGTTGAGCTAAGAAGGAAGAAGAAAGGGAGGAAACTGTTGTCTTATTTCCAGCCAGCTCCACTAGCAAAGTCTCAAAGTAAGACATGGGCACACATCAAACATCAAATCAAGATTGTAACCATCAGATATTTTGATAAGACCTCTGAGTTAAGGTGGGTACTGAGTAGATCTTCTCAGGTGGACAAAAGCCAAGGGGGTGGTCCCACAGAACCCAGATCCAAAAGTAGCAGTAAGAAAATCTAAAGAAGCATATATTGCTACCAATTATAGGTACGGCTTTTGGGTGTGTGATGGACCACAACCAGACAAGGAAGCTCAAAAATTTTAAAGAAAGTGGTACTAGCAAAAACAGCAACTGCTTGGGCTAAACTAAAAGATGATCCTGCTATAAAAATGTCTCTTGGCCCTTGACTGTCTTTGGCAGGAAGCAGCTTGAGAAAGTCACTCAGCTGCTAACAAGGATGGGAAAAGAAGGACATGACATCTCAGATAGTATAACAAAAAGCTATGGGGAGCAGTGAGTCAGGGAGCAACTCCCAGAATGCAATTAGAGATTGGGCTCCAATCAGGAAACATTTCCCCGTTGCCAGAGAGGTAGGCCCAGTAGGTGATCAGAATTGTTAGGAACCAGCGACTATATGCTTCCATTTCTTCCCCCCTTCCAGCGAACTATTTATTGTGGTTATTCTATTCTCTTTTAATTATTATATAGTGTGTGTGTGTGTGTGTGTGTAGGCAGAGGGGCATTGTCATCTTGTCGTTTTATTTCATAGATCTCTGGATCAAGAGGAGCTGCATCTGGACCTGACGTATATCACGAAATCCTAGACTTGAGGGCTGATGCTGTGATTGTATGAGAACTTTGGGGATCCTGGGATGAGTGAATGTATTTTGCATGTGGAAGGGATGTGATTATGGTCAGAGAGTGAGTGAACTGTCCTAGAACAGTTGCATTAATGGTCTCACTTCTCCACCTCTTGTATTCATACTCTGTTACCATCTGACTCTACAGTTTCACTAAAAGGTCAGATTTGATTTCTTTGCTTATTGATTACAAGTTTGGCCATGTGACTTGCTTTGCCAATGGGATGTTAGACTTGAAAAAACACAATGTTTCCACTTCCTCCCTTTGCCTTCATCATTAGAACGTGCCTGGGCTAGGCTGCTGGAGGATGAGACGAAGCACAGCCCAGCTTTCCAGTTGTCCATCCTTTTTCACATGACTCAGAGTCAATTGCTGGGCCTGTGAGGGAGCCCAGCTGATCCCAGCCTAAATTACCCACAGACTTAACAGATAAATAAAGGTAGCAGTTATATGCCCCTGAGGTTTTGTGATTGTCTATTATACATTATTATTGTGGTAATTGGTAGTCATAATAATTTATTACAATATACTTGATGAATCCTCTTCATCACAAAGTATACAAAGAAAGTGTTAGGGAAAAAAAGTGGTGGTGAAAACATACTTTCTTCTGACCCATTAAATCCCAAAACAACCTTTAAATGGAGGATAAAACTTAAAACAACTTATTAAAATGATTATTATAGACTCCACTTGAACTTGTGTGTTTTATAGTATCAAATATGTATAGTGTCTGCAGGTTTAGTCCAGTAGCTGACAACACTGAGAAATTATTTGTCCCTGCACTCTGCCAAACTTTAAAGTATTGATGTCTAAATTCTTGAAACAAAATTGTAATATTTTTGGATAAAACCTCAGATTTATCCTTATATCCTAGTTCATTTTATGATGGTGATAATAGAAACTGGTCAAAAACTTATTTTTTTATTGAAGAATAATTGACATATATAATATTGTGTTAGTTTCAGATGTGTAACAATGGCTTGACATTTATATACATTATGAAATACTCACCACAAAAAGTCTAGTTACTACCTGTCACCAAAGTTGTTACAATATTATTGACTATATTCCCTATGCTGTACATTACATCTCTATGTCTTATTTTATAATTGGGAGATTATACCTCTTAATTCCCTTCACGTATTTTGTCCATTCCTCCACGCCCCCTGCTCTGGCAAGCATCAATTTGTTCTCTGTATCTATGCATCTATTTCTGTTTTGTTTGTTCATTCATTTTTTTTTTTCTTAGATTCCACATGTAAGTGAAATCATATGGCATTTGTCTTTGACTTATTTCACTTAGCATAATACCCTCTAGGTCCATCCATGTTGTTACAAAAGTCAGGATTTCATGCCCCCCCCTTTTTTTTGGCTGAGTAATATTCCATTGTGTATATACATACCACATCTTCTTTATCCATTTGTCTCTCGAAGGACATTTAGGTTGCTTCCATGTCTTGGCTATTATAAATAATGCTGCAATCAAATATAGGGGTGCATATGTCTTTTCAAGTTAGTGTTTTCATTTTCTTTGGGAAAAATACCTAGAAGTGGAGTTGCTGGATTTTATGATAATTTTATTTTTAATTTTTTGAGGATGCTCCATACTGTTTTCCATAGTGCCGATAGCAGTGGGCATTCCCACTAACAGTGCACAAGGTTTCCCTTTTCTCCACATCCTCACCAACACTTATTAGCGCAGAATTGCTAAACTATTTTTATTTTTCATATTATTTGGATGACAGTGTTATCATCAAACTTTTATATGGAATTTTTGTTATTATAGATGGTACCTTCTAAAATTCCTAGCTATTTAGAGGTAATCAAGATGGTAAAACACCATAATATATAGGGATAATGACAGGACAAGGAAAAGAAATCAAAGATACAGTACTTAGTATTATTTCTTTGGTATTATTTACATTTTACCTTAAATAGGATACAAGTTCATTAAATATATTATTTTCCTATTTGTGTAATGGGGAAAACAGTTTCAAAAATCATTTGTCTTTCTTGGAAAAATGTACTGTATTAAAATGTGTAATTTTGTGATTTGTGTGTTTGTGGCCAAAAGGCTCACATTCTTCCGAAAGTACAGTCTAAATTGGAAAATAGTAAAAGTGGCATATTCACAAAATAAGGTACATTCTAAATCATAGTATAATTGCATCTTTCATTATGTCTTTTGAAAATTTTGTTAGAAAAGGAAAAATACTCAGAATCTGCAGAGTTTTAGGGAGACCAGCATCCAAGGAGTTGGGGACAGAAGTCAGAGACTTCCTTTAGTCAAGCTGCTCTTCAACATCAGTGGTTTTCTCCATACTTCCCAGCATCTTTCCCACTATGCCCTCCCGTCCCCCTCCCCACCAGGTTTCCGTGCATCCTTTCTCACACAAAGGAGGCTAGTAGAGGAACTTCTGCATCTAGAAGGTGATTATTAGAGGAGTTAGTTACTTTGCTATGAAAAATTTAATCATTCTTCATGAGAATGGTACTTCTGCATCTTCTTACACTTGAATTTTGACATAATTTTCTGTGAAACATCAGAAGCTGTTCAAGCCACAACTCCCAAAAAGGTGTGTACCTCTCTATATATTTGAGATTTGGTATATAATATTTATAAACAAAAGCAGACTTTTTCATGGGGTTAGGTATCTCCTTAACAATCATTCCATACAACCAGATTAGAAACTCTTGAGTAGAGGAATTGCTTGTAAAGACTGTTAAACAAGTACTTCTAATGTAAACACATCAACTATATTGGTAAAAAAATGAGATCTGTGATAGGTTAAAAATAAAATTTTTAAAAACACATGATATTGACTCTGAGATAGCCTTATAGTTTATAATTTTATGATTCATTCAATTTGGGAGGGTTGGATAGGTTTTTAAATTTTTTTCTATCTTTTTTTGAGATAATTGTGTTTTTGCATGTAGTTGTAAAAAAATTAATGCAGAGAGATGCCATATTTCCTTCACCCAGTTTCCCCCGATGGTAGTATCTTGCATAAATGTAGTATAATATCACAATCAGGAAATCCACATTGGTACAATCCACTGATTTTAATCAGATATCTCCAGTTTTACATGCACGCATTTATGTGTATGTGTATGTGCATGTGTGTGTGTGTTCAATTCTGAGCAGTTTTATCATATGTAGATTCATATGACCATCATCACAGTCAACACACACAACAGGTTTATCACAAGGATCCCTCCTGCTACCCTTCCAAAACCACAATCACCTCCCTATTTGGCCCCACCTCCTTGATCCCAGCAAACCTCTAGTTCTGTTGTCCATATCCATCATTTTGTCAGTTCAAGAATGCCATAAATGGAATAATATACTATTTAACCTTTTGAGGTTGGCGGTTTTCACTCAGCAATATTCCTTTGAGACCATCTAAATTGTATTAATAGATTGTTCCTTTGTATTGCTTAGTAGTATTTCATGTATGTTTTAGTACAGTTTGTTTACCCGTTAAAGGATATGTGAGTTTTTGCCTGTTTGGGGCTATTTATAATAAAACTGCTGTGAATATTTGTGTACAGGTTTTTTGTTGTTGTTTTGAGAGAGAGCGAGAGCTGACGGGGGAGGGGCAGAGGGAGAGGGAGAGAGAATCTCAAGCAGGTTCCATGCCCAACACGGAGCCCAACATGGGGCTCAATCTCTGAGCCCCGAGACCATGACCTGATCCGAAGTCAAGAATCAGACACTTAACCGACTGAGCCACCAGGTGCCCTTGTGTACAGGTTTTTATATGAACATTTGCATTTCTTGGGATAAAGTGTGCAATTGTTGGGTTGCATAGTTAATGCAATGTTTCATTTTGTAAGACACTGCCATAGTCTTTTTCAGCGTAGCTGTACCATTTTACATTTCCACCTGCAATGTATTAGTGATCCAGTTTCTCTACATCCTCACTAATAACACTTGACATAATCCCTATTTTTTAAAAATTTTATCCATTCTGACAAGTGTGTATTGATAACTCAATGTGGTTATTATTTGCATTTACCTAGTGGCCAGTGATGTTGAATATCATTTTGTGAACTTGCCATCTACATATACTCTTCACTGAAATGTCTTTTGTCCATTTTCTAATAGGATTTTTTTTTTTAAAGATGTATTTATTTTAGAGATAGAGGAGGCTAGAGAGGGGGAAAGAGAGAATCTCAAGCCAACTCCCTGCTGAGCATGGAGCCCAATGGGGGGCTCGAACTCATGATCCTGAGATCATGACCTAAGCTGAAATCAAGAGTCAAGCACTTAACCGACTAAGCCACCCAGGTGCCCCTCTAATAGGATTTTTTAATACTGTTGAGTTTGAGTTTTCAAAGTTCTTTATATATTCTAGATACAAGTCCTTGACAGAAATATCTTGCAAATATTTTGTTCCAGGCTGTGGCCTATCTTTTTATTTTCTTCACAGGGTCCTTCCTAGAGTGTACATTTTTAATTTTGACTAAAGTCATTGGCTACTGTAACAAATTACCATAAATTTGGTGGCTTAAAAAACCCAGAAATTTATTCTCTCATAGTCTGGGACCAGAAGTCTAAAATCTAAGTGTCAGCAGCCTACTCTGAAGGCTTTAGGGGAGAATCTTCCTTGCCTCTTCCAGCTTCTGGTGTCTCTAAGTGTTCATTGGCTTGTGGCTGCAAAGCTCCAATCTTTGACTCTCTTCTGCCTCCTCCACTGTGTCTCTCTTTTGTACATCTCTTATAAGAACACTTAATGATTAGGTTTGATTTAGGACCCACTCAAATAATCCAGGATGATCTCATTCTGAGGTCCTTAATTATACCTGAAAAGATCATTTTTCCAAAGAAGGTCACATTTAAGGTTCCAGGGATTTGACAAGGACATATCTTTTGGAGGCCATCGTTCAACACACTACAGAGGGGAAACCATTGGAATGCATTGGGTGGGCATGGAGGTGCAGCATCCTGCTGGGCCTTGGTGACACTGGGGTTCGGGGAAGGGCAGTGAATAGTGACCCACACTTCTTTGCACTAGCTGGCTAAGTCTTGTTGTTGCTAAGTGGGGGACACAGGACCCCAACTGACACTATCAGAGGACCACTACCTGCTTTTGCTGGGTGGAAGATGGAAAATCAGCCCCCAGGTTAGTCAGCCTATACCACCTGGAAGGGTAGTCATAGTGCTACTTCTGCTCAACTCTGTCAGAGCACCACCACCTGCTTCTGTGGGATGGAAGCAAGGTGGAGTGTAAGATCATCTCTCTACTTTGCCCCACTGAAACCAAAGAGTGAGTGGGCACAGTTTTTAGGTTGATATTTGACTGCTGTAGATTTTGTTCCATTAGGCCACCCTTTTGTTCATAGCTACTTCTAGAGCTATGAGGAAGAAGCTTTTGTTGTTGTTCCTGCCAGGTGGTGGTTCCAGGTTCCTGTTTGGAATATATGGAAGGCAACAAGGAGACCCTGACAATGACTGCTATGTCATTCCTCAAGTCCTAAGGTCCCTAGGCAGTTTGCCACCTTCTTTTTACATATGCTTGAATCTTCATATGCTTCTATGCAGAGTCTTTTAGTTTTAAGAGGAAGGATTTAGGAGGAATGGGTTACTACAGCTTGGCCAGAACCAGAAACTGATTCATGATTCATTCAATTTTAAATTTTAGATACCATTCTTCATACATTCTATTGGAATTCTTCTCAATTTTTATGAGAAGATGATAAAATGATCTTTTTATTTGTAAATGATCAATTTAAGCAGTAAGCAAAGAAAAAACAATTTAAAATATATTTTAATTTTTAATTAGTGCTGACCTCTGACTGTGTATGTTTTCTTACTGATCCTTTTGCAGAGTATTTTCCAGGGGAAAAAAAGCAACAGATAAAAGTGCATTAAGAACACTTGTTATTAACATCATTCTTATATGATTAAAAACTATATTTAATGCTGTTCTCTTGTACAACTAGGAGTTCTTATTTCCACAGAATGCCTTCAGTAATTTGTACAAGGATAAGGTCTAGAATAGTTTAACAGTGTTTATGCATACTGACTTGGAAGTAAACTGCAGTAACTGCCACACATGCTTTTCTACGGCTCACTTCTTTAGGAATGATGAGTGACTGCTATGATTGGTACCCACATCCTACTGGAGCTCTGAGTGTCTTTATTCCATCCTTGGCACTGAGGACGAAGCTTACTAAGTTGGAAGGCATGGTTGCTTCAATTATTGATGGGGACAATTTTCCTCTCATTTCTGTCTGGATAAACATCACTAGTTTGGAATGTGCTGGGTTCCTGTAAACAAAGGAAGAGTTAAAAAATATAAAGATTTTTAGATTTATCTATTGAATTTATAACTGATAGAAAGCAGGATTATTGTCTCATTCACCATGGATTCCCTCCAAAGTGCTGATGATAGGACAGTTACTGAAGGAAGTGGGGAAGGAAGGATACAAAAAAAGGGCAGAGTGATTTGCACTCATAAACATTTTACATAAAAATATTAAGTAGTCAGACTATACATTACAGTCTTCAGTCAGCTTTTCCTTTTTGTCATTTTGTTAACTTTTTAAAAAAATTACAAAAGTAATGTATGCTTATAAAAATTTAAACAATACAGAATTTTCATAATTATCCTGTTCCCCAGAACTAATCACTATTTATACTTTTGTCTGTATCTTTTCAGACTATTGTCTATGTATATACAAAGATAGCATACATATATGTATACCTACCCCACACATTTTTTTTTTCAAAAATAAGATAATCTTTTTCTGCAACTAGCTTTATTTTCCCTCTTAGTAGGATATCATGCACTTCTTTCTGTTAATACATACATATCCACTTGTTTTTCATAACTGAATTATAATATAATTATAGAATTTCATTCTCTATGTAATCAATCCTTTATTGATTATCAGTTGGGTTTTTCCCTCACTTTTTGCTACTATAAATAAAGCTGCAAGAAAACATCTTTGTAATGTATCTATTTGCACTTTCTACAAATACATGGAATTTCTAGGTCAAAGGTTTTGTGCATTTAACATTTTGAAATATTCTTTCCAAATGACATTAGGAGGACTGTAGTATTTTATATTCTAACCCAGTAATCTTCAAACTGGAATATGTGAAGACTTTCCAAAGGGTATGAGAGAATGAATAACATTTAAAGGAATAAATTTACAAATCTCTAACTTCCATATGTACCTTTTCCCTAGACTGATCTGAGTCCATCTCTGATGGAAATGTAGGCTTCTCCTTTTCCACTAGCCTGTTCATATCATCCTTCTGTTGCTTTACAGAACAAAGGTACTGTCATCTTCCCTGAATACTATGGTACTTTACTCTGGCATATAAAAAAGTGAATGACAGAAAGTGAATGACTAGTGATTGGGTAATAAATCCTTACCAAGTCATGTCGTCAATTCTTTGCTTTCAATAAAATTTAAGGATCTAGCTTAGTTGTCAGCTGATAGGTCATTAAAAACAGTTTTTGATTATAGGTCACTATGTAATTTATGGTATATAACACAAAAGAATTCAAGGCATTTAATGAAAGTCCTGGAATTACACTCTTTTCATTTTAACCCATTTATGCAAACATTTTCTCAGTGCTTACATTCATAAAAATGCGAAGTAGGAGTAGACAATAGTAAGTGCTATCTCATTTTATTAGTATTACCAATACACAGTTAAATGAGTTGTAATTGTTAGAATCATGGACTCTGGAACCAGTTTGCACTGGTTTGAAGCTGAGCTTTGCTATTACCTATGTTTAACCTCGAGAAAATTACTTCATCTCTCTGGACTTCCATTTTCTTTCTGCAAAATGGAGATAGTAGTACTACCTACTTCACGAGGTTATTGGGAGGATCAAATGAACCAATATATGTAAGTTGTTTATAAAGTTCCTGGCACAAAATAAGTGCTATCTAGTTTTTGCTAATAATAAAAGGTGTGTTTTCAATAAGTTTGCTTTTATATTTAGTAGTTATATAACATAAATATATTTTTTACTTTGATCATGTAATAATAATTTAATCTGTACACACATATATTTTGTAACATTTAGATACTTAAGGTCACAGGAAATAAAATGGATTTTTAAAATTAAGCACGTATTTTTTCAAAGAAGAATGACAGGGTGATTAATAAAAGAATAAAAGAATCCAAACCATAAAATATATTCTATTAGGACTAAATTATATGAGGGGAAAAAAGTAAGAATGTGGGAGCAAGGAGAAAATCAATGATGTAAATTTCTGACTGTTAGAGGTTGTATGTATTTTGAAATTGATAGTTATGGTAGGTTTCCAGTTATTATGGTATTCAGGGTTTATTGGGTATGTTTACAAGAATGATATAACACTTTTTTTAAGCGTCAATATTTAGAGTGCTGAAATTTGCACCCTCTTAATCTTATGAAAAATTTTAATATCAATTTAAAACTGTGCAAGGCAAAGTACAGTTTTACAAAATTCTTTTGGGGGGTATGAAGACCACTCCTCCAACAAACCCGGTGTCCATTTTCTTATACTCTTGTCTATGGAGTTTAGACTATTTTCACAGTGCCTCAGGCAGCTAGACTGAGAACATTCACCAGCTGTTGAAAAGGTTTTAAATCTCTATTTGAGTTTGTTAGGGCTTTACATGCTTCAGAAAACCTTTCCAGTATTTACTAAACAGTACCTTTACTACTGATAATAAGTTTTATAAGTTTACTACATGACTTGTTTACAAATGTTGGCTGCCCAAAATGTTGTGCTGCGTGGAAAGAGAGATACAAAAGAGTCACTTTTTTGTGAGTACCTTTCTCTGAGACTATGGATGAGACTGTATCTTTTCCTCTAACAGGATGCTAGGCAGAGCTCCCACCCTAGATGGGATGTCTAGATCAGAGCTTTTGTCCCATGTTTTTTGCAGTGGAAAGGGAAAATTGACAAGATGCAAGAAGGAGACTTAGCCTGTGAAACACACATCAGAATGTGTAGCTTCCCAACTACAGTCCCTGCCAACCGTTGATTTATCCAACTGATCTGAAGCAGTAATCCTTCCCTTGTTTTGATTTCTCCTGCTGTGGAGAATAAAGTTTGACCATAGATTCAAAATTGACAGGTGGCTGGAAAGACCACCATTGTCACCATCTGCACCAATGATCCTGTCCATTAATATGCGTAATTGTGAATTTCAGTTCTCTAATTCAGTAGAGAAAACATTAAGGAATACAGTCTAAAATGTAATTTTATTTTGACTTTCTTCGTGTTTTTTTTTTTTTCTCCTCTGATTGAGAGGTTTATATCTGGCCAATATAAAATTTTACATGTTTTTATGTACCAATATCTTTTACTTGTATGAAATCATTTAGCAAAAGCTAAAACTTAAGGAATTTGTGAAATGATATACATTGAATTAATGTACATACATTTACAAAATATGTGTATTTTATGTTACCATTTATTCCTAGGCTGGTTACCTATAGGCAGTGACTCCTCTGATTTCTCCTCTTTCCAAATTTACCTATTGTAGGTCTCATTCTGCAGGTATTTGTAAGTAGTCCACTGGAAAGAATTCATTTAAGGTAAAGCATTCATTGCTGATAAATGTGAGCGTATTATAATTCTAGGGAAATCTATTTTTAATTTACAAAAAGTCCTTAATAATTCACAGAAGTAACTCAAACGGAGAAATATAAATCATCAGGTTAAGATTCATTGGAGATGAGGGGCTAGAGGGGAATGTGTATGTATGACTAGCCACAGAGACCTCAAACCATACTTTATAGGGAATGATCCATTCTGATGATGAAAATACTTACAAAAATTTTTAATTGCATTTAGGGGCAATTTTTTTTCCCCTAACAGAATATGCTAGCACACACTCCTGCCAGTGAGTTAGGAAACCTTTAGTAGAAATGACAAATTGAACTAAAAAACTTGTTAAAATAGAATAAATACATGCAAGTAACACTTACTCTTGCAGAGGAGAACATATACAGCCACAAGCATGGTTATGACCACGGATATAATTTGAAGATGCAGGATATGCTGGAAAATCCACACTGTTAGCTAAGGGATTTAAAAAAAAAATAAAATGAAGCCTATTCCACACAAAGATGAAAAATTATGTTTCAAGTAGCATATTTTAAAAAATGTATGATATAACATTTAATTTAGTTATCATCAGCACTGATATTAGTTTTATACATGTATATATACATGTTTGTACACATGCATGTGTACACAGACCAAAACTGAGAAAATACCAGTATGAGCACTACCGTCCTCTCAAATTTTCTCATGCCATTATCGCTAAAGATGCTGTTACCTTTTACATACAAGAAAAAGTATTAAAAATATCATTTAATTACTTTCTGAGATTTGAAGCAAAAGAAGAAATCACAAAGGAAAAGACTATTCCATGAGGGTAGTGGGTTTATAGATTTTTTTTTTTTGGTTGATCATTATTTTTTTATTTATTATTTTTTAAATATTAGATCCTTTTTAATCTACTTATTTTTTAAGTTTTTATTTGAATTCCACTTAGTTAATATACAGTGGAATATTAGTTTCGGGTGTACAATATATGTGATTCAACATTTACATACAACATGTTCATCATTTTCTATTTTATTTATTTATTTATTTATTTATTTATTTATTTATTTATCTATTTATTTTAAAGATTTTATTTATTTGACAGAGAGAGGCAGTGAGAGAGGGAACACAAGCAGGGGGAGTGGGAGAGGGAGAAGCAGGCTTCCCGCGGAGCAGGGAGCCCAATGTGGGGCTCGATCCCAGGACCCCGAGATCATGACCTGAGCCGAAGGCAGACGCTTAACAACTGAGCCACCCAGGCGCCGCCGTGTTCATCATTTTCTAAATAAAATATTTGACATGGTTACTTTGTCTACCAATAGAGTTTAAATGCTCTTTTCTGCCGGAGCACCTGGTGGCCTAGTTGGTTAAGCATCCAGCTCAGGTCGTGGTCTCAGGGTCCTGGGATCGAGCCCTGGGTCGGGCTCCATGTCCAGCATGGAGTCAGCTTGGGATTTTTCTCTCCCCTCCCCCTGCCCTCTCTCTGTAATATAAATAAATACATCTTTAAAAAAAAAATGCTCTTTTCTGCCAATTCCCTGTACCTAATTCAAAGTATAATTAAAAATCAGTAGCATTTGTTTTAGGAATTATGCAGCATAACTATACTGTATGTGAATGTAAAAGGGAGGTGATTTGATTATGATTGTTCATGATAATTATATAGACTCTAAAAATATTTTTAAAAATATATTTTTTTTCTGTGCAACAGAGCCTATTGTGTTGGCATAGCGGTACTGCCAGAGGTGATTTTAACATATTTTCTCTCTGTTAAAATATGGAGATTATCCTTGCCTTTCTTTAAAATTTTTTGTTGTTGTTATATTCCACAAACAAGTATGGGTCTTTTGTGAGGCATATGGTATGACAGCACAGATTTTGGAAACTCAGAAGACTTGAGCTTTAATTCTGGTTCAGGTGCATATTAGCTATGTAACTTAATTTCTGTGAACTTTAGTTTCCTCATTGGTGAAATAATGCACACAAATTATTTAGCTCAAAGCAAGCTGCATAGTAAGTTAAACAACAACAAATGGAACATTAAGAAGAAAACTCAGTATTCATCAAAAATTCATTTAAAGAAAACTGCTTAGAGCAGATTTAGTATTGATCACTGGGTGATTGAGTACTACTACTATTTGTTGATTTTAACTTCCATAATTCTTTTTACCTTCCCTCTGACCACTAAAAATGAGATTGAAGTGGTCTGCTTCAAAATACAGAAAATAACAGATCTATAATTCAGACATGCAGTATTTTGTGCTGTAGCGGTGAATAAAATTTTATGTACTCTCATTTAAGGAGACAACTCAGTGACAACTGTATGAAACTATAAGAGACACCTACAGAGAAGGGCTGGATCTCAGGCCTTAGGGGCCTGCTGCAATAGAACTGTGTTGAAGTGAGTGCAGTTAGCAGAATGATGACGCAATCTGGACTCTGAAACTTGAGTCCTACAGACAGAGCAGAGCAACTGAAACCTTGTTGGAAAATAATAATTAACAGCACTTAACTGTCCTATCCCCAAGAAGTTTACGATAGAGAAGGCTATTCAGATAGGAATGGTGAGATTAAATTGAAATCTGGAGAAAAACAGGGCTCTAGGCCACTGTCCTACCAAAGTCCCTTCACCAGGAGTTACTGCATTTATCTGAGTCCAAAGACCTTTGTGGTATGAACTGGTATGTTTTAAGTGAATAGAGCAAGTTAGGAAATAATTACACATTTGCATTTTACATAGTGATACATTTTCGGGAGGGCTAAGGATATATCAAAACCTCCAATTTCTAAAAGAAATATAAGCACATTTATATAAAGACTAATCTAATGAAAATTTCTTCCAGAATTTTATAAGTTACTGGATATGCCCATTCTACACAATTCAAATATAACATTATATATCCAAAGATTAACTTTGTGTCTTAGTAGTTTTAAAATACATGCTGTGAGGTTTTTGCCTGCAAGTATCTGTCTATACCCAGGGCTACATGGTATAAGCTGCAAAAAGGCAAGCAAGAGATGCCATCATTATTGACTGATGTAAATGGCACCTCCAGTGTTGGGTAAAAGGTCAGGATTCTTTGTCTATATGATACATATGTTTATTGGTCTCACTAAGTAAATGAAAAAATAAAAATGAATTGAAATCACAGTATCTTCCAAACTGTGGGTTAAAGGAAAACACATTCATTAATGTCTCATACTAATTCCAGAATGTGGGCAAAATGTTTCAACTTACAACTGATAATATCCATATTCCCTTCGTAGTGCTTGAGGTACACTAAGTCGATAAAGTCTCGGGGGGGAAATTGAGCCCATGGCAAAACTTTGTGTAATGGTATGACATATGAATGTGTCCTGGAACAAATCAAACCATAAAGATTGCAAAAGTTATTTGATATCTATTCTTTGTATCACTTCCCAAAGAATTTCACTGCATAAGGTTAGCTACTATTTGGAAAAAGCAGGGCTTCAAAGTTACAAGAAGTTATCATCTTGTATTTTCAGTGTTAAAGGAACATTAGATCTATAAGTGCAAGGTAACAAAAGCAAAATTAAACAAGTGGGACTACATCAAACGAAAAAGCTCTTCACAGCAAAGGAAACCATAAATAAAATGAAAAGGCAATGTATAGAATGGGAGAAAGTAATTTGCAAATCATATATCTGGTAAGGAATTAATGTAAGTGCAGAAAATTCAAATGGAATCTTGTTGTCATCTATTCTTTGAATTTTTATTTTATTTTTTTATTATTTTTTTCAAAGATTTTATTTATTCATTTGACAGAGAGAGACACAGCAAGAGAAGGAACACAAGCAGGGGGAGTGGGAGAGGGAGAAGCAGGCTTCCCGCCAAGCAGGGAGCCCAATGCGGGGCTCGATCCCAGGACCCTGGGATCATGACCTGACCCGAAGGCAGATGCTTAATGACTGAGCCACCCAGGCGCCCCTACTCTTTGAATTTTTAGATGAAGACATTGAAACCTAAGAGATTAAATCACATGCGAAACTAGAGATAAGTACAGAACTGATTCCCAGGACAGTATTATTTCTACCTGTTCACATTGGCTAGGTAATATATTCTGAAAAATACAGTGGTTTAGCACCCAGGTGCCTCAGGTCCTGCCTCTCTGCCTGCACCCTGTCTTGACTTCCCCATGTGGCTCCTGGAGGTGTGCCGTGTACTTTTTCCAGGACTTGTGAGTAATAAACTTCTCTATTTCAATTTCTCTTGTGGTCTTTTGTTGAAATGTGGCTCACCATCTGGCACTCTGTGCTCCATTTAACAAATGCCAATTTAACAAAGTTGGAATAGTCCTCCTCTCCCAGGCTGTGACTAAGGATTAATGAACTGCTGTTGATCTCATTTGTCTAGTGTCGGATGTCATGTGTTTGATCACCCCCTATAACCCTAGAGCAGGAATCCCTCCCTCATTAATGGGGGTGAATGAATCAGTTAAAACACATCCCTGGAGATGCATACTATAAACATTCATAGGAAGGTAAAATAATTCTTACAGTGTAATGCTACTCAGAGATATGTAGTATATTGGAAAGGGCATAGAATTTGGAATTAGGAGATCAAGTGTTAAGTGATGGTTCTACCACATATTGGCTGTGGCGTCCCTGGGCAAATCACATAATTGCTCTGAATCTGTTGCTAGGTTTTTTTGATGCCAAATATAGTATTCTTTCCATTATTACAGCTGACTTGCAGTAATAGCAGAAATATATGAAGTATGAATGGAACTGTATAATCAGTCATGAAAGAAACAGTCCAATGTTTGAATTTTCATTTCTGATGGACTATGTTTCTCAGACTGAATGTTTAAATCCCAAGAGGGTAATGGAAAGGTGTTTTTTTGTGGATAGGAACTTCAGGACCTTTCTACAAAATGAAACATTTACTTTCCTGGGCTTTTCTACAACCTCTCCCCACTCCCAAGCTTTAAATTCAATTTAATAAATGGAGGCAAAGGTAACCTACAGAATTCTAAGCAAATGATAAGGTGATGGCAGATACGTGGGACATTTGTTTTGATGTGTGGAATGTGGCTTGGAGACACAAAGGACCAAAGACCTGGAATTTTACAAAAGCAATTGTTTGTGAAAATCATAAAAGTTTGCTTTATGACTCAATTTTTCAAAACAGCTTATTGAGGGGCACCTGGGTGGCTCAGCTGGTTAAGCATCTGCCTTTGGCTCAGATCATGATCTTGGGTTCCTGGGATCGAGCCCCATGTTGGGCTCCTTGCTCAGTGGGGACTCTGCTTCTCCCTCTCCCTCTGCTCCTCCCCACTGCTCGCGCTCTCTCTCTCTGGCTCAAATAAATAAATAAAATCTTAAAAAAAAAAAGAACATCTTATTGAGGTATAATGTACATACCACAAAGTATAGCAGTCTTTTTTTTTTTAAAGATTTTATTTATTTATTTGAGAGACAGAGAATGAGAGACAGAGAGCATGAGAGGGAGGAGGGTCAGAGGGAGAAGCAGACTCCCCGCTGAGCAGGGAGCCCGATGCGGGACTCGATCCCGGGACTCCAGGATCATGACCTGAGCTGAAGGCAGTTGCTTAACCAACTGAGTCACCCAGGTGCCCCAAAGTATAGCAGTCTTAATAAATAAGAGGTCTATAGTGTGCTGCCCTAATTCTCTCTTAAATTCGGTCTTTTCTCTCACCTCTATGACTTCTTAAACTTTCTACTCTAATTACTTGTATTTTTCTTTTCTCTTTGTTTTTATTCTCCCCCTTCATCTATTTGAGATAATATATTTGAAAGCAAGTCTAAAACTACAACCATCTCTATAACGTTATTCCATACTGTATCCTTACTCTTAAAAAAAGTTACATGCTGTTTGCTCTTAAGTCCCTACAGTATGTGTTTGCATTATTCCTGTTATTTAATGTATTATAACTAAGATAAATCTACTGACTTCCTAGCAACAAGGCATGCCTAATCTTTTTCTCCACCTAATGGAGGAGGTGAATACATAAAGTTCAAACCCCTCAAGACAAAAGACACACACCTGCAAGAGCTAGCTAGATTCAGAATGTGCTAAGTCTTTACAACAGAATCAAGCTAATCGGAATTAAACTTTTGACTAATTAAGAGGGAAGTTTTAAGACTTTCATGATTTCAATTCTAGCCTATAAAATATGAAGTGTCTATATCATACTGTCTACATCACACAGGTTTATATACTTAAATCACTAATAAAACTAAAAATATATTGATACAGTAAAAGTCCAATATCATACAGCAAATTACCGAATCAATCTTGTGTACCATATTATACACTTTCAATGATTTATCCCATGCAACTCTGTTTTCAGGTTTGTAGAGGAAATCAGACAGTTTAGTTATTGATTCTGGAATTATTCCTTCAACACGATATCTGCAGTTAACAAAACAGAAAAAAATCAAAATTTAACAAGTTTCATCTAAGCTCAAAATATAATGCTATTATAGTATAAAGTAGGTTAATTTAGCAAATAACAGGAAAGAACATTTGAAAGTAATATCAGCAATTCAAAACACTAATTTCAATTGGAAGTAGCCAGGTTTATTTAAATAAGCACTGCAATAACTAAGTTATTTCAAAATGTATTTTTCTACAAATCTTGTTTATACTGTACTGTAGTTGTCTTTTTAGAGGGGGCTACTTTCTTTTAGGATTTTTCTAAAATCTTTTTCATAAATATTTACCTGCCATATTTGTCATAAGCCAAATGTAATTGATGAGAAGTTTGTGTGGTTACACATTCAGTATCTTTTTTTTTTCTTTTAAAGATTTTATTTATTTGACAGAGAGAGAGACACAGCGAGAGAGGGAACATAAGCAGGGGGAGTGGGAGAAGGAGAAGCAGGCTTCCTGCTGAACAGGGAGCCTGATGCGGGGCTCGATCCCAAGACCCTGGGATCATGACCTGAGCCGAAGGCAGACGCTTAACGACTGAGCCACCCAGGCGCCCCGTAGCCCCAGTTCTTAATTTAAGGATGTAATGTGTCTAAAGCAGTGGTCAGCAAATTTTTCAGGCCAGATGGTAAATAATTCAGGCTTTGCAGGCCACATGATCTATGTTGCAACTATTCAACTTTGCTAGGGTAGCAGTAAAGTAGCCATAGACAATATATAATGAATGAGCATGTCTGTGTTATAATTGAACCTTATTCATAGACAGTGACTTTTGAATTTCATTTATTTTTAACATGTCAGGATTTGGGCAAGTAACTAACCTTTGTGTTTGTCCATCACTTAAATTAGATGTGGTTATCCATCAATGGAATTAAGACAAGATGAGTAAACTGGATTAAAACTCACTATTTAGGAGAAGGTTGTTGAATAAAAGTGAAGTCTGAATAATATTGGCTGTACTCTTCTCCCTGTTAATGATTCTTTCCAAACTGAGGGGATAGTTTTAAGTAAAATCAAAATTAAAAAAAAAAAAACTCTAAAAAGTTAAAAGTCCTGGGAGAAGTGAGATAAAAACCAAATACTATTATTAGTCTAAATAATTGTCATATTTATGAATGGGTCTTCCTCTAAAACTTTGTTTTTATGATTTGGCAAATAAATAAGGAATTCATTAGACTATTTCTTTGTACGTTAATTTCTCTTTAAAAGCTCAGTTAGTCCTTAATTTTCTTTATGAGATATCCTCAAATTTCCTTACTATGTAATGTTTCCTTCCTTCAGATCTACAAAGTTTTTAAGAGTTCATTATTAAGCTCTGAATAAGATAGTGAGAAAACAACCTGGATAATTATCAGGTCCTGTGAAAAAGAAGTCAGATATAATACAGTTAAAATTTTTTTTTTTAAGATTTTTTTTTTTTTTTTAATTTAACAGAGATAGCGTAAGTAGGCAGAGCGGCAGACAGAGGGAGAGGGAGAAGCAGGCTCTCCACCGAGCAGGGAGCCCGATGCGGGGCTCGATCCCAGGACCCTGGGATCATGACCTGAGCCGAAGGCAGATGCTTAACCGACTGAGCCACCCAGGCGCCCCAATACAGTTAAAATTTAAGTACAAAACTATGAAGGGATTTGTATATGCTACCATGGATTTTTTTTTATTAATCTGTTCTCTCTCTTTAATTATACTATAAACTTTGAGGATAAAACTTTTTTTTTTAAAGATTTTATTTATTTTGACAGAGAGAAAGAGAGAGTACAAGCAGGGGGAGTGGCAGGCAGAGGGAGAGGGAGAAGCAGGCTCCCTCAGCAGGGAGCCCGATGCAGGACTCAATCCCAGGACTCTGGGATCATGACCTGAGCCGAAGGCAGACGCTTAACCATCTGAGCCACCCAGGTGCCCCGTGGATAAAACCTTTTTGTATTTCTAACTAATATATACAGATCTTCCTTGATTTATGATGAGGTTACACTGAGATAAACCATCATAAGTCAAGAGTATCTTAAATTGAAAACGCATTTAATACACCGAACTAACATCATAGCTTAGCCTCGCCTGCGGTAATCTGACACAAAGCCTATTTTATAAGAAAGTGTTGACTATCTCATGTGATTTAGGGAAAGGTCCCTAATATACATATAAGTTTATCAATATTTGAGGATTTGTGATTTTTCCCTATCTACTATTTAGGACAGGGTTTGGCAACCTATGGTCTATAGGTCAATCTAGCCTACTTCCTGTTTTTGTAATTAGTTTTACTGAAACACAGCCATACTTATTCATCAATGTATTGTCTGTGTACTAATGTTAGTGCCCTTGTGCTGTAATAGCATGAACATTTATTGTCTATTTATGTACTGTGTTTCTATGCTATAATGACAGAGCTAAGTAGTTGTAACAGAGACCACAGCAGCTACAAAGCCTAAAATATTTACTTACTCTCTACCCCTGGTTTAGGCTGTCTACTCAGTGGCTGATTTGTTTATTTTCCAGTCATTTGTAAAGGTGAGAAAAGTATAAGTTACAGGTATTATATGACTACAAGGCAGAAATTATTTATTTTGCTTTTTGGAAGATTATAAAACATAGTTAAAGTGGTGTCTTGGGGAGAGGGTAGACTACTAGTCAGAAATTACCTTATCTTAATTCACTAATTGGAGGTCTATTAGAGTTAGTGGCTTTTAAAAATATGTAAACATCAAGCCTCTCTGAAAACACAAAACATTTATGTGTCTTGAGTACTTGAGCCTATCACTCAATGAGCAATTTAGTATCTACTGTATTCAAGGCTCTTCAGAGATATCAATTTTGTCATACTTGAATCTAAGAACTATATTCTTATATCTATTGATCGTTAAGATGAACAGTTCACTAGATATTTTACTATGATCTATAATAAAGCTTTGTTCTCATTATACGTGAAGTGATCTCAGGTCAAATTAAAAATATTTTAACTCTTTTCTCTTGTCTTTTACATTTTCTGACAAACTTTAGCTGGTATATGGAAAAACTGATAGATTGGAATACATTGTTACACTTTTTACAGACCATACATTTCATGAAGCTTTCAGGCTGCAATGGAAACCTTTTAGTATGTGTGGATTTGTATCAACACACTAATTTTAATGTTTCCAAATCACTTTATAGCCTTTTATGATTTTTGTGAATGAATGCCAAAAGAGTAACTAGAAGGATGAGGGGGGGGAGAAAAATAATGTAAAGTGTCTATTTTGGCACACTAGAATGGCAAACTTGGGGAAGCATCTGTAAGATGATAAAATAGTCACAGGCTTTTAGTGATCATATTTTTGTCATATCCTATGTGATATTAGAGTTGGGGGTGGGACTTCCAGAGTAGCTGTGTGAGGATTTTAGTAAACCCTCCTCCATTGTGAAATAACTGATGAAACTACTTTAAGAAACAACAATTTAAATTCCCTAGAAAATGACCTAAGGACATTCAGGAAATGGAGAAACATTCATTCAAAAAAACCTACTAAATCTAGGTAAGAAAAGAGTCTGTAAGTCACCAACCCTTATCTGTACCGATTGAGCCACAATCAGCTTCTAGGCAACACCTTCTCACCCCTGAAAGCCAAAGAGGACCTCCCTCTCCCCACTAATTCCCAGTCTGAGCTATGGTTTCATCCTAGGAGGGGTGGGATACTGACATCTCTCATTCTTGCACCCCCCAGCTCATGCTGCATACTCTATGCCCAGTAGGCACTGCTGAGAAGACTGGGGTTTCATTATCCCCACCCAGAGTTTACTGATAGGGTGAACTCTGTCCAATGCAGTAAATACTGGGGCTTATTTCCCCTCCCCCCTACAAGAGGGGCAAGCTGAAGTCATGGTACCATTTCTCCCCAATGCCACCCTCACATCCCCTTCCTCCTCATGGATGGAGGTGTCACTCAGCTCCAGTAATAGTGCATAGGTTCTGCTCAGGGGCAAAGGCAAGACGAAATGAGCTGGCAGCATCTCAGCTGTGGCTGAGAAAATGGATTTCATTTGGAACAAAATGTGGAGAAATTTTTGAAAAAAAATACTTTGTTAGTGAACAATTAGAAGAATTATGTGGAACTAATGCAAAAGCACAAGAAGACCAGCCAGAAGTAGGGAGAGATACAGTTAGATGAATAACATAAGATCACGCTCATCTCTGGCAGGGGGGTTCGGGTGTGGAAGGCTGTGTATATGCAGTAGACTGCCCTGGCTCAGAGCAAGTAGAGTTGATATCTTATGTTGCACCTATTCAAGATATTAGAATGGAGGTATGAGGATGCTTTTACTCAGAGCCATCAGAGCAGATGCACTAGGCTGCCCCTATTAGAGTAATTAGAATGGATGTACTAGGATACCCCTACTCAGAGCAATCAGAGTGGATGTATGGGCTGACCCTATTTAGAGCAATCAGAGTGCACGTACCAGGCTGCTCCTACCTAGAGAAGAGGGGATGTACTTGGCTGCCCCTACTCAGAGCAATCAGATTAGATGTACTAGGCTGCCTCTATGCAGAACAGTCAGAGTGTATACACTAGGATGTCCCTACTCAGAGCATTCTGATTGGATGTATCAGGCTGCCACTACTATGGAGTAATCAGAGTTAATGTGAAAGACTGCCCACTCAGAATAATTATACTGGATGTACCAGACTGCTCCTATTCAGGAATAATCATACTAGATGTACTAGGCTGCCCCTACTCAGAACAATCATATTGGATGTACTAGGCTGCCCTTCACAGAAGCATTCAATGCAAGATAAGGGTTGGTGACTTACAAGCATTTTCCAAACTGAAAACTTCAACAAAGAGCGGAAGTCTTACTGGCTTAAGAGACTGAAATATAACATCTGGCACATAATATATTCTGACCACCTTAAAATAAAATCATACTCTTTGCTGCTGTTCTGGAAGAATGTCTGTATGCCCACGACCGTTCCCTCTGTGGAGTGATTGGTTACAGAACTTCCAAGCTAGCTGTCCCTGGCTAAGTGCAGGACAAAATCATAAAACTGCTGAATTGTGAAAACAGTCTGTAAGCCATACACAGATCTAACTGTAAAGGGTAAAAATTTTACTAGTTTGGGGGTCTTAAGCACAACTTGTGATCAATAAACAGCTTATGTTGACCCCTCCTATAGGTTAAAAGATCAAAACAAGGAAAAAAGTGATTTTGATAACATATGATGATCTATTTGCATTAATGTGATATCATGAGCAATGAATGAACAACTCTTAAGAATAAGATTAAAAATGTCAGCACAATTTCTCAGTGTAGTTATATTTGAAATAACAGGATCCTCAAAAGTATCCTCAAAAGCAGCTTTCAGAAAACATTACATATATCAGCAAGAGAAGTAAATTGGGGAAATAAACTTTATTTTTTAGTGGTTCATTTAATGTAAAGGTGAAATGTTTGAAAGGCCACAAAATACTACTGTGATCAAGAAAATACCAATCTGCTTTTATAGTAATTATTTCTTGAGGTAGAAATTTCCTATCTTAATGAATTATTCACTTGAAAGACTTTTTTTCCTGATTGTCTTTGAAAATGATTATTAGGTGGTACATAACTGCTCTAATTTATTTTTTATTTTATTTATTTATTTATTTATTTTTAAAAGATTTTATTTATTTATTTGAGAGAGAGAGAATGAGAGAGAGCACATGAGAGGGGGGAGGGTCAGAGGGAGAAGCAGGCTCCCTGCCGAGCAGGGAGCCCGATGCGGGACTCGATCCCGGGACTCCAGGATCATGACCTGAGCCGAAGGCAGTCGCTTAACCAACTGAGCCACCCAGGCGCCCTGCTCTAATTTATTAATATCACATTTCAACCCAGTGACTTTATAATTAATTTCTATTTCCTGATCACTAACAAGCAATGTTATAGCTAATGAAGCAGCACTGAATTCTAGATACATCAATGCCACTGAATTCAAAACAACTATCAAAAGGAAATTGTACTCACAGATTTCCATGGAATTTTTTAGAAGCCTTGCTGGAAACAGTTATCTTTTTCTCAAAGGGGAATAAAAATCCAGAAATAAATTAGCTGTCAGATACAGAAAAAAAATAAAAATAAATACAAACAAACAAAAAGTAAAAATATATTTTTTGGTTATAAAAATATTTTTAGAAGTCTTTTTGAATCACTTCTCATTAAAAAATAAACTCTTGAAACATATTTAACTTGTTTTCTTACTGAAGTCTTAACCACTTTCCAGCCTGATGTGTCTTGACTGTATTCTAAAACTTCTTGAGCAGTTTCTTGGGCAAGTGCCTTATAGTCCATCTACCTGCAAAGTTGTAAAAACAGACAACTGATAAGAATATAACTATACAAAACAATTTTTAAATGCTGTATTACATTTTAATACTATTTCTACAGTATCTGTTACATAGTAATGAACAATAGCTACTTATTTTTTGTTAAGTTTTTACTTAATAATTGCTAAGTGTGTGAATGCATGAATTCCTTCTTCCTTCTTCATAATCTTTCAAATGAGAAAATGTGTACAGTACAAAGAGCAGGCTTTGGACTCAAAGAGACCTGGGTCAAATCCTGTCTCTGCCACTAGTTGTGAACCACATTATTTAATATTTCCATTTTTCCATTTTCTGGGATAATAACTAACTCTGTAGAATTAATGTGAGGATTAAATGAGATAATGCATTTAAATGTTCTCGCCTGTTGCCTGGGACATAATAGTTATTCAATAAATCATTAATATTTCCAATAGCTTAATCATGCTTCCTTTCTCTTGTAAAGCATCATAATCTGTTGATCATGTGTTCTTGGGAATTAGTCTTTTTAAAGTGAGGGCAATGGCAGTAAATGATCTGACATTTGGCTTCCTCTCCAAAGGCAACTCCTACCTGTCTTCTCTTCCACCTCAGCTCCAATCATATTGACCTGGCTGTTCCTCAAATACAACGAAGCATCTTCTTACCTCAGGATCTTTGTACTTGCTATTCACACTTGGCTTGTAACATTCTTTCCAAATGTGAATGACAGATTCCTCTTCATTAGTGTCTTTGTTTAAATGTTTCCTCTTGAGACAGGATCAAGTTCGAACCAATTCAATATGAACATATTTACGGAACCTTACTAGTGATTAGGTACTGTGGTAGGTGTGGCAAAAACAGTTGAATAAGATACTATTTCTGTTCTGAATGGGTTCAAGAAACTGGAGTCTCATTGGTCCTTTGGTTCATTATCTAGTTGTCAGTTAGGGTGGTTGTATGGTGGAAAGAATATGACAACACACAGCTGGATTCAAATCCTAACTTTGCCACTCACCACATACTATATTATTTTGAATAAATTGCTCAACCTTTGAACTTCAATTTTTACATGTATAGATTGGGGATGGCAATACCTATCTCATGGGGTCATTATAAGGATTAAGTGAGTTAATAAATGCAAAAGTGATTGAAACAGTGTGGGACCCCTTCTTGATGATCAGAAACATTAGTTTCTTTTCTTGAAATGACACATTTAAATCTACCTTTTAAAAAACTCTCCAAAGAGCTGCCTCAATAAAACTTCTTAAAGTTTAATTATCAGAACCATGTCTTAATTAGCTCTCACTTAAAGCTCTAGGTTGGATCATAAATCCACTTTCTTTTTTTTTTTTTTAAAGATTTTATTTATTTGACAGAGAGAGACACAGTGAGGGAGGGAACACAAGCAGGGGGGAGTGGGAGAGGGAGAAGCAGGCTTCCCACTGAGCAGGGAGCCCGATGTGGGGCCGATCCCAGGACCCTGGGATCATGACCTGAGCCGAAGGCAGACGCTTAACCGACTGAGCCACCCAGGCGCCCCATAAATCCACTTTCTCTTGTTTAGTTCTCCAGCAAGGCATAACACCTAGTTGACATCTATATTTGAAAAGCTTTAGAAAACCATTACAACTCCTTTTTCCTAGTAGACTTTTGGTTTCCTTACCTTTCCTAATAGATCTAGTCCAGAATTTTAATAATTATTGGGACTCTTCTCCAAATCCTTGTGGAGATCTCCATATCTCTTAACCTGTGAAGGAACAAAGTAGAATTATTTTGATCCATGAATTAAGTCAATATATTTGATCACTTCCTTTACATTTTCTCCGTGTCCTTTGTTTTTACTTTATGTCCTCATTAGGAAACATTTGGTATATATGCCCAGGATGAAATAAAAAGGCAGTAAGAGAAATGTTAATAATTGTGTTTATGAAAAGAACCTTTAAGAAATTATCTTAAAGAAGGACAGGTTAAAAAAACATTCAGTGGAATGTAAATAAAGATGGCTAACTTTTTTAGCTCATGCCATTAACAGTCCTTGGCTAGTCCCTGACCTGTGCTTGTCCCAGCACATATAACTCAGTTCTTTATTTCCAATCAGCAACATACTTGATATTGAGGGATCTAGAAAAGGCACCAATTATTGGAACATAGCACTAGAGTATAAATTCCTGCAGGGACTTCTACTCATTTTCAAATCACTAGCACTCACTGCCACAACAAATGTGTTTAATTGAGCCACTTAACTGAATTTTATAGCTTGTGGACTTTTTCATTTGCTAAGAAAAAAGGAAAGGCTAGTTTAGTGGGCCAGGGAGGGTGAAAAGAGAACAAAGAGCAAGCCTACAGTCGCATTACCTGGTGATGTAACATCGGATGAACTGGAACATATTCAGGTAGAGTAATGGTCAAGGATATCTTCACCCAGAGGGTCAGTGGAAAATAAACATAAACCAATATTGAGATGGCATCTTTTTTTGATACACCACTTGGTTGAAACTGGATTCTTCGCACCTCATATCCTGTCCCAGCCTCGTAGACAGAGTCACACATGTTGTTAGTGGGTCTTTACATCGGTTTGGATAATCTCCCTTTTTCTGGGCTGCCTGACTGGGTCCCCAAATCCGTGCTGGGTCACTGCCATTCTTCCCTGGGAATCAAGGTCCCCAAGGAATTTGTTAAATCCCATCCCTGGCCAAACTCCCTCCTCCAATCCCGCATCTGCTCGCACGGAGTGTGAGGGGCCGGCAGCCAGACCAGAAGGGCCCGGCGCAGGGATGGGATGTGGAAGGCACTGAGAAGAGAGGGAAGGATGTGGTCTGGGGAGCTCCAACCCCGGGTGGAGGTGGCGTCTTATCCTGGGAGGGGGTGCTCTGAAAGCCGAGAGGCCGAAGTCAAAACGGCAGCCGCCAGCGCCCCCGAGTCTCCTTCCCCACCTCATCCCCTCACACACTCCCGGGGAGCCCGCAGAGGGAAGCTCAGCCTGTCGTCAGCGCCGAGTGGCCCCAAAGAGCGGTGACGGAGGTGGGGAGGACGTGCGGGGCAGCGACGCAGATGCAGTCCGGAGACACCCTCCCACCTCCACCCCAGAAAGATGAGGAGGGAGAAACTACATTTCCCAGCATGGAGTGCTACCAAACGCCCCGCGGCACCCCCTTTCCCCAGCGGCCCCCGCCCCTCGCCCCGCTGCCCCAGGGGCCGAGCGCCACGCATGCGCACCGCAAGCTAGCGCCATGTTGGATCAGTTTGAAAGCGAGCGCGGGCGTCGCGCTCGGCTGTGACGGCGGAGCAGGCTTCGAGCAAGCGGAGCCTGAGGCGGGGCCGTGTCCGGGTCGGGGATGCTTTGTCGCGTCTTCCGTCCGGTAACAGGCGCGGACTTGTGGTGGAGAGTTGTGGACGTGTGCGTTTTTATCTCTTTTGGAGGCTTGGTCGGTGAGTTCGGCAGGAAAAGGTGGTGTATTTTCAAGAGGCGCCCCATCCTTTGACAGCCCGAGGGAAAGGCTAGACAAAGAGTGGCGTGGAGGGAAGAGGAAGATGTCTCCTGAGGGAATGCGCGAGCGGACATTCCCCGTAGGAAGAGAACATCTTTATCGGGAGGCTCCCGAGAGGGGGAGGGTCCCGGACGAGACGGAGGGCCTTTTGAGACTCGAGGCGTCAATTGAAGAGGGCGGGGCGGGAGGGGGCTTGGGCTTTAGGGGCTGTCACCTCGGAAGAACTCCGTCCGCCCACGGGGGAGCCCCCGCTTGCTGCCTAATAAATGGTTTCTGGGTGGAAGTACCTAACTGAAGCCTGTGTCTGTTACTGCCGGGGGTGCTGCAATCCCGAAGGGGGTGTTTCCTAGGTAAGGGCGGAAGGGTTGAACCCCGACGCGTGGGGTGGGGAAAAGATGCTCTCGTGCAGGGGCGCCAGCGATCTTCGCTTTCCGGCTTCATTAATTATTCTCTTTCTGTTGTAGAATAAACAAGTAAATGTTCGGTTTCAAAACATAAATCACAGAGCTGTTGTTTCTAGGAAGTTGATCCTTTCCTGTGAGCTGTACCCATTGTTTATTTAACACTGAACATTCTGTTTTTGAATCAAAGGTAGTTGAAATTTGCCGTTCGTTTAACATTTTATTCTTCGGAATGATGGATTTCCTTTTGGCTATAGGAACGGAAGTGTTTACGGAAGAAATGGTAAGATGCATTGGATTTGTTTCCAAATAATCCTATGGAGGAAGTGGAGAGAAGTGGGTGGATAAAAGTTGGGGTATGTTGGTAATGGTTTGAATAAGGATGATGGGTGCATAGGGTTTTATTAAACCATTCGTACTACTTTTGTATACTTTTGGAAGCTTTCCACAATAAAAATTCATTGTGGATTTTCTTTCTGCCTCCTGTGAATTAAAATAGATGTTATTACCCACTTACTGAGAACTGTAATCCAACAGCTTTATCTTTTAGAGGTTTGTTTTTGTTTTTAAAATAAGATTGGTGACCTGTACTGTGTTGGAATAAGGGAGAAAATGTTTGGTCAAGCAGTTATTCACTTGAGAAAATTTAGACATCATTAGTGAAAGGGGTAAAGAAAGAGCAAAGCTGACTTAGTCTAGCCATTCTTCAGAGATTTACCAACATCACAGCATTCAGGGAAATCAAAGAGGCTCAATAACCGTTATCCTGTGTTCTGCTGCTGCTTCCACTGACTGCTGTCAGCTCTCTTGCCAAGGCAGTGCATGCTCTAAAGCTGAGGCAGGAAGATGTTTTACTCTGTCTTGAAATGGAAAACTTTCAGTATTTTAAAGTCAAATTTGATAGTTATTAAGATTACATTAAAAGTTACATTAAAAGTTGTTATAACTTAAACATTCCCAAAATTATAGACCAAAGTTAAACGTATTAACTTTATAACATTATAGGGTGTATTAAGTCCTAGACATTAACATTAATTTTTCATTTTTAATACAGAAGATCCATTTCCACTGATTTAATTTTTTAAAAGAATGTCACATCATGTACTGAAGTCTTGTTACTTTTTAGTTTTTCAAATGTAGATCCTATTACTATCTTAAGGTAGACAGGAATTCTCTCAATTTTAGTAATTGAAAATCAGTAAGATGAATATGTTGTCAATTATCTAAGTCTCTTTTAAAAGAGAGGGTGAATCTGTTTAACGTAAGTGGAAATGGTAAGGATACTGCCATAAATGGTGAGAAAATGATTAGCAGTGTTGTTTTAGGAAAAGAGCATTTTGCTAGCTCAGTAAACTTGGTAGTTTATTTCTTTATACTAAATATTGTAAATTATTTTGTTCTTGAGTTTTCCTGGGGGAAAGGGTTGGCTAAAGTTACATATTGGCATTTACAACATTGAAAGTGGATATTCTTTTCTGTTGTTTCTTCTTGTTTCTAATACCTCATTTGATGCCTTTAAAAATTTATTGAGCACCTACCATCTGTGATGCATGATAGTAGGCTTATGAAATGAAAAATATTCTGTATAGGAGAATGTTAGGTATTGTGATGTCATAGACTCTGTCCCCGTAAGAAAGACCGTGCCTCAGTAGTTTTTAGGGCTTAAAAATAGTGAGGACTCTTCCCCAAGTACTATTCTCAGATAATTATGTATACAAAATTTCAGGAACATAGTAGGTACTCAATAAATGTTTCTAAATCAATGATGAAGGAATTCAAGGTAATTACAGTAATAGAAAATCTATAATGTGCATTGCCTTAAAAGGATGATAGAAATGGATTTTATTCTTTAAAGAAGATTATAAAAAGTTTACATGTTTAGTAATTTCTCTCTGTATGGCTGTTATTCCTTTTAATGGAACTGTAACCTGTTGTTTTTGTATTACAGTTTTTAAGAGAAGTGAATAGAAATAAACCATTTTGAGGAAGCCATGGCAAAATCAATTACAAAACACAGAGTTTGTTCTCGGCAATCTTCAGTATCTTCTCTGTTAGCAAGCTGCAGCCTGAGTGGTAGTAATTCCTCTAACTCTGATGGCTCTTTTCAGTATAAGGATAAACTGTATAGTTCTGCATCTCAGGCTCTACAGGCCTATATTGATGATTTTGATTTAAGCCAAATGTATCCTGGTGCAAGCACTGGAAAGATTAACATTGAAAGATGTTCCACTAATATGCCAGAATTCTCCAACTATATTTATAAACCAAAGAATGGTATGCTTTTATTTTTTATTTATTTTTATTTATTTATTTATTTAGTCTATTGATTTAAAGCATTTGAGAGATGTAGCCTTGAAAAACTAGACACTTTTTTTTGTTGTTGTTCCTTTGGGGTAAAAATGACTTTATAATATTGAGGTCTTGATATTTTTCTTAAATGATTCTGTAATTCTCTGGATCTCAGGAATTTTCAGCTAAAAGCTTCTTGTGACCTTGGAGGGAAGGTGATGACTGTAACTAATAACAGCAGGTGGTTGATCCTAAACCCTTAAGCCATTTTATTATAGCATAATGGAAACAGCATTGACTTGGTGGTTCTAGGTTTCATTAACGAGCTTAATGACTTTAAACAAACTTGTCTTTCTGAATTTATACTTGATTAATCCCAATTGACAGAATAAGACTCTATTAGTCTTCCTGATCTGTATTCTGTGGGACAATAATATAAGATGTTAAGAGTTTTTCCTTGAGGGGCGCCTGGGTGGCTCAGCCGTTAAGCGTCTGCCTTCGGCTCAGGTCATGATCTCAGGGTCCTGGGGTCGAGCCCCGCATCGGGCTCCCTGCTCTGCGGGAGGCCTACTTCTCCCTCTCCCACTCCCCTTGTGTTCCCTCTTTCGCTGTGTCTCTCTGTCAAATAAATAAAATCTTTAAAAAAAAAAAAAAGAGTTTTTCCTTGATAAGCCTTCCACAAGGACAAGTTTGGAAAATGCATCTGTTGATAACCCAGGTAACACTTTACTAAGTACTTATGGAATGGCCCTAGTATGGAAAAAATTTGCATTCAACTCTCAGAAGTATGTGGGCATTGTATTCCAGAAGAGTATTAGAACAGATGTTCTCTTTGTGTTAATGCTGTTGCAGGTTTAGTATGCAGAAAGCAAACTATTTTTCCACCTAGTTTAATAGCATATTTTTCTCCTAAATTGCAGCCAGTGTTGAGTGACCAATAGTAATGTGAGTGTATTAGTGCATCAGGTATGTCTAGATGAAAAAAGTTGAAGAAACAGTAAATTAAAGAAAAGGGAAAATTTAAGAGTTTGAGAGAAAAGTGTAGAACTTAGTTAAAGTAAATTGGAGAGATGGGAGGAAAAAGCACATTGTATTTCATCAACCTATACCTTTTATACTTTCAATCAAAGTTTTAGTGAAGATAAAGGGAAGCAGCAAGAGTGATTCTTAAATTCTTAATTCTGTTTACTGTTGACTGTTATGAAGTATTGTTATATGTAATAGGAAAATAAACAGAACTATGCTTTGTTTTTCAGCTTTTGAAAATCTTGATCCCAAAAAATGCTCCTCTTCATCCTGTAGAAGAAAGACTGTTAATGACATAGACTCCATTAGCCTAACAACTGATGATCTATTAAAACTTCCAGCAGATGGATCATTTTCTTTAACTTGCATTGGATCAAGTCACCGAATTAGCAAGAAAAACAAGAAAGGCATTCGAAGACTGAGTTCCTCGGATACTGAAAAGAATCAAAATTTTCGAGAACCTTCCACTCCCATGTGCAAAGATAACTTAGTTACTCCTGTTGTATACACAAATATAAATGGAAAGCAACGTGGTAGGCTAAAAAAAACAAAACTTGTGAATAAGACTAATAAGTGGGTTTCTGAACCATCTTTATCATTTTCCAAGAAGTTGTCTTTCAAAGACAGTTCAGAACACAAACTTGAAAAGAATTATCCAAGATGGCTCACTAGCCAGAAATCTGACCTTAATGTTTCAGGAATAACTAGTCTACCTGATTTCACATACCCAGTCTGGCTCCACCATCAAGACTTGCTACCTGATACAAATAGTCAAAGGATTTCTAAAATATTTAAAGAAGATCATTGTTCCCCTAGACATAGTTACCAGGCACAAAGAACTTCTCGACTTATGAATAAATTAGACAGTTTTGAATATTCTTTTGAACCCTCAAACATTTCAGACTCCTTGAGTGATGATAAAGGATTAGTTAATGAATATAAATGTGATTCTGAACATAGCCAGTGTCAATGTGAGAATCCAGTTCTCCCAGGACAAACCAAAAAGCCATTCAGTGGTAATTGTTTTGTTTTGTTTTTAGAGAATTTTTTTTTTTTAAAGATTTATTTATTTGAGAGAGAGAGAATGAGAGAAAGAGAGCATGAGAGGGAGGAGGGTCAGACGGAGAAGCAGACTCCCTGCCGAGCAGGGAGCCCGATGCGGGACTCGATCCCGGGACTCCAGGATCATGACCTGAGCTGAAGGCAGTCGCTTAACCAACTGAGCCACCCAGGCACCCTGTTTTGTTTTGTTTTTAAGAACCAAAGGAAGTGCTGTAAATTTGACCTAATGTCTAGGAGCTTTTATGCTATATTCTTGATGTAATGATCAGATGATAAATCTTTTGAACACTTATGGTCTTCATTTCCATAGCATTTTGTGCCTAGGAAATGTCTTTTCTCCCCTTTTCTTCTTTGAAATGTCATATTAAAAAAGTTTATTGTTGCAGTTATGTGTATATTCCAAATTATCTGAATTCTTATTTGTTGGCTTTGAGATTTTGCTGTGCTTTTTATTTATTTTTTCTCTTGAATTAATTTAATCTTTTAAATTAGGTGACAAAATTGAATTGCTTATCCTGAAGGCCAAGAGAAATCTAGAGCATTGTACTAAAGAGTTACCGAAGTCTACAAAGAAGGATGATAGTCCTTGTTCATTAGATAAACTTGAAGCAGAAAGATCATGGGAAAATATTCCTGTTACTTTGTACGTAAGTTACGATGGAAAAATTTCCTGGTTTTCCAAATAAAAAAATTTCATGTGAACAGCTGATTTATTTTTTAAGTAATTCAATGATAATTAACAATAATAATGACGTTAGTTGTATAGAGCATTGCTTTGTGTTGTTTCTTTAAATTGCATTTTTCAGTTGTTACAAGATGGTGTAATGTTTCATAACCTTAGGCACATTCTATAACTTTCGCCTTTGTTACATGTTTCTTGTGTTGCACTATAAAATACTGATTTATGTTTAATATGAAGAATCATAGCCCAAAGCAACTATTTTGCATTTGAGGATATAAAATTCTTGTTATTTTCTTTTTACTTTAAGTTTTTTCTCCTTCTATATTCTCTCCATATATGGAGCTATGCAGTTATCCATTCCTTTTCATTTACATTTTACTTTCTCTTAGTTATTTTCCTTAAACAGTGGTGCAATTTTTGTATGGTCTGTGGTATAAATTTTTGTAGTTTCTAAGATTATTTTCATTTGTGTGCTTAACCTTCCTATGACATAGCTTCTCAGAATAATTTAAATAGTGTTTACCTAGAAACCTATGAATGTGAGTGTGGAGTAAGAATTAAGCTTAGGTAGGAAAGCTTTTTTCCTTAGGGATATTATTACATCTGAACTCATCAGAAATGCATTCTTGGTAACACTATATCCTGCCTTAGGCTCTGAAAATTTATCATCTTCTGTTGTCTAAACTTTCTTTCTGTTGTAGTCTGTTATAGACAGAGTCTGTTAATTCCTGTATCCATTTTTTTTTTTATCACTTCTCAGTTGAACATCTTATTTTTTTGAATATGGACACTGAATATAATTCTGGTTAGGAATCCCAGCCCTGTGACTTCTTTGCTGACACCTTGTACAAGTTATACTTCTGCTTTTTACAAATTACTACTGCTTTGTACAAATTCTACTATGTACAAGTTACTTCTGCCTTGTATAAGACCTTATATAAGTTCTTCTTCTACTTGGGGTTGCTGTGAGAATTCGTTTGATTAGAAAATATATACAAAGTACTTAGAACAATTTCTGACTTTTGATGAGCTCTGTTGTAATTGTTAATAGTGGTGATGATTATCCAGAATATTTTTTTCCATATTTAGCTTCATTTCTCAATTGTTGGTTCAATAGTATCTTTATTTTTTAAAACTTGGGTTAATAACTAGCTCACTTAATTCTTAAACTTATTTTCTAATTTCTTATTTTCTTGTCCGTTGGTCTTTGTGAAGTACCATAACTATAATACTTTGCTTTCACTTGCAACCAAAATGGGTGAGCAGATAGTATAAGAGGTATTTAAGAGTAAAATTTTTGAATGCATGTAGTGTATTATGTGATTAGATAATATAATTTACACTTGTATGATTATTACAATCATTGGTTTGGCCCAGTACCTTGTGTATAGAAGTTGGCTTCTGGAAGATTGAATTCATATTATGATGGGTACGTTTGTACATAAAGTGAATGATGGTCTGTGAGGAGAAGGAATTAGACCTGACCTCAGTGTGATGTTGACAACTTATTGTCAATCTATCATCAAAACAAAAATTGACTAGGAAGTACTCAAGGTAGTGTACTAGAAGGTAGAACACAATCACAGTCAGATAATTACTTTTTTTGTTTGTTTATTTAACATTTTTATAATGGAAAATTTCAAAGAAATACAAAAGTAGAAAAATAGTATAATGAATCCCTATGTACCCCACACTTATCTTCAGTAATCTGGTAAATGCTTTTTGATGGTAGAGGATGGATGTGCAAACTCTTTTGGTAAAGAATGGGCAAAAAGACTACTTGGGAGCAAGAAAAGCTCATAGTAAGTTACAAATCAAATGAGTCAATAATGAAGTATTGTTAATTACTAAGAAAAATTAGAATTGTGACATTTAAATGTTAGAGAAAGATTCTTAGGTATCTGAGCACTTGAGTTAGAAACATTTTATTTATTTTTATTTTTTATTTTTTATTTTTTATTTTTTTAAAAGGTTATTTATTTATTTGTCAGAGAGAGAGTGAGCACACACAAGCAGGGGGAGCGGCAAGCAGAGAGAGAGCAGGCTCCCTGCTGAGCAAGGAGCCCTATGTGAGACTCCATCCCAGGACCCTGGGATCATGACCTGAGCCAAAGGCAGACATTTAACTGACTGAGCCACCCAGGCGTCCCTAGAAACATATTTTATATTGACATATGAATAAGAGAGAGAATGATTTTATTTATTCTCTGTGACTAATAGAATTTGTTTTGGGAAAATTCTGACTTGCTTGGGTTGCCCTTTGCTCTACTATACCCTGAAACATCAAGAAATAGGGGCGCCTGAGTGGCTCAGTCATTAAGCATCTGCCTTCAGCTCGGTCCTGATCCCAGGGTCCTGGGATTGAGCCCAGCTTTGGGCTCCCTGCTCCGCGGGAAGCCTGCTTCTCCCTCTTCCACTCCCCCGCTTGTGTTCCCTTCTCTCGCTGTGTCTCTTTCTGTCAAATAAATAAAATCTTAAAAAAAAAAAAAAAAGAAAAGCAACATCGAGAAATAAACTAATATTTATTGAGCATCTATTACATGTTCCAGGTACATAGAGTTAATTTATGCAGTACTTCTGTAAGATAAGTGGGACTACAAATGTAAAACTGAAATTTAGATAAATAAATTACATATCATCACATAGTGAGTGGGATTGGGATTGGAACTCCGGAATTTTAATTTCAAAATTGATCTTTTCCCCACTGTAATCTGTCCTCTTTGTTAATGCCAGTTCTGGAGGGCAAGTCCTATTGCTTTGACATGGAAGAGCATGTAACTGCCATTCCAGTAGAAACTCATGTATTTGTGGGGGGTTTTAACTATCATTGGGTGACAAACCATGTCTATTTGGAAAAATGTACTGCTTATTTCAAACAAACAAGATTTTGGAGTATAGCCTGTATTTGAAGGCTTATTTATTTAGTTAAAGACTAATGTTTTTACTTTCTTCATAGTTTTTCCTTAAAGCTTTAAAGGAGAAACAAGGAGATAGGGAAGGTTAGATTCTGGTATCAGTTTAGAGAGAAGATGAGGGAATTACAAAGCAAAATCAATATGAATCATATCTATAATGGTTGTTTCTTGGTGACTATTTTTGTTTAAATGATAACCATTCAGTTATACACTAAGTTTTATGAATTGGGAACTTAATTACTGTCTTGTATCCTTAAATCCTATTTAGCAAATCTCCTGTTCCTGTTAATTCTGATGATAGTCCTCAACAAACTTCAAGGGCAAAGTGTGCTAAAGGGTTCCTTGAAGATTTTTTAAATAATGATAATCAGGTGGGTGAAGTTAAATCTTTTTAACTTACTAAAAGAGGATTTTTTAACTTACTAAAAGGATTTATGACTAATACACAGATTTTAATTTCTAAGATGTTAAAAACAAAAACTCATTCAAATTCCCTATTTTTCTTTTTTTCTTTTTTCTTTTTTAAAGATTTATTTATTTGAGGAAGAGAGAGAGACAGAGAATACAAGCAGGGGGAAAGGCAGAGGCAGAGGGAGAGGGAGAAACAGACTCCTGCTGATCTGGGAGCCCGACATGGGGCTTGATCCCAGGATCTGAAGATCGTGGCCTGAGCCGAAGGCAGATGCTTAACCATCTGAGCCACCTAGGCACCCAAATTCCTGCTTTTTCAACACAAGTGCATTAAACCATCACTGCTAGAATTATTGATAATTTTGTTTTAGTATTCTAAAGTAGAGGGACCTGGGATTGAACTCTACAGAGAGCTTAAATTATCATGGTTTTTTTTGTTTTGTTTTTTGGGGCAGTATATAAAGCATATCATTATAGAGTAAGTTATATTTTCCCATACAATGGTTGATTATTGAGAGTTGTGTTTCTAAGAGAAACTGATAAATCTCTATAATTTAGGAAAATAGGAAAATTATTATGCAATTTTACAAAATCAGCATATGTGCATCTTGCAAGTAACCCTAAAATAAAGTATAAATATGTATATGTGCACGTAAGAAATTATATATCATTTGACATAGAAATATAGCCATGGCTGTTAAATATTGAAATCATACAGGGGCGCCTGGGTGGCTCAGATGGTTAAGCGTCTGCCTTCGGCTCAGGTCATGATCCCAGGGTCCTGGGATCGAGCCCCACATCGGGCTCCCTGCTCCTTGGGAGCCTGCTTCTCCCTCTGCCTCTCTCTCTCTCTCTCTCTCTCTCTCTCATGAATAAATAAATAAATAAAAATTAAAAAAAAAAAGAAATCATACTTTTGGGGTCCTGAAATATGGAAGATTTGAGAGGTTAAACACTCAAAGATTAGCTGAAAATTTAATAAAATGAACTCCTTCTGTGAAATTTACTAGAGAAAGTAGAAGCTGTCAGAGTATGTTTGACCTTAGAACTTTGTGTAAGATACTATAGCAGATATTGGGTAAGTGAAGCTTAATTATCAAAAAAAAATTTTTTTTTAAAGATTTTATTTATTTGACAGAGAGAAACAGTAAGAGAGGGAATACAAGCAGGGGGAGTGGGAGAGGGAGAAGCAGGCTTCCCGCAGAGCAGGGAGCCAGATGCGGGGCTCAATCCCAGGACCCTGGGATCATGACCTGAGCCGAAGGCAGATGCTTAACGACAAAATCAAGTATTTTTTTGGCAAATATATCAATAGTAAGCACTTTTTTTAGGAACTGTATCCCTAGTAGTGAGTGAGTAAGAAGAAATCCTTGTGTGTTGTATTTTTTATTCTAATTAGAGAGAAAATTAAACAAAAATATTGTATGTGATATATAAGGGAATACTGTAAATGTTGTGAAGAAAAATTAGTTGGGATAGAAAAATAAGGGTATAATTTTAGCTAGGGTAGTTAAGAATGACCTTTAATGAGCTGATATTTGAGCAAAAATCTAAAATGAGTGAATAAGCCAAATATACATAGGGAAATAACTTTACATGTAGAGGTAATAGTAAGTGCAGAAACTGCAAGGCAGAATTGTATTTGGCACATTCAAAGAATATTAGAGTCCATTAGGGTAGCTTGATCAGAATGAACAAGGGAAAGGATGGTAAGAGGTAAGATGAAGAGGTAACCAGGAACCAGATCATGTAGGGTCTTATAAGTGATGGAATGAAGATTTTGTTTTATTTAGGTGAGATGAGAAGTCACTGGAGGGTTTTGAGTGGAGGAATGAAGTGATCAGATCTACATTTTAAAATAAAAAATGGCAGCTGTGTGGAGCACAGACTTAGAAGGAGCTGGTGAAGGAGCAGGGAACCCAGTTAGGAAACTTCTGTAGTCTTTCTGGATAGGATTGGCATAGGTGGGTACATTGGAGGTAGTCAGAAATGGGTAGACTTTGGCATGTATTTTGAAGGTAGACCTAGTAGGATGGAGATACAATTCAGAGAATGAATCCAAGATGTTTGAGTCAAGCAGCTAAAAGATTGGGTGGTGGCATTTACTTAGGTAAAGAGCACTGGTAGAGGAGTAAATTTGCAGAGGTTCTTTTAAGTTTGAGATGGATGAGTGTTAAATACTAACCAACTGGTCCCTTTTCCCCTGCCAGTACACACACAATCTCACTACACTACCAGATTGTTTTGTTTTATTTTTTTGTTTTTGCTTTTTAAAGATTTTTATTTATTTATTTGACAGAGAGAGAGAGTCAACGAGAGAGGGAACACAAGCAGGGGGAGTGAGAGAGGGAGAAGCAGACTCCCCGCCGAGCAGGGAGCCCAATGTGAGGCTCGATCCCAGGACCCTGGGATCATGACCTGAGCCGAAGGCAGATGCTTAACGACTGAGCCACCCAGGCACCCCTGTTTTGTTTTTAATAATTTTAGATGTAAAGAAGGTTCTTATCACCCTTCTTTCAGCTTCCCTAATGTTATCATCTCACATACCATACTATAATGATCACAAACAAGGAATTAAGATAGGTACAATTCTGTTACCTAAACTACAGACCTTACTCTGATTTCACTAGTTTTTCTACCAATGTCCTGTTCCAGGGTCCAACATTGTGTTTAGTTGTCATGTCTCTTTAATCTACTTCAGTCTGTGACAATTCCTCAGTCTATCCTTGTCTGTCATGACCTTGACACTTTTTAAAGAGTACTGGTCGGTAGGTTATTTTGTAGATAGTTCCTTAATTTGGGTTTGTCTGAAGTTATCTCATGATTAGAATGAAGTTATGCTTTTGGCAAGAATGTGACAGAAATCATGCTATGCGCTTCTCAGTGCATCATACCAGAGGGTTCACGATATACTGATATCATTGATTTACTGATTTGTGTCTTAGTTGGGCTACTGTAATAAATATGCCATAGACCTGGTGGCTTAAACAACAAACATTTATTTCTTACAGTTATGGAGGGTGAGAAGTCCAAGATCAAGGTTCTAGTGAGGTCCTGCTTCCTAGTTTGCAGATGGCCATCTTCTCCATAAGATCTCCCATGCCAGAGAACAGGGAAGAAGCAAGCTCTCTTGTGTCTCTTCTTAGGAGGGCACTAATCCCATTCATGAGGGCTCCACCCTTGTAACCTAATTACCTCACAAAAGTCCTTTCTCCAGATACCATCACATTGGGATTAGGCTTCAACATAAGAATTTTAGGGGGACACATTCAGTCCATAACAATGTGTTAATATAATAATATATGAAATTATAATATGTTAATACTTGTGATGTTAACCTTGAACACTACAGTGTCTACTGTCTCTCCCTTTAGTAAAATTATGGTTTCCCCTTGTAATTAATAAATATGGGGAGATACTTTGACACTGTGCAAATAGTCTCAAAATTTCACTAATTTAAGCATCCATTGGTGGATCTTCTTTTCTTTTAATTGAAATCTTGTAGAATGAAGAACTGTTCCTTCTCCTCCCCATATATTAATTAAATTATTTATATCGATAGGGACTCATAAATAGATATTCTAAGTTTTTAATACAATGTTGTTACTTTGTTGCTCAAATTGTTCCAGTTTTGGCCATAAGGAGTTCCTTCAGGTTGGCCCTGTGTCCTTTTGACATGTCCTCATCCTTTTTTGGAGCACTTCTCTGTGGGGCCATGTTTTTTTAACTGGAAAATGGCATTTAGAAATGAAGATCTGGGCACTAGTTGTGCTTATTGCTACTGGGATGTTATTCATTCTAGACTTTCTTAGCAGGCAGATCTACGAAATATGTATGTTTACTAATCCACACATGCACATCTATATTTCTATATCTGTATATTTTATATGTATGTATAAAATCATGAGTTCATACTGATACCTCTGACTCCAGTCCAGTCCTTCAGGGTTTGTTTTAGCCTTTCCTGTTCCTTATTTGTAACAACTTTCCACTGGTGAGAGTCGTGTCTATTATCCGTAATCCCTTAACTATTCGTGCATTCTTAGCATACACATTTGGCAATTGTTAATCCATATGCCTGTAAGAAACAAATTTACTAACTAGATCACATTATTTATGTATAGTTCTTTTTATCTTAGCCTTACAATATCCAGTCAGAGTACTGCTTTCCAAAGTTACCTTGGTTAATTATTTCTTCCCAACACCTTTCATTGTGGTCATATTGTTCAATTGTAATTCTGTTAGGTGGTTCACTTTTATTGTATATATTGAGTTTAAACCACATCCTATTTGGTTTAAATTATTTGTTTTTTTAATATGTGAAACATTACTATAGTTCTGAGAGAGCTATATAAAAAGATATACTCCGGGCGCCTGGGTGGCTCAGTTGGTTAAGCGACTGCCTTCGGCTCGGGTCATGATCCTGGAGTCCCAGGATCGAGTCCCGCATCGGGCTCCCTGCTCGGCGGGGAGTCTGCTTCTCCCTCTGACCCTCCTCCCTCTCATGCTCTCTGTCTCTCATTCTCTCTCTCTCAAATAAATAAATAAAATCTTAAAAAAAAAAAAAAAAGATATACTCCAAGACATTCACTACCAGGTTTTATTTTTATTTTTTTAAATTTATTTGAGAGAGAGAGAGTGAGAGAGAGAGAGCACAAGAGGGGGTAGGGTCAGAGGAAGAAGCAGACTCCCCACTGAGCAGGGAGCCTGATGCGGGATTCGATCCCGGGACTCCAGGATCATGACCTGAGCCGAAGGCAGTCACTTAACCAACTGAGCCACCCAGGTGCCCTCACTACCAGGTTTTAATGATGAGTCTCAGGACAAATTCTATCAGACATACCAACATTTATTAAATATTCATTAGTGAATGGCACAAATAGTTCATATAATCTGTTTCTCGTAGTTTTCTTTTTGGAACTCTGATCACTAGTTTGCATGAAAAATTCACTCCAGAGGCAGGCTTTTGTAACCCTTATGGTTGGCATCAGGCAGCCAGAAATTCTTCTAAGTCAGTGGCTGGATGGAGGTAATTTAGAGATAATGCTTCAGGTGCTGTCCACAAGAGTCAGGAGTCAGGAGTATAAGGCTAATTGGATCCTTTTTTTTTTTTTAAAGATTTATTTATTTTTATTTGAGAGAGAGAGGGGGAGGGAGGAAGGGAGGGGCAGAGGGAGAGGGAAGGAAGAGAATCCCAAGCTGACTCCCTGACGCAGGGCTCCATCCCATGACCCAGAGATCATGACCTGAGTCAAAAACAAGAGTTGGATGCTCAACCAACTGAGCCATCCAAGTGCCCCAAGGCTAATTGGATCCTTAAGCCCTGTTTATTTTTCTTTATTTTTAAAATTCTGGTGAAATATGTATAACATTATATTGAAGATGTATGTAATATGGAAGATGTAAAAATAAGAGTTTGGTAAGAAGACTTTAAAAAAGTTTAAAAATATCCCTTATAGATTCTCTTAAAAGAATCCTGACCACCTTATCTAGTGCTGTTGCCCTCCTTGAATGCAAGTAAGATCAGTGATAATTGAGGTATGCGTGTTTTTTAGGTAGCAAGGAATGTGTGGCCAATGAATAAGTGAAAAACTAGCATTCGTTGTGTGAAAACATACTTAAAAGTGTTTAGAGAATGCCATATTTGAAATTCTAGTCACTGTTCCGCTGATAACCAGCTTCATTTACATACCCAAAAAGAGCATGTTGGCCTACCTGAGCTTGTCAGTTCTAAAAAATCTATGATTTTAAATGTATAAATGAATGTATTGCAAATGTGAAGGTGTACTGTTCTTTTGAAAAGAGCAGAGACTAGAAAGAATATTGCCTAACTTTAATAATGGTTGTCTGTAAGTAACTTTATCTGGGGACTGGGTAAGGGGAGGTGTTGAGTTACAATTTTGATTTTTCAAAACACATTATTGATTGTACGGTTTGAATTTTTGCACTAATTTTATATTGGGGGAAAATAATAAAAAATGTAACTTTTTCCTCCCTGAATTGCTTGGTTTCATCTGTTTTAACCTCAGAGCTGTACCCTTTCTGGAGGGAAACATCATGGTCCTGTTGAAGCACTGAAACAAATGTTATTTAATCTTCAAGCAGTACAAGAAAGTTTTAATCAGAATAAAACAGCAGAACTGAAAGAAGAGATTAAGCAAGTAAGCACAGACTTGATTTTTGAATTGAGATCTACGAATATGAATTGAGATCTCTGAAGATGTGATTTCTTCCTAGATCTTTTTCAGCTTGACCACTATAGTTATATGTTAAGAAGCATGCCACATAACACATGTTGTAGAGTTGTGCTAATTGTTATTTTTTCAGAAATTAATTATAATACTATTAGATTTCTATAGTTGTGTGTACCCCTGAATGGGTTGTTCTATTTAGTTTATGGTTGTAAATACAACATCTTATTTAGATCTACCAGCATTACAACTGTAATATGGAAGGATTGTAGGAGTTGTTTTTTTTTTTAAGATTTTTATTTATTTGTTTATTTTTTATTTATTTGACAGAGAGAGAGATAGCTAGAGCAGGAACACAAGCAGAGGGAGTGGGAGAGGGAGAGGCAGGCTTCCTGCTGAGCAGGGAGCCCGATGTGGGACTCGATCCCAGGACCCCAGGATCATGACCTGAGCCGAAGGCAGACGCTTAACGACTGAGCCACCCAGGCGCCCATAGGAGTTGTTTTTTAATGCCCTATAAAATTATCGGTATAATCCAACTTTTTGTATTTATATTTGGGGAGGCCTGGAAAACCTTTTCAACCTTAGACTTCTCCACATAACCTTTGTCTTCTGAAATTTTGTTTGGTTACCATGAGTTTGGCTCTTCTTATAGCTGATGTAAAATTTTATTTTAAAACCATTATGTTTTTGTGTATTTCCTAGGAACTTGGAAATCTCTTAGTGCTTTGGGCTACTGTTCTGTAGGGATTGAATTTTCTTCACAGTAGTATAGTGTTTACAGAGAGTTTAATGTTCTCCTAAATCCAATTTTGAATTCTAATTCTGCCACTTAACTAGCAAGTGCAATATTTGTACAAATCACTTAACCTCTTTAGTTTCAGCTTCCTCTTCTGTAAAATGAGGTTGAGAAGATAAATTGAGATAAACTCTGTGAAGTACTTATTATATAGTACTTGACACCTGATAAAAAATAGCTGGTAAATACTTAAATATTTTTATTGTCATTGGTTTTTTTAATTCTTATTCAGTAGAGCTTTATGAAATTCAGTTTTAATTACATATGAATGGATCAGCTCTTAGGAACTGTATTACTTAATTCTTGTCTATACATTTTAATGATTATTACATTAACATATAGAGTGTATTCCATCCTTTTTTAGACATCATTGAGACATAACCTTGTTCTTACAGTTATAATTTCAAGTCAAGGTTTTATTTTTATTGGACATACATTTAGAAGTGTACATGAAAGGGTGCCTGGGTGGCTCACATGGTTGGGCATCTGCCTTCAGCTCAGGTCATGATCCCAGGGGCCTGGGATTGAGCCCTGCATCTGGCTCCCTGCTCCGTGGGGAGTCTGCTTCTCCGCCTCCCTCTGCTTCTCCCCCTGCTCATGCTCTCTCTCTCTCTGTATCTCTGTGTCTCAAATGAATAAATAAAAAAATCTTTAAAAAAAAAAAGTGTACAGGGCGCCTGGGTGGCTCAGTTGGTTAAGCGACTGCCTTCGGCTCAGGTCATGATCCTGGAGTCCCTGGATCGAGTCCCGCATCGGGCTCCCTGCTCAGCGGGGAGCCTGCTTCTCCCTCTGACCCTCCCCCCTCTCATGTACTCTCTCTCTCTCTCAAATAAATAAATAAAATCTTTTAAAAAAAAAAAAGTGTACATGAAAGATGAATCTAAGTAGTTATATTTTTAGAATAAAGAGAAAATATTTATTTTTAAAAAGATTTTTTTTATTTATTTATTTGACAGAGAGAGAGAGAGAGCACAAGCAGGGAGGGGGGCAGTGGGAGAGGGAGAAGCAGGCTCCCCACTGAGCAGGGAGCCCAACGTAGGGCTTGATATCAGGACCCTGGGATCATGGCCTGAGCCGAAGGTGGACGCTTAACTGACTGAGCCACCCAGGCACCCCTAGAATAAAGAGAAAATATGTAATGCTTCACTGAAAATTATTTGCTAGAATTATTTCCTTGGAAATGCAGACAATATTTTTTATTGTTCTTATTATTCACATATTAAATAGTATTTAAGTTTATAGTTACATTATATTTTCAATAACTTGTTATATTTGGTTTTTTTAATAGGTTTCAGAAGATAATTTCTCTAAATCACAGTTGAAGGAAAGTATGGTTCCTATTACTAGTTCACTTCAAAAGTAAGTATTCCCTACTAATTTCTGAATATATTATGGATACAAATCCATTTTAGCCTTTCCTTTGAAATCAGAAGATTATAGGAGGAATTAAGTAGTTCTAAGAATAGATATACTTGGTATATTTAAGCTTCATGGAACAATGTTTAATCCTGAAGTTTTCTCTTAAACTTGCGTTATTTTCTATTAAAATGTTCTTAGGACCTAATGAGATAACCTTAGACACCTAAGTATAATGGATGTGAGTGGCTTAAAGAGATTCTCTTTTCATTTCCGACTAATAGCAACAATTTGAGATAGTATTGGTATGGATATCATGGAAGAACAACTTGTTCATGAAATGTGTTTTTATGTATTCTCTCTAGAATAAATATAATAATCATAAATGTGTCATTATTTGATGTATCTCCACAGAAACCTAAAGTGGACATAATGTCCTGAATATAAAAATAGGTCTAAATGCCATAAAGGTGTTAATCTGCTATTTCCTTAGTTACATTATCTTAAGTAAAAATGTGGAGATGAATACAGATGTTTCCTATGGTCATGGTATTGGCAGAGGGAATCGTCTTTATTTATGGGTTTTGTTGTGTGAATATGAAGTACCCTCAGAAGATGGAATACTGAACTTTAGGACATGCTAAGATTGAAATTTTTTACTTTACTGACATCATTTCACTTGGCTATAAGTGGGGCTAAACAAATATTGTCTACCTTTTGTCCTTTCAGAATTTGCTGAGGATTTGGTTTTCTAAGGAAGTGGTGGAAAAGTGTAACACTAGACATGTAAACTTAGGACTCTAATTGCCATGATATGTATGTGTATGTGTGTGTATACACACACACACATTTTTTTGTTTCCATGGTTTAAAAATATATGTATGTATGATTTTTCCCCCTCTACTTATAATGTCCTGGGTACAAATAATGCCTCTTTCTTTATAGCCTGCCATAGTACTTGGGGATAGTGTTCCTATCCAGTAGGAGTCAGTGAATAATGATAATAACTAACATTTATTGAACACTTACCAAGTGTCAGTGTTCTTAGTGCTTTTGAATGTAATTCATGTGATCTTTATAACCCTATGAGGTTAAGTACTGTCATTATTTTCATAATTCAGATCAGGTAATAAAGATCAAGTAATAAGGTAACTTGTCCAAGGTCACATAGCTAGTGAGAGGTAGCAGTGGAATTCAAACCAGATAGTCTGATTCTGTAGCCTGTGTTCCTAACACTCCTCTTATTAATGGTAGTGGTACATTATTATCCATTTAGGCTAGTGCAGGGCCTCAATTGGTTGTCTAGGAATAAAGACCTCATTCTGCTTTAAAATTTAAAGTAGATGACCTCAAGCTTTTCATGTTTCTTAAAAGCATTTATTTATTTATTAAACAAATTTTTTAAAAAGATTTTATTTATTTGAGAGAGAGAGAGCAGGAGAAACCATGAGAAAGCACAAGCAGGGGGGAGGGTCAGAGGGAGAGGGAGAAGCAGACTCCCTGCTGAGCAGGGAGCCCAACTCGGGCCTTGATCCCAGGACCCTGGGATCATGATCTCATCCGAAGGCAGATGCTTAACTGACTGAGCCCCCCAGGCGCCCTTCTTTTTTTTTTTTTTTAATTTTATTATGTTATGTTAGTCACCATACAATACATCATTGGTTTTTGATGTGGTGATCCACGATCCATTGTTCTCGTATAACACCCAGTGCTCCATGCAGTACGTGCCCTCCTTAGTACCCATCACCGGGCTGACCAATCCCCCCTCCCCTCTAGAACCCTGTTTGTTTCTCAGAGTCCATAGTTTCTCATGCTTCATCTCTCCCTCCGATTCCCCCCCCCTTCATTTTTCCCTTCCTTCTCCTGACATCCTCCATGCTATTCCTTATGTTCCACAAATAAGTGAAACCATATGATAATTGACTTTCTCTGCTTGACTTACTTCACTTAGCATAATCTCCTCCAGTCCCATCCATGTTGATATAAAAGTTGGGTATTCATCCTTTCTGATGGCTGAGTAATATTCCATTGTATATATGACCCCATCTTCTTTATCCATTCATCTGTTGAAGGGCATCTCGGCTCTTTCCACAGTTTGGCTATTGTGGACATTGCTGCTATGAACATTGGGGTGCATATGGCCCTTGTTTTCACTTCATCTGTGTCTTTGGGGTAAATACCCAGGAGTGCAATTGCTGGGTCATAGGGTAGCTCTATTTTTAAATTTTTGAGGAACCTCCACACTGTTTTCCAAAGTGGCTGTACCAACTTGCATTCCCACCAACAGTGTAAGAGGGATCCCCTTTCTCCACAACCTCTCCAACATTTGTTGTTTCTTGCCCTGTCCATTTTTCCCGGGCGCCCTTCTTAAAAGCATTTATATTGAACTTGTGTCACAGACTTAAATGTATTTTCTGAGTTAAAGTACATAGCCTGGAAGATGTTTTTCTTGGTGAAGATGAACACTGGGCTGTAAGTAATTAAATGACCACAAAAACTGATATTATAGGTGCTTTTACTATTAGCTAAAAGAATTTTTTTTCATAGTAGTAACTTTTTTCTAGCTTGGACAACCAGTAATCTTGCCTACATGTAGAATGCCATTTTCAGAGAGTAAGATTCATGTTCTGTTAGATGGCTTTTAGCTGTTGGTTCTGTTGGATTATCTGGGGCAGTCTTAATTTGGCTTTTACTTACATTTCAAAGGTATTATCAGTAAGGCATTTGTACTGTTATGAAGTAAGTTTAAACTTTTAAAAGTGTGTAAGTACATGTTTTCATTATTTTTAATCTGTAGATTATTTTAAGGACAATTTGAAATTCAAATTGTTCTGGTTGGGTTTATAGTCATCTTTTCATAATTCAAAATAAACAGACTCAGCTTCTTCAAAAGTTGCGGATTGTACCTTGGGTGCTTTAATGACCTTTCCTGGGATGAAAAGTCCTATTATGTCTCTCCTCACCCCTCAAATAACAGTTTTTGTTTTGTTTTTTTTTTTTTTTTTTTTTTTTAAAGATTTTATTTATTTATTTTGAGAGAGAGAGAATGAGAGAGAACACATGAGAGGGAATAGGATCAGAGGGCGAAGCAGACTCCCTGCCGAACAGGGAGCCCGATGCGGGACTCGATCCCGGGACTCCAGGATCATGACCTGAGCCGAAGGCAGTCGCTTAACCGACTGAGCCACCCAGGCGCCCCACAGTTTTTGTTTTTAACAGTTTGATTGCTAACCAGTTTTAAAATGTCTTTCATTAGCCTTAGGAAATGCCAAGCTCTTAGTATGGTTCTGTTTACTCTGTTGGACACTCAGTTTTCTTATATTCTTCCATTAGAAATAACTGCTCTCTGGGAAGACTCATTAGACCTGAAGTATAAATGATTGAGTAGCTTAAAATGTTATTTTTTTCAGAGGGATTTTGCTTTTAGTAGGAATCTAAATTGTAATTGTTTTGTATCCCTATAATGCTTTAGCTTTGTCTTATTTACATAATAGGAACTCAATAAAAACTTACTAACTAAAACGTCCATAAGAGAAATTTGTCATCTTAGCAAATGAAAAAATTGTAGTTTTTTGAGCAGGGGCCTTTTCTAGAATCTTGTATGTCATGTAAGCCACCAGCTACTCTGCCCAGGCTGGCTGTGAAGAATGAGCAATAGTATGTTGCTCATATGCTATAAAGGTGAGCAGTAGGAGATGATTGCAAAATCATCAGTCATCCAAAAATAATTTGTATTGGCTTTGGAATTTGTTGTTTTATATACAATTTGGAAATGGATGTGTAAGATTTTATAGTTCTCAGTACTAAAGGCCATGCTGTGAAGACTTAATGATAGCTAGAAAGTTGTCCTGTTTCTCAGTTCTCTTTTCTTGCTCAATTTTCTGGTCTTCATTCTATACTAGAAATAGACAGAATTACCTCTCAGATTTGCAAAACATGATCCTAGAGCAAGGATTTTTCTTTTATTCTAATGTACTCTACTAAAACCTAGGGAGTGGTTGGCAGTTTGTTCAGTTGTTGCTGGATACTAGGCTGAATATAGGCCGGTAAACAGTATTTAAGCACAGCCAATATAGCAGTACTAATAGGAAACCAGATGCAAGATATCAGTAAGTTAAAAATATAGTTAAATTGCCTTCATATAATCAGTCTGTTACTGAGTTTCTGTGGGTTGATTTCTTTTTAAGATTTTATTTATTTATCTGAGAGAGAGAATGGGAAACAGAGAGCATGAGACGGGAAGGGTCATAGGGAGAAGCAGACTCCCCGCTGAGCAGGGAGCCTGTTGTGGGACTCGATCCCGGGACCCCAGAATCATGACCTGAGCCGAGGGCAGTTGCTTAACCAACTGAGCCACCCAGGCGCCCTGTGGGTTGATTTCTATTTATTTATGCTCACTGATAGATCCTTTTTCATAGTAAGACATGAGCTTTTTTATTTCAATTTTTAAGGTGAATTGACTATTCAGTGTTGTATGTAACATAACTCTTAAATTGATATTTTCCCCATTAGCTTGCTTTTTCACCTTTTTGGAGAAGAAACTCAGGAATAATTTCCTTCTATAATTTTATTCTGCACTTGTCCCTACACATAATAGCAAATCACTTTTGATAGCCTCTTCTCTAAGTAGATTGATTGTCTTATTCTTAGCTGGGCAGATAAAAGTTAAATGAAAGGAACTGCTAGCTGATTGTGTAGGGGGACTGAAGATTTCACATTTCTGCTTAGCTTTTTTTTTTCATTCCCATCATACTATACCCCTCCCTTTCCTTCCCATCATTCTCCTTTCTCCCTAACATTGTTTTTTAAAGACATGAAATAGGACTAGAAAGGAAGCCAGTTATATTGAGTTATAGTTATGAAAATGTTAGAATAAATTTCTAATTAGTAATACATGCTTCTTTATTAATGCATTTAAATAAGACATTTAAAATACAGGTAAGTTAAAATTCATTTTGTGAAAACATATTATATGAAGGCCTTTTACATAACTTGAATAAAAGCATTAAACCATGCTGTGGTCTTTTATTTACCTTTCACATGTTGATCAGCAAACAGAGAAAGGGAATATTGGAAAGCATCAATGTCTGGGTCACCAGTTATGTCATATGAACTTTTGGACTGTAAGCAGAAAGACTTAGAATGCATATGTTTTAGCAATGGGGTTAATAATTAATGTCATTTTGTAACTATTATATATAACTATTGTAATTTTTAAGTAGCAGTGAATATCAAAACTGTTCTGAGATACCTGCAATGACTACAGTGTGATAGAAAAATATCTCTAATTTCTGTGGCATATGAGGTCACCGATTTTGGTCTGTTGCTTACACTCATAATGGAAGGAAATGCTAATTTACAGGTAGCATTTAGTGAAAATAAAGATGAGGATTTTTTCCCGCATCCAATTTAGTCAGCTGTCTAAATCCAAGGGATCTGTGGCCCTCAGAATTGTAAACAGCGAGATAAGACGCTAGCTGCTTGCCCCTCCCTCCCTTTCTTCTCTCCTTCCCTCCTTCCCTGCTTCCTTCCTTCCTTCCTTTTTTTAAGATTTTATTTTTAAGCACTCTCTATACCCAGTGTGGGACTTGAACTCACAACCCCAGGATCAAGAGTCTCACGCTCCACTGACTGAACCAGCCAGGTGCCCCTCTTTTGAATGTAGGTTGCTAAATAATAAGCCTGAAAAGAAAAAGATAGATCTAAGTCCAAAGTATATTCATAGATTATCTTCTTTCTCATAAATGTGTGTCTCTAGAAAGAAACTGATTTTTTAGGTAAAGAGATATTACTATAGGATGTAGAAATGATAGAGTCTAATTTTACCTCTGATTGCATAGTAACTTTGGGTGATTTATTGTCATTTAGTTAATGAAGATGAGAATCTCAAAAATTAATTGAAGTTGCCAAAAGGGTGGCAAAATCCAGATTCTTATTACATTTGAGTAAGTGTCCAAGAAGTAGAGTACAGGGAAATAGATATAATGCAGTAATTAACAGTACTAGTTTCTTCCATCTTCATATCCTGGGTCAAGTGGAAAATGTATTTTATTTAATATAAATTTACCAAACCTGTGTTAGAGACTGTAAAAATAGGGTATTGTGGTCATCACCTTTCAACTCAATTTAGAAATTACTAACAGATTACTGCGCATCATAATTGTTACATTATTTGTTTTTGTTGGTCTCTTATTTATCAGAGATCTGAAAAATGGTTGATTGACATTTTCTGGGTGGTCTTTGAGGATCTGAATGAGTAATAGGGGAAAGGAAAAAGGAAGAGTATTTTTAGAGGAAGACTGGAAAGTTAAGGGCCTCTTTTTTCTTGGTTTGTTTGAGGGGTGATTAAATTTTCTTCACTGAGACCTGACCTATAATCTTAGCTTTATTTTAGAGAAAAAAATCAGGTTGTTTGTTTAATACCACATAATTGTCATTTGTTTCCCCTTATCCTCAATAAAAATGAGTTTTCCTCAACTGTAATGGATCCTTCAGTGCTATTTTTTAAATTTTAGCTATTCTCAATGTACATCTTAATGAATGTACTTTTTTCTTAAATGATATAAACAGTATTCCAAAAGAAAAGGTATAATTTCACAGAGCTATTGTGATAATGACATAAAATAATGTTTTGTTAAGTGTGACACAAATAAAACCTATTATTATTAAACTTTGTGGCAGACTTTCAAAAAAAATCCCATGCATGTCAAAAATATATTTTTTAAAGTAAATGTTTATAAAATTTAAATGAATTATTTTAGCCCTCAGTTATTCAGATCTCAAGGTTTTATAAAGAAAAATTCTAAATATTTGACACTTATTCTATAAATTCATTTCTCATACACTAATTTTGAAGTTAATAAACAATGTAATCACCATTTGTTGCTGTCTGCATTGTCTGTTCATTCCTTAATATTGGTTTATAATGTGTTTTATACTTTTTAATGAAGGGCTTTGCACCATTTATCCCGCCTGAGAGACCTGGTTGATGATACCAGTGGGAAACAGTCGCCGAAAATGTGAAGAGGAAAAAAAAAAGGGTCCACCCAATAAATGGTCATCACAGAACAAAGATGTATTTTTATTCCTGTTGCTTAAACTGACAAAGAAATTATAAGCCATACATTATTCTGTGATTGGTTCAAGTGTTATATATTTTTTAAAAAACAAACTTGAAAATGTGCATAGGTTTTGTGACCTATCCTCATTTAATGCCAAAATACCAGAATGTGAACTGGAAGGACCCACACTGTGTCCTACAGTCTGGCTTTGGTTTTCAGGCCAGCAAATGTCCAATATTCAAAGATGGATGATGTCCGTTATTGAAGCTTATGTGCACTTAATCTTCTTGAGCGTCCTCACCATTTTATCATCTAATTCTAGATTATTAAGAAACTCTTCCTGGTTTCTATCCAAAATCTCTTAAGTAGACATTTTGATACAATTAGCATCTACATTTAAGTAGGCTAGAGGAATATCAAAATTGTTATGGTTTATCTTATCCATATAGAAATATGTTGCTTTTAATTTTTATAAATATTTAAGATATGTTGTATTTGCAGATAACATTAATTTAATAATGGGATGATACAGTGCTAAAAGGAATGTTTTATGTTGTGAAATCCAAGAGAAAAACTCATTTAATTAATGCTTTGATTTTGATTCTGTGTAAGATAATCTTGATATCACTTGACAGTTTACAAAACATTTTTTTGGGAGTATATTTGATAATTTAATATTTTGATATTATTTCCCAAATTTTAGTTTTGAGGTTAGCTCAAACTAGTAAAAATTATAAGATCAATGACCAATCGCTGTATGCAATTTGTTAAGTAAACTTAAAATGAATGTGGAAAATCCAAAAGCAACTCTGTATTATAAAGCTATTTTGTAAGAGCTGAACTTTCTTTAAAGCAATCTGTAAAGTTTGTCTCTAGCTGGAACTCAACAGAGCTATATAATTTTGCATTTTCTACCAAGTAAACTTCTAATAAACAAGAGAGCATCTTTACCAACAAAACTAGGAATTAAATCATAAAGCATATTTTAAAAGCCTGATGAAATGAAAGAACATGAGTGTTTGTATACATACAGTACAAATTAACACTGCCCAAATCGCAGCATCTTTGCTAGGTAGCTTTACTGTCAAATAGGAGTTTCTAAGTACATTGTGTTGAAGACTTTTTTTTCCCCTCAAGTTTAAAGCACTATGTAAGAGCTTTGCTATAGAACTTACATGTCAAAAACTATAGAGTGAACCCTGTCATTTATTTTCTTGGCCAGTGAGTCAGAGTTACCACCATACAATTGTTTTTGCCCAGTTTGAGGGTCACTCGTCATTAAGTTTGTTTTGCTTACTCCATTATTTCTGCTACCAACATTCTATTTTCTGATTATTGTCTTCTGCTTCAAAACATATAGTTTGCATATAATCAAACAAAGTATTACTTTGATGATGAAAGTATGGGTGGCTGTTAAAAATGCAGATTTTAAGTAGGTGAACATGAGGTGGATCTGGGTTGATCATGTTCCAGGCTTAGCCAAATCCACTGTTACACAAATTTTATAGAAAACAGAGAAGATGAATACATCAGATAATAAACTTCTAATTGCATATATGTTGATCAGACTTAGTATTTAGTATGCCTAAAAAGTATTTCCAAAGGTATTATGCTATAATGACTGAACAGCACTGATTTGGTTAGTGCTGTCATTTGCAAGAAAGTATCTCCAATGCTAAATAAGATAAGCCTTCTAAATTTTTTTTTTTTTTTTTTAAAGATTTTATTTATTTGACAGAGAGAAACACAGCGAGAGAGGGAACACAAGCAGAGGGAGGGGGAGAGGGAGAAGCAGGCTTCCTGCCGAGCAGAGAGCCCGATGCGGGGCTCGATCCCAGGACCCTGGGATCATGACCTGAGCCGAAGGCAGACGCTTAACGACTGAGCCACCCAGGCGCCCCAAGCCTTCTAAATTTTTATATTATAGCTAGTATTTTAAGAAACTTGATTATACTTATTAAAGGAGTATTTTCCTTTTGTGTTAAATATGGAAGCTTAGTCATTTACCTAAAATGGGAATTAATTTTATTGAAATGATAAATTCCAACTTTTTTTTTTTAAAGATTTATTTATTTGAGAGAGCGAGAATGAGAGAGAGAGTACATGAGAGGGGGGAGGGTTAGAGGGAGAAGCAGGGTCCTCGCCGAGCAGGGAGCCCGATGCGGAACTCGATCCAGGGACTCCAGGATCATGACCTGAGCCGAAGGCAGTCGCTTAACCAACTGAGCCACCCAGGTGCCCGATTAATTCCAACTTTTTAATAAAAGAAATGTATGAGAGTCAACTAAGAAAAAAAATTTTTTTAAGATTTTATTTATTTGACAGACAGTGAGAGAGGGAACACAAGCAGGGGGGAGTGGAAGAGGGAGAAGCAGGCTTCCTGCTGAGCAGAGAGCCCAATGCGGCTTGATCCCAGGAACCTGGGATCATGACCTGAGCCGAAGGCAGACACTTAACGACTGAGCCACCCAGGCGCCCCTCAACTAAGAAAAATCTAAATGATAAATGTTCATGAAATTGTCTAAAGAATTGATTTAATTACATGTTAAATATTTCAGTATTTTTTTTTAAAGATTTTATTTATTTATTTGACAGGGAGAGACAGCGAGAGAGGGAACACAAGCAGGGGGAGTGGGAGAGGGAGAAGCAGCCTCCCAAGGAGCAGAGAGCCCGATGTGGGGCTCGATCCTAGGACCCTGAGATCATGACCTGAGCTGAAGGCAGACGCTTAACCCACTGAGCCACCCAGCCACCCCTATTTCAGTATTTTTTATTTTGAGTTTTCCAGGGGTAAAAGGGTGACAACAGTATTGAGACTGCTGAGTTGGAAATTAAAAGCACACAATGGTAACAAAGGTTTTAAAAATTGCAGTGAGAATATAAATTTTTGGGGCGCCTGGGTGGCTCAGTCGTTAAGCGTCTGCCTTTGGCTCAGGTCATGATCCCAGGGTCCTGGGATCGAGCCCCGCATCGGGCTCCCTGCTCAGCTGGGAGTCTGCTTCTCCCTCTCACTCTCCGCCTGCTTGTGCTCCCTCTTTCGCTGTGTCTCCCTCTGTCAAATAAATAAACTAAAAAAAAAATTAAAAAAAAAAAAAAAAAAAAAGAATATAAATTTTTATCAACCCCTTTCTTTTAGGTTTATTTAAAAGTATTAGGTAGAAAAGGAATTTTAAAAAGACATTTTTATGTCTTTTTATTAATGTCTTTTAAAAAGACATTTCAGGGGCGCCTGGGTGGCTCAGTCGTTAAGCGTCTGCCTTCGGCTCAGGTCATGATCCCAGGGTCCTGGGATCGAGCCCGCATGGGGCTCCCTGCTCTGCAGAGAGCCTGCTTCTCCCTCTCCCACTCCCCCTGCTTGTGTTCCCTCTCTCCGCTGTCTCTCTCTCTCTCAAATAAATAAATAAAACCTTTGAAAAAAAAATTTAAAAAAAAAAGACATTTCAAATTTTTAGTTAAGTATGAAAAAAATTTAACAAACCTAATTCCAAAATTTTTTGAGATCAAAGGATAAAGGTGTGATGAGTATGTGAAGACTCAAAACTCAACTGTATGTTCTTTATTATCAGTAGGAACTTTACTTTCAGTATTTCTGTGTTAGCATATACCAGCTTCATTAGAGATTTCTGACCAAATGAAGGAACACTGTCTTGGGTTTGTTTGGGTTATATGTCTCTCTAGTTTTGTTATTTCTTGTTGAAATTTATAAATGTGGATTTTTTTTTTGGTGTTATATTTAATGTTTAGGATAACATCTTATTAAATTACATACAGTTCTGACAAATTTTTTTTAAAGATAAATCATGACAATATTTTCCCCCTTATGTTTTAAATACATGGAATCACTTATGGATTTGAATTTTTGTTTCATCTTTCCTGTTCCAATGTTAACTGTGTCTCAAAACCTATTTGGTGGCTATGAAGAAGTGAACTTGCCAAAAGGCAAGTATTGTGAAAAGAGACAAAAAAAAGCAAAAGGCAAATAAAATTGATAATTTCTGAGCAACTGAAGTTTCTTCAAATGTGAAAGATTGTATCATTCTATTCCATGTATCAACTGGATGTTTTATACGTGGTTATGTGTCCTGTTGGGTTGTAGTGCCTATCATATAATGATTGGTGCAAAACTAGGCCTAAACCTGAACATATAGTCAGGTTATATTGTTACATTTTTTTCCCCATGACATTTGAAATTATTCCTTTCCTATTTCTCTGTTTTATTTCTTCTTTATTTTCACCTGTGACTAAGATCATTTTCCTTTTTTGAGCAAAGATATCTTTGCTTTTTACCCTCCCAGTTTGTTCTGCATTGTTCTTAACTCTAGACCAAACTTGTATTAACAGCTTTTCTCACAATGTAGCAACTTTTTGAACAATGTAACAAGTACAACAGCTTCTATCCATCCTTCATTACCTTAACTAAGAGGAGCCTGTTTGCCTCCTAATAACCTATTTCAACCTTAAGCATTCCTTCCCCTCACTTTCAGCCCTTGCACTGAAGACAGGCTGACTGGTCTTTGCAAGACACTGTTGCAATACCACCACTATAACATTACTAATTTATTTCAGAAATTTGCTGCGGTTAAATTGCTTTACTCATATTCTCCCAGACTTTCTACATATATTCTCACCTTTGTGCATATTATTTCCTATACTTGAAACAGTTTTCTTTCATTCTGGTTATGTTAAGCTTACTCTATCATTTATTTAAAGTTCTGACCAAATGTTGTACTTTCTTTTCCACATATTCTAACATTTTTTCCAGACTTGATAGGTTGGCTTTCCTTTTTCCTTACCCATCACTCATTTAGCTGTTATATTTCTTGTTCTTGTATTGAACAATGTCTCTTTACCACATTGTTTCTCCAGAGGAGAAAATGTCTCAAAAGTTAGAGGATTGATTTTTATCTCCTTTATGATAGCACCTCTCACATTACATTGTATAACTAGGAACATGTAAACTTAAAATGAATGATGATTTTAAGCCTAGTTCTCTCTATTAGATTGTAGGCTTAAGAAAGGAGAAACCGTATTTTTTATGTGATGTTCTGCAAATCCTTAAAATGAGGTAAATTAAACCTGTTTGTTTTTTGATGTTGCTGCCACTGTTTATCAAATAGGATCAACATATGTTTAAGTATTTTGGATGACATATCTATAAATCTAACCTTTTGAACCCTCAAAGCTAAGATTTTTTAGTTTTCATATATTTTGCACTTCATCAGATATACAAGTTATTTTACAGATTTAGGACTACATCTAGGAAAACTTTCAGTGGCTGGTTTTCATTGTATTGCTTCTCTGAGCCTGGCTTGGTGGGAAAGTATCAGTCTGGGTCCAATCTAGAAAGAGAAGCCACCTAGTGTTTAATATAAAAAAGTTTTTTTAAAAAAAGATTTTATTTATTTGACAGAGAGAGTGAGAGAGCACAAACGGGGAACAGCAGAGGGAGAGGGAAAAGCAGGCTCCCTGGCTGATCAGGGAGCCCAATGGGGGGCTCGATCCCAGGGTCTTGGGATCATGACCTGAGCTGAAGGTAGATGCTTAATCTGAGCCACCCAGGCACCCCTTTAAAAAAGTTTTAAACTGGCAAAAGAAAGAAGACATGAGAATTCTATATGGTAACCCAGAGCTGAGGGAGAGTACTGAAGGAAGAGGTACTTGGACACCTCTTAGAAGTAGGGGGCCCAAGTTTGGGTTCAGGTCTCCCCTAAGAAGGGGTAGCTGCAGCCCACTGGCTGGCAGAGTTTACTGATTTGCCTAGACCAGAGCTGGTCTTCAGTCACTAGGCTAGTAGGAAGCCACCCTCCAAGATTCAGGGAAGCTGTAGCTAGTTACTGAGTGTGTGAGCACACAGAGATGGAGGCGTTTCAGGTGTTGGCAGGACATCTGGAACATGAGGTGTTTGTGTTGGAAGGGTTGCAGGAAGATGATCATCAGCCTGGCCCAGGTCTGTGAGTGCCAAGGAGAACCATATATTCTGAGATTGTGACTAGGGAGGAGCATCACCAGATGTCTTCATACCCACCTTGTTTACTGATGGTGCAGCTGCCAGAAAGCAGTGGGAGAGACCCTTCAGGGTGAATTTGGAGCTGAGAGACTAAATTGATAGATTCTGGAAAGGTTTTGGTGGGAGAGAACATACAGAAAATATAAAATGCCTCACCTGTCCACCTCTGCTTTCCCTGCTTTGCAGTATCTTATATAGCCTATTCAAACCAAGAACTGGGCATAAAAGTAAGGTAGCAAAAATGTCAGGTCATTTAGAAAACAGGCAAAATGAGAAAACTTGGGCCAAGGTTTTAAACATCTATCTTTTTTTATTTTTTATTTATTTATTTATTTATTAAAGATTTTATTTATTTATTTGAGAGAGAGCACACGAGAGGGGGGAGGGCCAGAGGGAGAAGCAGACTCCCTGCCGAGCAGGGAGCCCGATGCGGGACTTGATCCAGGGACTCCAGGATCATGACCTGAGCCAAAGGCAGCCGCTTAACCAACTGAGCCACCCAGGCGCCCACATCTATCTTTTTATAAAGGTTTATTGGGATGCCTGGGTGGTTCAGTCGGTTAAGTGTCTGCTTTGGCTCAGGTCATGATCCCAGTGTCCTCGGATTGAGTCCTGCATCGGGCTCCTTGCTCAGCGGGGAGCCTGCTTTTCCCTCTGCCTGCTGCTCCCCCTGCTTGTGCTCTCTCTTTGACAAATAAATAAAATCTTTAAAAAGTATATTTATTTTAGAGATAGTGTAGGGGGAGAGGGGCAGAGGGAGAGGAAGAGAGAATCTCAAGCAGAATCCATGCCGAGCATTGAGCCTGACGTGGGACTTGATCTCACAAACCTGAGATCACAACCTGAACCTAAACCAAGTTGGATGTTTAACTGACTGCACCACCCAGGCGCCCCTAAACATCTAATGAATTTAATAACTATAAAATAGTTCTGAACTGGAGATCTGGAACTATTCTAAGTATTCTGGAATTACATGAATTATACTCTTATATCAGAATGTCAGAGACTGGAATTAGAGTACATTCCTTCTGTTACTTTTCATCAAGGTAGCCACATAGCTTTTATATGAACTTTTCTGGAAATGGGGAGTTTCCTGCAATTGGAATGCTTTGTTTTATAGTATATTCTTGCTTCAGTTAAGTCACTTTTTGCTTTTCTGTGTCTTCTCCATATTGCTTTTTAATTTTGCCACTCAAGACAGTCTCACATGCACATTTCAGTCTTCTAGGTATTGAAATCAACAAGACTAATGCTCTTTCCATCTTTCAGACTAAGTGTTTCTAATTTCTGAAGTATTTCTTTGGACAAAGTTTTGTTTCTTCATGGTTTCAGTTTTGGGATGTTCTCTAGCTTTCAATATTTTGTTGTTTAAAAGCATATATTTTGGAGCACCTGGGTGGCTTAGTTGTTAAGCGTCTGCCTTCAGCTCAGGTCATGATACCAGGGTCCTCGGATCGAGCCCCACATCGGGCTCCCTGCTCCTTGGGAGCCTGCTTCTCCCTCTCCCACTCCCCCTGCTGTGTTCCCTCTCTCGCCGTGTCTCTCTCTGTCAAATAAATAAATAAATTAAAAAAAAAAAAGCCTATATTTTACAAATGATACAGAGCTCTACTTAATATAAACTAGAGTATATGCTCTATTTTTTATTTTTAAAAAATTGAGTTATAACATTTTCATGTGTACAACAATGATTTGATATTTGTTTATGTTGTGAAATGTTCGCAATAAGTCTAGTTAACATCCATCCACTTTTTTTCTTTATTTTTTTAGAATTTTAAGTCCAGTAGAGTGTTATACAGTGTAGAGAGTAATATAACATACAGTGTTATATTAGTTTCTGGGGTATGATATAGTGATTCAACAATTCCATCACTCGGTGTTCATCAAGACAAGTACACCCCTTAATCCCCATCACCTACTTCACCCATCCCCCTACCCACCTCTCCTCTGGTAATATCAGTTTGTTCTCTACAGTTAAAAGTCTGTTTCTTGGTTTCTCTCTCTTTTCACTTTATTTTTTCTTCTCCTTTGGCTAATTTTTTAAAAAGGTTTATTGAGGTATAATTGACAAAATATTTAAAGTGTACGTTGTGATGATTTGATATACATACACATTGTGAAGAGTCCCCCCCCACACCCATCTAGTTATTACATCCACCATCTCATATTTATCTTTTTTTTTTCTTTCTGTTGTGGCACCAATATGCATAACACAATATGTTACATATTGTGACACAATATGTAAAGAGTAGAATGGGGACTCTACATTTGATTCTTTAATAATCTGTTACTCCATCCAGCTAGCATTTATTTGGCTCCTGGCACTGTGCAAGATATGTGTAGAGGTGGATGGAGGAGGGGAGGAATGGAGTGGGAGAGGTGATGATGAATAAGAAGGCATGACTCTATCTTGAGGAACATAATGGTGGAAAGATATAAATGCACACAATTACAGTACAACCAGTAAGTATCGTTTCAGAGAAATGAAGATGGAGAAACTGCTATAAAGGCACAAAAGATGGAGCAGCTAAGTGGCCTGGAAAAGATCAGGAATGATTTCACTCACGAGGGAAATTGAGTTGATCTAAAAAATGAACAAGTTTGCCATGAAAGAAATTGGGTGGAAGGGTGTTCTAGGCAGAGGGTAATAATGTGCAAAGACTTGAGTGGTAAAATGGTCTGATTCAGAATTCATTGACTCGCAAGGGTGTGTTGTGGAAGAACAGTGGAAGAAACCTGCACCATAGTATCAAGCTTATGATTCCACCATTTATTAGCTCTTCATTGTGAATGAAGCACTTGACTTTGCCTGAGTCTTTTTTGTTTTCCCTCCCATTTGTAACAGCTACTTTGTAGTTTTGAGGATTAAATGGTGTAAGTTATGCCTGGCACATATGACACAGTAAATACTAGCTGGTTATGTGGTGATACCTCTAGTTGGGGGGGAGGCACTAGGAATAAGACGTAAGACTGCTTCTACCCTTGTGCCTCCCTGTTCTATTCTCCATACTATTGCAAGGCTTATTCGTTGTTTGTTTTTTTTTTTTTAAAGATTTTTTATTTATTTATTTGACAGAGAGAGACACAGCGAGAGAGGGAACACAAGCGGGGGAGTGGGAGAGCGAGAAGCAGGCTTCCTGCCAAGCAGGGAGCCCGATCCCAGAACCCCGGGATCATGACCCGAGCCGAAGGCAGACGCCCAACAACCGAGCCACCCAGGCGCCCTGCAAGGCTTATTCTTTTAAAAACATGTCTGAGATGTACCTCTTCTCAAAATTTCCAGTGGCTTCTCATCTCAGAGTAAATGTGAAGTTTCTGCCATAGCCTAAGAAGTCCTCTGTAGTGTGCCAACACCTCTCCCTTCACTCCCAAAACCAGAACATTTCCTACCACTGGATTTGCTCTGATTCAGCCACACTGGTCTTACTGTTCTCAAATAACTACAAATATGCTTCTGTCCCCAGGCTGTTGCACTGTATATCCTTCATTTGGGCAGTTTTTCCTGAAATACGCCATGATTCCCTCAGATGTATGCTCAAATGTCATTTTATCAGAAAGGCCTACCCTAATCCCCACCACTCCCCTACACCACTATTTTTGCCCCTCTACTTCTACTTTATTTTCCTTAAAGTTGAGGGCAGAGACTGTTTTTTAATTCACTGTTTTCTTCCCAACAACTAGAATTATGTCTAGCACTAATTTGAAGTGATACATAAATATTTGGTTCTCTGAATGAGGCTGAGATAGTGGCCTGGGCACCCATCTAAGACCCTTGGAGTGTTCAGCTAAGAATTTTGGATTTTATCCTGCAGGCAAAAGGAAGGTAACCAATGTTTTTGATGCAGCCTAAAGTGAATGTTAATCTTTTGTGTTAGTCCCTACATTGATTTGTGGTTGCAGCCAAATTGAATTTTTCCAAATACTAAAACCAATTATTTTCCTTCTTTCCAGTAATTACTCCTTAAAATCTGATACCATGGCATAAATGCATTATGTTAGCAATTTCTTTGGGTAGTTAAAATTAGAATGCAGGCTTTATTTAGTTTTTGTTCAGAGGTATAGAGCGACTTTTACTGTGGCTACTATGATGTTTTAGTGTAAAGTTCTCAGAATATAGGTTTCCTTTTTTATAATGTTTAGAGGTCTGTTGATTTGTCTTAGGCTGCAGTAGTAAATGCCATTTAATTTACTGAATAATTTACTTGGGTTTTTGGACAAGAGATAAGAGAAATGAGCATAAAGAAGTCTTTTGGGGGCGCCTGGGTGGCTCAGTTGGTTAAGCGACTGCCTTCGGCTCAGGTCATGACCCTGGAGTCCCTGGATCAAGTCCCGCATCGGGCTCCCTGCTCAGCGGCGAGCCTGCTTCTTCCTCTGACCTTCCCCCCTCTCACGTGCTCTCTCTCTCTCTCTCTCATTCTGTCTCAAATAAATAAATAAAATCTTTAAAAAAAAAAGTCTTTTGGAAGGGGACTCAGAAGCTCTGATGACAGCAGAATATTGTGCATAACTTGTTTCACCCAGGGCTAGAGGGAACATGATGATGCCCCTGACTAGTAATTCAGCACCACTTAAAATCATTTAAATCTTCAATATTTTGAGAGAGACTTAGGGGAAATATGAAAAATTTTATTCATGAACAGGCTTACTTATTTCATTATTACAAGTTAAAGCTTGCAATATGTTACTAAAAATGAGCAATTTGGGGGCACCTGGGTGGCTCAGTCAAGTGTCTGCCTTCGGCTCAGGTCATGATCCCAGGGTCCTGGGGTCGAGCCCTGCATCGGGCTCCCTGCTCCGCGGGAAACCTGCTTCTCCCTCTCCCACTCCCCCGCTTGTGTTCCCTCTCTCGCTGTGTCTCTCTCTGTCAAATAAAATCTTTAAAAAAAAAATGAGCAAGTTGTAGCAAATGTTTTCCAAATTTCTGCTGTAGTTCTTGGCTTTTTGTGTGTGAGCATGTAGTTTTCTTTTCTTTTCTTTTTTTAAAGATTTTATTTATTTATTTGAGAGAGAGAGAGTGAGAGCAGGAACACAAGCAGGGGGAGTGGGAGAGGGAGAGGGAGAAGAAGGCTTCGCGGAGCAGGGAGCCCCATGCGGGGCTCGATCCCAGGACCTTGGGATCATGACCTGAGCCGAAGGCAGACGCTTAACGACTGAGCCACCCAGGCGCCCCAGCATGTAGTTTTCTTAAGACAGTTTATTTATTTATTTTTTTAAAAA